>NW_028229440.1:0-489974 GCF_041138505.1 Cibotium barometz | reverse complement strand
ATTCCCGGAAAAACCTTTTGGCTTTCCGAATTCCGGAAAAAACTTTTGACCTTCCGTATTCCGGAAACTTTTGACCTTGCACATTTCGATTTTTTCTGTCTTTTCATTTTCCCGAAACTTTTGGCTTTTCGTATTTCGAAAAAACTGTTGGAATTCTGAAATTCTTTGACCATTCGTATTCTAAATGCGTTCAGGGTTAATTAAAAATTTCAAAAAAATTCTTAAAAATTAGATAGATTATTTTAAATTTCTAAAAAATGTGGGGTTGGTGTTTGGCATGTGGGTGTGTCCATTCGAGCGCCCGTGACCATTCAAAGTTCTTTAAAATATATTTTTTGACCCAAAAATTTAGAAAAATCCATAAAAATTATAAATTTTCATTCGATTTGAGAATTATCGGGCGGAATTTTAAATTTCGTGAACGATGGGATTCTTAGGAAAAATTAGGAATTTTTTTAGAAATTATTTTTAGAAATCCTGAAAATTGGTATTTTTAAAATATCAATGGTATTTTAGCAAATTTATTTGTTGCAAAATTTTTTCAAAAAAGTATAGGTTTGGAATGCCATAAGATAGGTTTGGTGGAATTCAAAATTATCGTATTTTGAGGCCCTATAAATATAGGGAAAACTAGAAAAAAATCATGATAATTCTTTTTTCTCGAGAATTTAATATTTTCGAGGAAGTATGTTTTCTCGTACTGACGTTAGATAGATGCGGGTTTATTCGCATATTATTAATACGATTATACCTCGTATTAGTAGATATTTCTGTTTGGATTTATTCTAAACGATGTTTCATGATTTTTTACCATTGTTTAGCCATTTTTTTGGACATGTTCCTTAATTTCTTTTAATGGCTATAATCTAAGTTCAAAGTGTGTTTCACCTTTGATACTTTGTCATGATAAATTTATTTTGCACTTATTTAAGTGTGGTCTATGATTAGTTTTTTAGGCCTAAGATAAATTCTATCATGGGTTAGTTGATCGGTTTGTTTTGGTGGATTTTATTGGATGTTTTCCAAGTTTTATATGGACTCATCAAGTTCTGCTTAGATCACTTATGTCTAGGGGTTTGTTATTGAGTGCTACACACATGTTTTCACTTGCTTACTTTGGAGTTCTGCTTGATTGACACCACGTTCATATACTCATCAGGTTCTGCCTAGATCACTTATGTCTAGGGGTTTTTTATTGAGTGCTACACACATGTGTTTCACTTACTTACTTTGGAGTTCTGCTTGATTGACACCACGTTCATATACTCCGAATTGATGAGTTGGCCACCAATTTTAATGCTTCTTTTCGCATGATTAATGCCCATTAGATGGTATGCATTGATTTTTATGATCAACTATGGTTCTCATGGATTCGAGGAGCTTTTATGCTTTTATCCATGGTTTTATAAGGATCTTTTGATCTTTTGGATAATTTCATGTGCTTTGAAGGTAGCATTTGCCTTCGTTTTTTGCATGTAATTTTGGACTATGTTCCTTGTACTCTTGTACATATTCCAACTCGGATACCTAGTTGTTTATGTATCTAGGTGAGTTATTTTTTCTACCCTAACTTTATTGAGTTTATTGGGTAGTTATCATTAGAAAGGCACCAATAATTCAATTTCTTTTCTAAATTATGTACTCGGAAAGAGTTATTCCTTGATGTAGTCTCAGGTATATAGAGACAGGATTTAGTATGTGAAAGTTTGGATAAGGCCATCTTATTCCTTTTTATACAGGATTTTATTCATATTTCCTAGACGGCATACTAGGGAGTTTCAAATTGTTAAGGTATGTATGGGTGGTGTCATGGTGGTATGGGACGCTAGTGCATATATTATCTTATGGGATAATTTGGGCTCAAGATTATTGCTTTGCTTACAAATATCACTTAGCATGTTGACCTCAACATTCAAAGACAATCTTATTTTCTAAAATTCACTAGAAGTTATAGTGTGGGCATTCTCTAGATAAACTTCTTTTTATCTATAGCCTGCATGTTTTGATGAGGGTAATCTCGTCGGCATTTTCACTTGTTGAAATCTCTTTCTTTAGAGTTCAAACAAGTTTATCTCTCCCGCTCAAGACCACCGCTTCTACACATAGAGATGAAGTGCCGCACGTGGTCATCCCCATCTTCTGAGGTGGAACCCTTGAACATGGAAAACTTGATGTTAATCCAGCCCAACAACCACTGACAAGGGTTCTCAAACTAGAGGGTTGTTCCCGGGGTGACCTTCGTTCATGGCGACCATGGGTAGAGGGAGAGGAGTAGGAGCACCTTTTGGAAAGCACAGAGTGGATTGGCCGCTTGTGGCTTTTTGAACACCTGATAGAGAGGAGACTCTTGATGGGATTGATATAAATAGAGCTCCAAGAACAGGTGTTGGGCATGCAAAGATGATGAACTCTTACAGACTCAAAATCTTGGGAACTCTTGACTCACAAGAGTCCCGAGTAGGATCGCCAAATTTTTAGTGTACTTGTAGCGGACTGGGATGCCCGTCGTGTAGGCACACTAAATCACTACGGTCCTCTCTAGGGAAATATACCCTGAGGAGTTGGCACAGGCTAGGGAGATGGCAACCCTCTTTGTCCCACTCCACTATGCACTCACACAGACTCAAGAACAGAACACCACACAAGAGCTACCTAAGTGACATGCACGCAACACAAGATAGGAGTAGGCAATAGTTGGGACATCACAAGACCACGTATTGCATTGGGGATGCTCTCTTGGTACACCACAGTCTCTATATATACAATGGGCGTGGCCCCTTGGGCTATCATGAGCCAAGTGCTAAAAAGTCGTCAACTGATAGATGCTGTTGGAGTAGCTGAGAGGCACTGAGCATAAGTAGGTGACATATGCCGTTGGAGTAGGTGAGAGGAGCAGATGAGTAGGTGGGCGCCACTTCGTCGGTCAAGTGGGTAGCCAAACTTGGAAGTGGGGTCGCCGGAGATTCCCACTTTTTGTGGCTAGTGGTCAGCCTTGTGGTTCACGAACTTTGGGATGCCTGATCTTGGGGGTGCTCGATCTTGGGGGTTCACACAGTGAGGATGCAGACTTGGGGATGCTTGATCTTAGAGATTCACGGGTCTGGGTGCATGTCCATAGGTAATGAGGTTGGCTACAATCATCATGGACAAAGTATACATGTTCTTAACATTGCTTTTATCAAGGTTCTCATGGTGTAGCAAAAAGCAAGCACAATGAGAAGAGTGCCTTGCCCAAAAAAAACTGCCCATCTAGTGCTTGAAAAAAATATATTTTTTTAAGCAATCAAAATAAGGACAACTCTTAAATCTGTCTGTTTTGTTGATATACCAAAAATGCAAAGCACCTTACGGTAACTTGGGTAGGCGAAACCATGTCCAACAAAGTGGTTAACACTTATGAATATGTATTGGTAAATGTGGTTATTGAAGCTTATGATCCAAATTAGGCCCAACTCCCTAGATCATATTAACTTACACGAAATGGTTGTACCTTAGCCATATATGGAATTCTTATGTCTCTCTTCAACGAAGTAAGGAAATAAGTAAGGATTGGCATGGTCATTTGTAGGTAGACTTTGCCCCTCTCATACACTTAGCCGCTTTTAAAAAAGGAAGACAAATATCAAGCCTTTTGTACATTAAATTATCAACTGGAGATGAAATATGAAGTTTGTTGTAAAAGGAGTCTGGAGTTCCTTTTTTTTGTTTGGAATGGTAAATGAAGCGATAAAAGTCGGTCAAAAGGGAAGAAAAAGAATACATGCCCTTTTTTTGAAACAATAATTTTCAAAAAGGGTAGGCAACAGTCCACCCTTTTGGAAAGGTCAAAAGAACATTCTGCCCTTCATGTTGGCAAGCAAACATCCACAGAAGGACATAAAAACATTCTGTCCTTGAGAAGGTGTGTGATTTTAAAGAGCAGGAATGCTAGTCCACCCCTTCACCCAAAATCCACCCTTTTAGACGGCAGAATTAGGGTGCCCTTTTCACCCCACTTTCGCGTGCAGATCACTTGGATAATAGAATCTGCAGAGCTGTGGTACTACTTCAAGATGTCCATAGAAAAGCAAGCATTCAATTCTTGCATTCGCACTAAGGAGAAGAAATAGGTAAAAAGATCTACCTGAAGTTCAAAAGAGAATCCACTCTTTGGACAGTCCCCTGCATCTTCATGTGTATACTACAAGTGCAAGTGTAGCTAGCAAGCTTATATCCAATTGGTGGGGAGTATCCACCTTAATGGAATCCTCATAGCCAAATATTTAGCCTCAGACTTATAATTTACTTGTCCATGAATGATGAATTAAGTCACGAAGCATACACGTTCTTAACATTGCTTTTTCAAGGTGTGTAGCAAAAGCAACGAGTGCCATGCTTGATTTTTGAAGTGCGCCCTTGCCCTTCAAAATTGAGGGGTTTGGTGAATTAAAGACAGTTTTTTAATTATATTTTAGTGTAATTTTGGCGGTTTTGCAAGTCTTTTCGGCCAAAATGCAACTATGGCAGAGTGCCCCGCACCGGTCCAGGGCCCTCCATGTGATGTCACGCAGAATCCGCCAGCTAGGCCACAGTGATAGTGGCCTGGTGAGAAAAACATGCCCAATTTCCAGCAAGGGATCATGTACGTTCCAAGTTCCAACTTTCCGCACCTTGGAGGAGGCTAGTTGGCCACAGCCTGGCCAGCCAGGCAAAGGAAGGAATAATGATGATCAGGATTCAGGCATGCCTGCCTGCCTGCCTGTGCCTGCCTACCGTGTAAACTGTAAAAGCCTGCCGCGTTTGTTGAAACCTCAATGACAACCCCCCAGTGTTCGAAAAAAACCCGGGTAAAGTGTAGTTTGCACCTTCAGTTTTCAAATTTTAATTTCTTATTCTACGAATGAAGGTATTCAAAACCTTCAAAAAAATTTTACAAAAGGTTTGATAACTTTTAATAAAAAAAGGAATAATCAAAATACTTTTCAAATTATAAGAGTCAACGGTACTTCACCTTTATTGGTTGAAATAAAAAATTTTTATATATCATATTTTTACATTATATATATATTATAAAAATTAATATAAATAAAAAAATAAACGTTATGTAAACGTTTTAAAACGTTTATTTTAATCGTTAGATTCTTAACGTTTATAAAATTAACGTTTATATTTTTATCTATAAATTATGGAGTATTTATCTTCTTATCGCTCACTCTCGTCCACTCACGCATCCTGATTCCTCACCCTCGCGAGCTAGACGGTTAGACTGCTTCCTGACTCCTGAGGCGCTGTGGAAACGAAATGATGGCTTTGTGCGACGCAGCGACAGAGGTGAGCACTGAGTCGTGACTGAATTATTGTTACAATGTTATATATATATATATATATATATATTATGTTTCGAACACTGAAACCTCCGAGGCTCGAACACTGAAACCTCCGAGGCTCCGACACAGCGAGCGGCGACAGTAACCATATGCTTGATCAGAGCTTCTGTCTGTGTGTGTTTTTTTGTTGTTGATAGGCTCATTGCCACCAAGTTATCGGGAACCCCTCTCATGTCAAGATCTTTCTAGAAGCTTTCACCTTATTCTCAAAGGTTTTGAAGCTTTCAAATAGTGTTAGAGCCGCGTCCCACTGAGTGCATAGGGGACTTGCAGCGCACTGGGCGCAAGAGCTCTTAGCTCTTTCAAATAGTGTTAGAGCCGCGTCCCACTGAGTGCATAGGGGACTTGCAGCGCACTGGGCGCAAGAGCTCTTAGTCTGTGGCAATGCGAGAAGCAGTGGCCTTTACACAGGGACAAGACTGTCAAACGCGCACCGTCAACCAGGACCTCTCCACGAATCATAGGTTGCCATGTCAGAACCTGCTGGCCCAGTCAGGCTCCATAGGCCCATAACCTATGACGCACTGCATGTGTGCAGTCCCACACTCAGAGCCAAGTACTTATGGAGCAAAGCCTATGCGCTGTTAGCCCTGTAAAATATAGGAAATTTGTTTAATCTTGCAGCGCATAGGAGACTTCACCTACTGGCCACGGTGCATTCCACCCTTTTGACTGGCTTTACTGGCTGGCAGCTAGCGATGATTACACTCAGAATGTAAATCTTTCATTAGTTTTCATAAACGTTTGCAATTGGCATTGGTGTTGATCACAATACAAACGATAGAACACCCACTTGATGGGGACTCTAGAGAGAGAGAGAGAGAGAGAGAGAGAGAGAGAGAATTGATAACAGACGATTGAGAGGGAGAAGGATTCACATCAGTCAAATAACATGCTATTATCTATAGGTTGTGCAGGGTTGATATAGGTTGTGGCTCGGGTACGAAGTTCGAACACTTCACAAAACATTGATTGGCATCAAACTTTGCAGGATTAAGGTCAGGGTAAATTTTGTTTTAGCTTGCCTCTCTCCATCTCTTTTCTGGCTTGCATCTCTTCTCTATGTCTCTCATTCACAACTACTCAACATCTTTTTTCTTTTCATTTTTAGATATGTTGAGGCATACAACTTGACATGACTTGCTATTTCTTGGTAAAACATTAATTTACAAGGAACATATTATCATAATAACACATTTCAAATATTTCAGATGGCTTTTGTGCAATCCACACTACTCGGATTTGGAGGATTTAGTAAAGAAGTTATTGTGGATAAGAAGAAAAAAGGTAAAAGGTCAAGTAAAGAAATTGACGAAGAAATTATTGCTAATGATTTTACTATAAGCAGCGAAGAGATTGATGAAAAAGAGGCTACGCGTAGAAAAAGAGCTAGGTTATCGTGGTGTGAAAATTGGAGAAGTGAATTTCATTGGCTAGAATTTGATAGAGAGAAAGCACGCATGTATTGTAAGGTTTGCATGGAGGATCCTAATTGCAAAAGTGAGTTTGCAACAATAGGTGCACAAAACATGCAGCATAGTGCCCTAAGTACACATGCACGCTCTCGCACACATAGGTTATCATTGATTCGTTCTATGTCAAGAGGAAGTCTTGAAGTAGGATTGAGCAAACAAAATGAAACACATGATGAAGAGATTACTAATCTATTTCGTACTGCCTATTTTCTTGCTAAAAATGATATCCCATTAAACAAGTTTGTGCCAATGTTAGAGTTTCTGCGAGAATGCAAAACTCCCAATGTACCCGAACATATGTACAACAATGATAAGAGTTGTGCAACTTTTGTTCAATATATTGGAAAAGCATTGTCACATAATATAGTAGAACGATTAAAAAATTCTCCTTGTTTTGGGATCATGATAGATGAATCAACAGATATATCTATCGATGAGCACATGATAGTATATGCATCTTATCTAGAGAATCATTGTCCACGTACATCTTTTTTTGGACTTGTAGATGTTATTGGGGATCGTACTGCCGAGGGCTTGTATAATTCTTTAATAACATTGATCTTAGAAAATGGATTGGACTTAAGAAAGTTGGTTGGATTTGGATCTGATGGTGCATCCGTAATGATAGGAAAGAGATCCGGGGTGTCTACTAGATTAAAGGAGTCTTGTCCTTTCATGACATCTATGCATTGTGTGGCTCATCGCACAAATCTTTGTGCATCTAAAAGCATAGAAAAGTTTCCATTTGCAAAAGCTATTGATTCCACAGTTAATGAAGTCGCAACTCTTTTTAGAAAGAGTGTCATCCGCAAAGAGAAATTAAAAGAATTACAAGAAGAATTTGAATGCTCAATAATTCAATTGGATAAAATTCATTCAATTAGATGGTTGAGTAGATCAATGGTTTTAGCAAAGTTTTGTGACTCACTAGAGCCTCTTCTTGAGTTCTTTGAGAGTGAGAATCTCGTAGTCTTTAGCAAATTGTCTTCTCTAGAACTCATTTATGCAATACATTTTTTAGCAGATCTATATCAACATTTGACAAAGTTAAGTAAAATATTTCAAAAGTCATATGTTGATATTACTAGTATTCCTGGCATTGTGAGTGCTGAGATTTGTGCATTGGAAATAGAGTTTGTGTCAGAACCGGATATTGACATGAATGCAAGAAAGGAAGATACAAGGGGTTTTCCTATTATTCCTGATTATGGACCAGAGAAGGGTTTTCTCCATGGTTTACGATCTTCAATAAAAGGTGACCATTTTCGTAGCAAAAAGATATCTCGCTCTTCTGATGGCTCTGATATTGAATTGGTTATTAGCTTTCAAAAAGCATTCACATTAAGTGTTATTAAAGATTTGAAAGAGAGATTTGTGGATAACTCTACCTTGGCTTGTTTTAAAATACTCTCTCCATCTTGCTATCCTCCTGGAAAGCTACTTAAGAATTTTGGAGCTGATGAATTAGACAGGTTGATATCATTTTATGGAGAAAGCAAACTTGCAAATGGTGAGTTAATGGAGAAATTTGTAGATCCAATATCTCTTCGAAGAGAATACCTTACATTCAAGATTCAAGCCACTAATGATTGGAAAGGGTGGAATTTACGGGACACTTGGTCTTACATAAGTAACAATATCACTCTACAAGAAAAGTATGAAGGGTTGCTAAAGCTAGCGCAAGTTGCATTAGTCCAATGCTCCAGTACTGCAATTTGTGAGCGTGGCTTTAGTATACAGAATATTATCAAATCAAAGTTGAGGAATAGATTGACGACAAAGAGTACAACTTCCTTAATGCGAGTATCCATCGAAGGTCCTCCAATGTCCGAGTTCGACTTTAGCTCAGCAATAGAGCTTTGGAGGCTTGATGCCATTACGACAAGACATGCTTTTACAAATGAAGACTAAAAGGTATTTCTAAAAACTCTAGAGATTAAATACATTATTAATGCCTTCATAGCAAAGTACTAACGTATAATACAATCTTCTTTTCATTAGGAGATGGAGGAGCATGAAGGATTTGGGAGCTTGTGAGAAAAAAAAATTCAACTAGTCTTAGCTGCTTTTAGGACGCAATGCAATATTTGTAGTGCATTTATGCACAAGCATGGATGATATTCTTGTGAAAGCAAAATTCTATTTTCTTTAATGATAAATATCATTTTACTCATGAATTTGGCAATCAACAATTTAGTAAATTCTATTGATGTGACCAATCATTTTGTTGCGAGAGTGTTTTAAAGTCGTTTTTAAGTACATTCTCTTGATACTCGAGTTATTTTGTCGCAAGAGTTTTTTAAAGTGTAAAATTCTGAATAAAACTTATAAAACCTTCAAGAATTTCAGAGAAAAATTTTTACACTTGGCAATATAAGAACTTACTTTTGATTTTTCAGATTAAAGGTATAAAAAGATATAGGATTTTGGTTTTTTTCGAACACTGGCGCATAGGCTTTGCTCCATAAGTACTTGGCTCTGAGTGTGGGACTGCACACATGCAGTGCGTCATAGGTTATGGGCCTATGGAGCCTGACTGGGCCAGCAGGTTCTGACATGGCAACCTATGATTCGTGGAGAGGTCCTGGTCGACGGTGCGCGTTTGACAGTCTTGTCCCTGTGTAAAGGCCACTGCTTCTCGCATTGCCACAGACTAAGAGCTCTTGCGCCCAGTGCGCTGCAAGTCCCCTATGCACTCAGTGGGACGCGGCTCTAACACTATTTGAAAGCTTCAAAACCTTTGAGAATAAGGTGAAAGCTTCTAGAAAGATCTTGACATGAGAGGGGTTCCCGATAACTTGGTGGCACTGAGCCTATCAACAACAAAAAAACACACACAGACAGAAGCTCTGATCAAGCATATGGTTACTGTCGCCGCTCGCTGTGTCGGAGCCTCGGAGGTTTCAGTGTTCGAAACATAATATATATATATATATATATATAACATTGTAACAATAATTCAGTCACGACTCAGTGCTCACCTCTGTCGCTGCGTCGCACAAAGCCATCATTTCGTTTCCACAGCGCCTCAGGAGTCAGGAAGCAGTCTAACCGTCTAGCTCGCGAGGGTGAGGAATCAGGATGCGTGAGTGGACGAGAGTGAGCGATAAGAAGATAAATACTCCATAATTTATAGATAAAAATATAAACGTTAATTTTATAAACGTTAAGAATCTAACGATTAAAATAAACGTTTTAAAACGTTTACATAACGTTTATTTTTTTATTTATATTAATTTTTATAATATATATATAATGTAAAAATATGATATATAAAAAATTTTTATTTCAACCAATAAAGGTGAAGTACCGTTGACTCTTATAATTTGAAAAGTATTTTGATTATTCCTTTTTTTATTAAAAGTTATCAAACCTTTTGTAAAATTTTTTTGAAGGTTTTGAATACCTTCATTCGTAGAATAAGAAATTAAAATTTGAAAACTGAAGGTGCAAACTACACTTTACCCGGGTTTTTTTCGAACACTGGCTCGGTAGCAGCTGTAAAAGATGCTGGCGAGAATATTGCATACTTATTTATGCAATAACGGGAATGTTCGACGGCGCGGCCTTGCCATCATTAATTATGTAGCGCAAGGAAGGAAGGAGTGAGTCGAGAACCAACGCGGATTTCAAACGGGGGGGTTGTCATTGAGGTTTCAACAAACGCGGCAGGCTTTTACAGTTTACACGGTAGGCAGGCACAGGCAGGCAGGCAGGCATGCCTGAATCCTGATCATCATTATTCCTTCCTTTGCCTGGCTGGCCAGGCTGTGGCCAACTAGCCTCCTCCAAGGTGCGGAAAGTTGGAACTTGGAACGTACATGATCCCTTGCTGGAAATTGGGCATGTTTTTCTCACCAGGCCACTATCACTGTGGCCTAGCTGGCGGATTCTGCGTGACATCACATGGAGGGCCCTGGACCGGTGCGGGGCACTCTGCCATAGTTGCATTTTGGCCGAAAAGACTTGCAAAACCGCCAAAATTACACTAAAATATAATTAAAAAACTGTCTTTAATTCACCAAACCCCTCAATTTTGAAGGGCAAGGGCGCACTTCAAAAATCAAGCATGGCACTCGTTGCTTTTGCTACACACCTTGAAAAAGCAATGTTAAGAACGTGTATGCTTCGTGACTTAATTCATCATTCATGGACAAGTAAATTATAAGTCTGAGGCTAAATATTTGGCTATGAGGATTCCATTAAGGTGGATACTCCCCACCAATTGGATATAAGCTTGCTAGCTACACTTGCACTTGTAGTATACACATGAAGATGCAGGGGACTGTCCAAAGAGTGGATTCTCTTTTGAACTTCAGGTAGATCTTTTTACCTATTTCTTCTCCTTAGTGCGAATGCAAGAATTGAATGCTTGCTTTTCTATGGACATCTTGAAGTAGTACCACAGCTCTGCAGATTCTATTATCCAAGTGATCTGCACGCGAAAGTGGGGTGAAAAGGGCACCCTAATTCTGCCGTCTAAAAGGGTGGATTTTGGGTGAAGGGGTGGACTAGCATTCCTGCTCTTTAAAATCACACACCTTCTCAAGGACAGAATGTTTTTATGTCCTTCTGTGGATGTTTGCTTGCCAACATGAAGGGCAGAATGTTCTTTTGACCTTTCCAAAAGGGTGGACTGTTGCCTACCCTTTTTGAAAATTATTGTTTCAAAAAAAGGGCATGTATTCTTTTTCTTCCCTTTTGACCGACTTTTATCGCTTCATTTACCATTCCAAACAAAAAAAAGGAACTCCAGACTCCTTTTACAACAAACTTCATATTTCATCTCCAGTTGATAATTTAATGTACAAAAGGCTTGATATTTGTCTTCCTTTTTTTAAAAGCGGCTAAGTGTATGAGAGGGGCAAAGTCTACCTACAAATGACCATGCCAATCCTTACTTATTTCCTTACTTCGTTGAAGAGAGACATAAGAATTCCATATATGGCTAAGGTACAACCATTTCGTGTAAGTTAATATGATCTAGGGAGTTGGGCCTAATTTGGATCATAAGCTTCAATAACCACATTTACCAATACATATTCATAAGTGTTAACCACTTTGTTGGACATGGTTTCGCCTACCCAAGTTACCGTAAGGTGCTTTGCATTTTGGTATATCAACAAAACAGACAGATTTAAGAGTTGTCCTTATTTTGATTGCTTAAAAAATATATTTTTTTCAAGCACTAGATGGGCAGTTTTTTTGGGCAAGGCACTCTTCTCATTGTGCTTGCTTTTGCTACACCATGAGAACCTTGATAAAGCAATGTTAAGAACATGTATACTTTGTCCATGATGATTGTAGCCAACCTCATTACCTGTGGACATGCACCCAGACCCGTGAATCTCTAAGATCAAGCATCCCCAAGTCTGCATCCTCACTGTGTGAACCCCCAAGATCGAGCACCCCCAAGATCAGGCATCCCAAAGTTCGTGAACCACAAGGCTGACCACTAGCCACAAAAAGTGGGAATCTCCGGCGACCCCACTTCCAAGTTTGGCTACCCACTTGACCGACGAAGTGGCGCCCACCTACTCATCTGCTCCTCTCACCTACTCCAACGGCATATGTCACCTACTTATGCTCAGTGCCTCTCAGCTACTCCAACAGCATCTATCAGTTGACGACTTTTAGCACTTGGCTCATGATAGCCCAAGGGGCCACGCCCATTGTATATATAGAGACTGTGGTGTACCAAGAGAGCATCCCCAATGCAATACGTGGTCTTGTGATGTCCCAACTATTGCCTACTCCTATCTTGTGTTGCGTGCATGTCACTTAGGTAGCTCTTGTGTGGTGTTCTGTTCTTGAGTCTGTGTGAGTGCATAGTGGAGTGGGACAAAGAGGTTGCCATCTCCCTAGCCTGTGCCAACTCCTCAGGGTATATTTCCCTAGAGAGGACCGTAGTGATTTAGTGTGCCTACACGACGGGCATCCCAGTCCGCTACAAGTACACTAAAAATTTGGCGATCCTACTCGGGACTCTTGTGAGTCAAGAGTTCCCAAGATTTTGAGTCTGTAAGAGTTCATCATCTTTGCATGCCCAACACCTGTTCTTGGAGCTCTATTTATATCAATCCCATCAAGAGTCTCCTCTCTATCAGGTGTTCAAAAGCCACAAGCGGCCAATCCACTCTGTGCTTCCAAAAGGTGCTCCTACTCCTCTCCCTCTACCCATGGTCGCCATGAACGAAGGTCACCCCGGGAACAACCCTCTAGTTTGAGAACCCTTGTCAGTGGTGTTGGGCTGGATTAACATCAAGTTTTCCATGTTCAAGGGTTCCACCTCAGAAGATGGGGATGACCACGTGCGGCACTTCATCTCTATGTGTAGAAGCGGTGGTCTTGAGCGGGAGAGATAAACTTGTTTGAACTCTAAAGAAAGAGATTTCAACAAGTGAAAATGCCGACGAGATTACCCTCATCAAAACATGCAGGCTATAGATAAAAGAAGTTTATCTAGAGAATGCCCACACTATAACTTCTAGTGAATTTAGAAAATAAGATTGTCTTTGAATGTTGAGGTCAACATGCTAAGTGATATTTGTAAGCAAAGCAATAATCTTGAGCCCAAATTATCCCATAAGATAATATATGCACTAGCGTCCCATACCACCATGACACCACCCATACATACCTTAACAATTTGAAACTCCCTAGTATGCCGTCTAGGAAATATGAATAAAATCCTGTATAAAAGGAATAAGATGGCCTTATCCAAACTTTCACATACTAAATCCTGTCTCTATATACCTGAGACTACATCAAGGAATAACTCTTTCCGAGTACATAATTTAGAAAAGAAATTGAATTATTGGTGCCTTTCTAATGATAACTACCCAATAAACTCAATAAAGTTAGGGTAGAAAAATAACTCACCTAGATACATAAACAACTAGGTATCCGAGTTGGAATATGTACAAGAGTACAAGGAACATAGTCCAAAATTACATGCAAAAAACGAAGGCAAATGCTACCTTCAAAGCACATGAAATTATCCAAAAGATCAAAAGATCCTTATAAAACCATGGATAAAAGCATAAAAGCTCCTCGAATCCATGAGAACCATAGTTGATCATAAAAATCAATGCATACCATCTAATGGGCATTAATCATGCGAAAAGAAGCATTAAAATTGGTGGCCAACTCATCAATTCGGAGTATATGAACGTGGTGTCAATCAAGCAGAACTCCAAAGTAAGTAAGTGAAACACATGTGTGTAGCACTCAATAAAAAACCCCTAGACATAAGTGATCTAGGCAGAACCTGATGAGTATATGAACGTGGTGTCAATCAAGCAGAACTCCAAAGTAAGCAAGTGAAACACATGTGTGTAGCACTCAATAACAAACCCCTAGACATAAGTGATCTAAGCAGAACTTGATGAGTCCATATAAAACTTGGAAAACATCCAATAAAATCCACCAAAACAAACCGATCAACTAACCCATGATAGAATTTATCTTAGGCCTAAAAAACTAATCATAGACCACACTTAAATAAGTGCAAAATAAATTATCATGACAAAGTATCAAAGGTGAAACACACTTTGAACTTAGATTATAGCCATTAAAAGAAATTAAGGAACATGTCCAAAAAAATGGCTAAACAATGGTAAAAAATCATGAAAACATCGTTTAGAATAAATCCAAACAGAAATATCTACTAATACGAGGTATAATCGTATTAATAATATGCGAATAACCCGCATCTATCTAACGTCAGTACGAGAAAACATACTTCCTCGAAAATATTAAATTCTCGAGAAAAAGAATTATCATGATTTTTTTCTAGTTTTCCCTATATTTATAGGGCCTCAAAATACGATAATTTTGAATTCCACCAAACCTATCTTATGGCATTCCAAACCTATACTTTTTTGAAAAATTTTGCAACAAATAAATTTGCTAAAATACCATTGATATTTTAAAAATACCAATTTTCAGGATTTCTAAAAATAATTTCTAAAAAATTCCTAATTTTTCCTAAGAATCCCATCGTTCACGAAATTTAAAATTCCGCCCGATAATTCTCAAATCGAATGAAAATTTATAATTTTTATGGATTTTCTAAATTTTTGGGTCAAAAATATATTTTAAAGAACTTTGAATGGTCACGGGCGCTCGAATGGACACACCACATGCCAAACACCAACCCCACATTTTTTAGAAATTTAAAATAATCTATCTAATTTTTAAGAATTTTTTGAAATTTTTAATTAACCCTGAACGCATTTAGAATACGAATGGTCAAAGAATTTCAGAATTCCAACAGTTTTTTCGAAATACGAAAAGCCAAAAGTTTCGGGAAAATGAAAAGACAGAAAAAATCGAAATGTGCAAGGTCAAAAGTTTCCGGAATACGGAAGGTCAAAAGTTTTTTCCGGAATTCGGAAAGCCAAAAGGTTTTCCGGGAATGCGGAAAGCCAAAAGGTTTCCTGGGAATGCGAAAAGCCAAAGATTTTAAGAGAAAAAATTTCAGAAATTTCAGAGAATTTTTTTCCATAATTTTCAGGCTTTTTTTCAAGCTTTTTTGAAAAATTTCCAAAAGCTCTTTTTTTAAAATAAAAAACTCATTTAAAAAAATAAAAAATAAAAAAAACAATTTAATAAAGCTTTAGTTAAAGCTTTAAAAAAAACATTTAGGGAGGGTGGTGGTGATTTTTTTCGCTACTTGCACCGAACCCCCCCTTTTGCAGCAAATAAATTTGCTAAAATACCATTGATATTTTAAAAATATCAATTTTCAAGAATTCTAAAAATAATTTCTAGAAAATTTCTAATTTTTCTTGAGAATCCCATCGTTCACGTAATTTCAAATTCCGCCCGATAATTCTCAAATCCAATGAAAATTTATAATTTTTATGGATTTTTAAAATTTTTTGGGTCACAAAAGATATTTTAAAGGAATTCGAATGGTCACGTGCGCCCGAATGGACACACCACATGCACAATACCAACACCACTTTTTTTAGAAATTTAAAATAACCTTTGTCTAATTTTTCACTAATTTTTAAGAATTTTTTGAAACTTTTAATTAACCCCGAACGCATTTAGAATATGAACGGTTAAAGAAGTTTGGAATTCCAACAGTGTTTCCGAAATACGGAAAGCCAAAAGTTTCGGGAAAATGAAAAGACAAAAAAAATCGGAATGTGAAAGGTCAAAAGTTTCCGGAATACGGAAGGTCAAAAGTTTTTTCCGGAATTCGGAAAGCCAAAAGGTTTGCCGGGAATGTGGAAAACCAAAGGTTTTAAGAGAAAAAAAATTTAGAAATTTCAGAGATTTTTTTTTCTCAAATCTCATAATTTCTCATAATTTTCAGGCTTTTTTGAAAAAAATCCAATAGCTCTTTTTTAAAAATAAAAAACTCATTTAAAAAAATGTAAAAAATAAAAAAAACCAATTTAATAAAGCTTTAGTTAAAGCTTATTAAAAAAAATTTAGGGGGGGGGTGGTGATTTTTTTCGCCGCCCCTAGCGAAACCCCCCCCTCCCTGGTCTCGCAAAAGAGTGAGAGAGGGAGAGAGTGAGAAGACTCCCTCTCTCTTCTCCCCTCTTTCCTCTCCTTCTTCTCCCTTCCATTCTCTCTCCTCCCATCTCTTCTCTCTCTGTTAATCAGAGAGGTTAATATTTAATTAATTTTTTAATCATAATTAATCTTAATTATGATTAATATTAATAAAAAATGTAATTTTTTAAGAGGTGGTTTATAAATGCGAGAGAAAATAGAAGAAAATTCAGAATTGAGAGACGAAGAGGGTCCCACACTCACAGGAGAGCATTTCATGCATCAACATGCTACCCCCTACTGTATTTCAGTAGAAAATCGATAGAAATTTGATCTCATACCTGCGAAAAAACCCGTAAAAATGTATAAAAAATACATTTTTAACCATAAAAATGCTCAAAAAATTTCTAAAAAATTAGGAAAAAATTCCTAAAAACTCTAGAAATTTAGGGAATCCATTCTACCAAAAATATACAAAATAAAATATGTGGTATTTTTATAAAAAATTTCCACTAATGCTTATTTTAAACCATAAAAAATAAGAAAAATAGCATTAAACTCACGGAATTCCCCCGCAACGTCGAGTCGTCCATGGAATAGTAGTAACACGCGTTCCAATCGCCCTATCGACAATCCACGTGAAAATCATCAACAAAAATCAATAAAATAACTTTTTTATTAGTAAATATTAAAATTTACTTCAAAAAAATGTCAAAAATTACAAAGAAAAATCAACAACAATCAACTAGAGATTGCTCTAATACCACTGTTAAAACCCTAAGATCTCTCTAGATAATTGTTATGCATAAACATGCATAAATCAGGCATAAACTCAACCACCCGACCACCCCCGAGCCCAAGGGATGCACACATGAATTATAAATGAAATACATCATACCTCTACCTTGATGTCCCATACCATCAAGAGGTATAACTCCAATCCAATTGCATGTAGCTATAGTGTGAAATGGTAGGTGAGTAGATATGGACCATTGCAGAAGAGACCATAGCCTAAGCCTCCAAGTCCCCCAAGCCTCTCTTGAGTGTGCCCCATGCCCCTATTATATAGGAGGGCCCTCAAGTGACTCTTGACTCTCCATTTCCCATGTGTGACCCTTGGATGCCTGACCCTAACCTTAACCCTTAAGGTTAGTCCTAACCCATGCTCCACTAGGGCTTGTTCCCATGCTCCCATGCTCACAAGCCTAATGTGGGTTAGCCTCCTAGTATATGCACACATAATGTGCATATAACATAGCACACATAATTTACATATAAGAGACTTCACCTTGCTCCATTGATGGTTCTGGTTCTCTATCCGCTTTTGAGCACGCATGACCACACCTGTGGAGGGGTGCTCCACATGAGATGAGGGTGGTGGGCTATTTCGGTGAGGAGACACTCCCAAGGTGAAGGATGGGTGAATTAGAACCGAGGAAGGGGTGTCTGTAGCACTTCCCACATAGACTAAGTGAGTGGCAGCAGCTGGCACTGGGGAGGTGAAGTCAATGGAGGCACCAGCTCGTTGCTTCGGGCAGTCTCGGGTGTAGTGATCCTTGGCCTCAGGGCAGTGATGGCACCGCGGTGTCCCTTCTAGATGCGGACATCGACCTTGGTAGTGACCGTACTCCCCACAGCAATAGCATAAGATGGGACGATTACGGGGAGCAGGGGGTGGGGAGTAGGGGTAACGGCAAGGGTGACAGGTGTAGGAGATGGTGGAGTGGGCATGAGGGGTGGAAGATAAGGGTTACAGGGTGAGGGTGTGTGGGGGTATGTAGGAATGGCGGTGGGTAGACAGGTGTGGATGTTGGGGTGAAGGATGTGAAATGACCGATGGGGTTGGGTGGTGGATGAAACAGTTACTGGTGATGTAATTCGGGAAGCCCTTCAAATAATAGCACTCCTTGTCCTCATGACCGCCTTTCTCGCAGAAAGAGCAGTACTTTATCCATGGCCACTTTTGGGGGGAGTGCCCAGAGGCTTGGCAAATGGCGCACCACACTGTTTTCTTTGCTTCTTGTAGCGCCTTGAGTTCTTCTATCTCCTTCTTTAGCTGGGCCAGGGTGTTGTCGTCACTTTGCACTTTATGAAGCTTCAGGGCATCAAGCTCTCTTGTGAGTGTGGCCACAAGGTCGGCAGGTGAGAACATGACTCCAAAGGCTGAAGAATTGTTGTCACATTCAAACATCAAGAGAGCATTCTCCAGTTGAGAGGCCAAGTCTTGGAAGTCCAGTAAGGTGGTAGGTACATGCCTGCTTTGTTTGATCTTTTGTTGGACGGGGTAGGGCTTGCAGTGCCCTTTGCTTGACCATAAAGTCACCTGGGTAGGTTGCCATACGAGATACCAAGACCCTTGTCCATGTCATTAGCTCAGACACGCTCTCCCCGGGAAAGAGTTGAAGTCTTCCCAAGTCTTGGAGAATACGGTCTTCATAGTTGCCTGACCTGAAGGTGCGAAGAAGGAAGGTATCCCTCAAGGTGTGGGCCATGAGGTGGTCACTCGGGCGAACTGACTTTGTGTTTAGATAAGGAAATTTGGATTCTTCCTTTGTTGGCATTTCTTTCTCTAGTTCTGTACTTTAGGTGATTTGTACAGTCAACCTGATGGTTTACGGATGGACATATGTGATTTATCAAGATGCTGATGACTCTCTATGTTGATATGGGTAACTCGGGACACCGATAATTCCATGAGCAGATGTGGGTATGTCGGGACGTCGATGAATCCCTAGTTCCTGCTGTTATAATGTCATGTTTTCCTACTTTATTCTGAATGGTTTACAACGAGAAAATTACTTTGAGTATGAATTCCTCTGACCGCAGTCTGATGGGAAAACAGAGCGTGTGAATCAGATTGTAGAGTATATGCTTCGTGCATATCTCTAGAAAATCATCAAATTGGAAAAAATATCTTCCAATGATGGAATTTGCCTATGACAGTTTTGAACATACGGCTATTGGCTTTAGTCCGTTCATACTTATGTATGGGTATCAACTTAGGGCACCTATTGATGTCGATCTTAAGGACATCGAGCTTGATGCATCGAGGGACTTCTTGCGTGATATGCAAGAAATGCTGACCGAAGCTTGGGATTCTATCAGGAGTGCTCAGGATAGGGCACAGTTCTATGCTGATAGAGGACGCTCAATTTGGTCTTTTGAACCATGAGCGTTGGTTTATTTTAATGTTCCTAAAGATTCTCAGACTTTGTCAATAGGAAAATGCTCGAATTTATCTCCTAGATATCGTGGTCTATTTGATTTATACATCGGATTGGCACGGTTGCGTATGAACTAAAAATTGCCTCCACATGTTAGAGTTCATCTAGTCTTTCATATCAATGGATCGAAAGGGAAACTGGGAGGTGAGGATAACACAATTAGAACTCGTTGAAGTCGAAGATTTATCCTATGTTCCACATGAACCTGATAAGGTACTTGAACTCAAGGAAAGAAAACTTTGTAGTTGACTAATCTCTGAGGTTAAATTAGGTGGAAAGATATGGAAATATATCTACTCACCTACCATTTCACACTATAGCTACATGCTATTGGATTGAAGTTATACCTCTTGATGGTATGGGACATCAAGGTAGAGGTATGATGTATTTCATTTATAATTCATGTGTGCATCCCTTGGGCTCGAAGGTGGTCGGGTGGTTGAGTTTATGCCTGATTTATGCATGTTTATGCATAACAATTACCTAGAGAGATCTTAGGGTTTTAACAAAGTCCCCTCACACATCTCTCATAATATGGTAGACCACGCCTTTCTGCAAACTATCAAAGATCTTCAGGAGGCTCCTCCCATGTTCCCTATTAGGCATGCTGATGTGACTCCCCACCCCGCACCTTCAACAGCTTCCCTGGTTGACCTCCTCAAGGAGAACAAGGTGGGGATGTCACTCTACCAACTGCTCCAATTTAGCCCGGCTACCCGAACGCAATTGGATCTACTCCAATTTAGCTCGGCTACCTGAACGCAATTGGATCTGCTCCAATTTAGCCAGGCTGCCCGAACACAATTGGATCTGCTATACTGCACCAACTGGAGGAGGAGTCAAAGTTTCTAGGTAATGAGCCACGGATTCGGGGGGCGGGTCTGGAAGCAGCAAAATGTCCGGGCATCACTCACGCCATCAGCTCCTCCCTCACTGATTTCAAGAGCCCTCGTCTCACAGTACAAATGAAGGGTACCCCTCTCTTTGGATCTGCTATACTGCACCAACTGGAGGAGTCAAAGTTTCCAGGTAGTGAGCCACGGATTCGGGGGGCGGGTTTGGAAGCAGCAAAATGTTCGGGCATCACTCACGCCATCAGCTCCCTCACTGATTTCAAGAGCCCTCGTCTCACCGTACAAATCAAGGGTACCCCTCTCTTTGGAGCCATTGTTGATGGCAGATCCAGAGTCTCAACCTCAGGCCGGAGTTCACTCTCAAAGCCATTGGTCTGTAAATCACCAGACCAGCCAACTTCCATGTCTGGTGGATGGTTGACCAGTGCGAGGTGACACTTCTGGGGCTCGTGGAGGGAGTATTGGTCCAAATTCAAGATGATGTCTTCTCTCTAGATTTTGTGGTCATCCTTCTTCCTGAAGTCAAAGGGGCATACTCCTTACTAATTGGCCAGCCATGGTTGCGAGGTGCCGACGTGATGCACGACTGGGGTATTGATAGGTTGTGGATCCCTCAGTCCCATGGCGAAAAACAGTTCAAACTTGAAAACAATCCAGACCAGGCCATGCGGGGCGCGGTGGTCTCACCCAAACCAATGGAGGACGGCATAGTGCCTTACGGGGATGACTTAGAGCTCTTGGATTGGCTCCAGGCTACTGGTGATCTCTCCTGCTACATGGTGGACATCACGGAGGTTCATGATGCTTCCACCCCACAGGATCCCACGATTGAGCACTTTGAGGTGATTAGCTTGGGAGAGCCTATCATGGATAGGAGGCGTGGCAAGCACTCCACCTCCATCACATCTGAACCACTGGCCACCCCTTTGTGCACCCGTGCCCACAGTGTGTGCACTCATGTGGGCCACCCTCTCGCGCACCCCTGCACGCCAGGTGTCCCTTGCCGCTTTCTCCCCTGGGCATCCCTCCATCCGTTTCTTCCCTTGGTGGGGGTGCCCCATATGCTCCGAGTGCCTCCCCACCCTCACCCTCCCTCACCTCAGAAGCACCGTGCACCCCCTCGTGCATCCCCATCCCATGCATCCCCATACTTCCATGCATCCCCATCTCGTGCATCCTCATCCCGTGCATCCCCCTTGTACATCCCCATCCCATGCATCCCTCTCGTGTATCCCCGTGCATCTCCCTTGTGCACCCCCATCTCGTGCATCCCCATCTCCTCACCATGGACCCCCTCGTGGCCCCATCCCTGCATCTCGTGCATCCCTAGCAAAAGCCCCGTGGATCCCACTCGTGCATCCCCATCCCGTGAATCCTCGCACTTTCGTGCATCCCCCTTGTGCACCCCCATCTCGTGCATCCCCATTTCCTCACCGTGGACCCCCTAGTGGCCCCATCTATGCATCTCGAGCATCCCTAGCAAAAGCCCCATGGATCCCACTCATGCATCCCACTAATGCATCCCCGCAACCCATGCATCCCCATCCCGTGCATCCCCACCAAAAGCCTTGTGGATCCCACTCGTGCATCCCACTACTGCATCCCCACACCTCATGCATCCCCATCCCGTGCATCCCCACCAAAAGCCTTGTGGATCCCACTCGTGCATCCCACTACTGCATCCCCACACCTCATGCATCCCCATCCCGTGCATCCCCGTGGATACCACTTGTTCATCCCCGCATCTCCATGCACCCCCCTTGCGCATCCCATCATTGGTATGGGCTCCCCCTCATGCATCAAAGGAAAAACCCACCCCTTGCGCATCCCCGCTCACCCCCCTCGTGCACCCCTCCCATGGGTCACCCCTTGCACACCCCATCCCCTCACACCATCTTGCAACCCCCACTTTCCTTCCTAGTGCATCTAGACATCAACCCATCGTGCATCCCCATGGGCCCATCCCCCCACACCCCCTCACACCATCTTGCAAACCCCCGCTTCCCTTCCTCGTGCATCTCCAACCTCACCCCATCATGCATCCCGTGGGCCCACCCTCGCGCACCCCATCCCCTCACACCATCTTGCGAACCCCCTTGCTTCTCTTCCTCGTGCATCCCTGCTCACTTCCCCCTCGTGCATCCCCAGCGGCCAGCCTCACACCCCCATCCCTACACCCACGGTGCTCTCCAGAACTTGGGCATCCCCACCATCCAACCCAAAAAAATTTTTATGGCACACCCAGCTTCCATCGCTCCCCCTTACTAAATTCCCCTAGTATCAATTTTTTTTGAGTTTTTCTTCGTGGCCTACTGAGCGTTATTATCCGCACGAGGTTCTTTATAATCTGTTTCTTCTCAACTCTAGCTACCCCTCGGCGACCCCCTCATAGCTCCCATCTCTTCAACGCCCCTCTCTCTGCCCGCTTTTGTGCACCCCTGTAGCCACCTCACCAGCCTTTGCGGGGACCCCACGCTTTTTACCCCGCTTCCAGCTTTCCACCTTGCGCACCCAAATGCCTTCTCCACTACTCCAACTTGTCGGCCTCGCATACCCCAACTATGCACCTCACGATTGAACCCCGGCGGCCTTCCGTAGGCCTTGTGTGCTCGCTTGTGCACCCCTGGCATAATGTCCCTCCTCCACCCCGTGTCGTCTGCTTTCCGGCGCACCCTACAAAAAATATATAACTAAAAAAATACATAACACAATATTCATAATAATAATAACAGTCCCAATCGGCTGCACCATCGGCCTCTTGCGACGTCAACTTGCACAACACCAGGCCGTCATCCAACTACACTCCCCTTCCTTTCTCCGTGCTCAGGTTTTCCTTCTCGTTTCGGATGAGGATTGTGGTGGTCACTCTATTCTCACTAGTATTTCTTGTGGACATGCGGTGTCCCTCTTCCTCGACACGTCCTCTTGGACATGTGGTGGTCCTACTTCTTAACCACCTTTTCTTTGGACTGTTGGCAGTCCAATTTGCAATTGCCTCTTTGCTTCTCTGTGGGACGGTGAACGAATTGATTGGTGGGACCTGTAGCCAACCTCACTTCCCGTGGACAGGCACCCAAGCCTGTGAACCTCTAAGATCGAGCATCCCCAAGTTTGAATCCTCACTGTGTGAACCCCCAAGATCGCGCACCCCCAAGATCAAGCATCCCAAAGTTCATGAACCACTAGCCACACAAAGTGGGAATCTCTGACGACCCCACTTCCAAGTTTGGCTACCTACTTGACTGACAAAGCGACGCCCACCTACTCATCGGCGCCTCTCACCTACTCCAACGGCATCTGTCCAAGATGACTTTTAGCACTTGTCTCATGATAGCCCAAGGAGCCACGACCATTGTATATAGAGAGACCGTGGTGTACCAAGGGAGGATCCCCAGTGTACTAATACATGATCTTGTGATATCCCAACTATTGCCTACTTCTATCTTGTGTTGCATGTATGTCACTTAGGTAGCACTTGTGTGCTGTTCCGTTCTTGAGTCTACGTGACTGCGTAGTGGAGTGGGACAAAGAGGTTGCCATCTCCCTAGCCTGTGGTGCCAACTCCTGAGGGTATTCTTCCCTAGGGAGGACCCTAGTGATTTAGTGTGCCTGCACGATGGGCATCCTAGTCCGCTAGAATGATACTAAACTTAATTGAGGATTCCATTAAGGTGGCCCTACTCCCTAATTGGCATTTTTTACATCAAGGAGTAAGTTTTGACATATAATTAATATCAATTAGTTTATGGATGGTGGATATGCCAGTCATAAGAGTGGTTACATTGTCATGTCAGGTTATGATATAATCTTGTTATCTATGCAACTACTACACTTGGGCTTGTAATATATGCGTGAAGATGGAGGGTGGAACATGCCTTGGAGTGTTAAAAGAGTGGATTCTTTTTTGAGCTTCAGATAGCTCTTTTTACATATTTATTCTCCTTAGTGTGAATATAGGAACTAGTGAAAAGGGTAGCCAAATTTTTTCCATTTGATCATTTGAAAGGGTGGATTTTGGTTGAAGGGGAAAACTAGCATTCCTGCTCTTTAAAGTCGCACATCATTTCTATTGAGATATCGAGCGCTCAACTAGTGCTACGGAGATTGATGAACCTCCTGGGTGATAGCATCTACACTTATGCCACTGGCATGGTTGGTAAGATTATGGTCGATATGCTGCCAATGGATGATAGGCTATGTGATAGAGACACTTTGGAGTATTAGAGTTATAGCACAATTATAGTACTAGCTTATAGAGTCGAATTCACACTTTCGACTGACCATTGTAAGTTATAGTAGGAGAGTACTTTTGCTTATAGTATGCACTCTTATCTCTTTATGTTAATAGTTGTAGAGAAGAGAAGAAGATAGAAAAAAAATCAGCCATCCATCTCCCTTTTATGTCTTGCTCTCTCTCTCTCTCTCTCTTGTATGTGTGTACGTGTGTGTGTGTGTGTGTGTGTTTGCTTGCAAGGAACTCACTCACTCTCTCTCTCTCTCTCTCTCTCTCTCTCTCTTTGCCTCGTATTCTCTTTATGGTATTAGAGATCCAGTTTGTGTTAGAGCTAAGGAGGCAAAGCAAGAGAGGAAAGAACAAGGCAAGTAAGAAAGCAATACATGGGTAGTAAGGGTATTTCCATCTCTTTTCCTCTTTGATTTTGGAGAAATACCTTTGGTAATTGTGAGAGATTCAAGCAAACAGGAAAGTCACTGTCTTGGATTAAGGTATCCTCCTAGGTGAAGGAAGATGATTGTGTGTAGTTAACTATGTTAACTATTATGTTCACTATTTTTTGACATGTTTCGACATGGTTCGGACACGTTTTCGACCCTGTTTTGGCTCTACAAGTTTTTCACAGACACTCTATGAAATGTTGATTTTGATTGTATGTGCACAATTTTTTGTACCGTGCAAAGTTATCGCCTCTAATACACCACCAACAAAGACACAAGAAGAAAATGTATAAGGATCAGAACTAGGGGACACCAGGATCCCAGCTCACACAAGGCACCAATCACCTAGGATCCTATTCTCTGACCTCCAGCTAACATAAACAACAGACACCTCTACACCCTTCAATCCATCTCGGCTGATACCTCCAACTGTCCTCCCAAGTCAGAAACTCCCATCTAACTCCCAAGACCTCTGATCTTCTACCTCTATGCCTTAGCTGACTTCCTCTCTCTGATAAACAGCTGACTTGAAACCTTCCATGTTGACACACAATTGATCAAATTTTAACTGTATTCTAGAACAGATGCCTACAGAGTTGATCCCAATCAGAAACATGTCTGCCTGACTCCCAAAATCTCCTGCAACATTAGTAAACTTCAAATACTTGCTCCAAAACTTCACAGAACCTGTCAGCTCTCCTTTGCTGACTCCTTGACACTAGTTTGACCTAGGTGGCTTTAAATTAAAATGAAAGACTAACACAGCCGATCTAATACGAGACCTCCTAGCTCTCTTATTGTCCTCCAGGTTCAGCTAACCTCAATCCTTCAACCCCAAAACCTCACGGATCACCTTCCTTATGCTCCACGGACCTTTTGCTACTGATACCAATCCGATTGATCTTGATGGATACTGATCCAGCTGACTGAAATAGACCTAGCTGACTTAGTTGCCCTGACTGAATCAGGAACTTTCTCTTACTTAGCCCCGTGAAGACTCTCCCTAACCTTTAGGCTTCTCTAGTTTCATAGAGATATGACACCAAAAACTCTTTGTTGTCCGCATCTGACTCTTAGTTGATTGGTCTGATTGAACTAATTTCTGATAGTAGTTGCTGACAAACTGATGCTGACTCAACTGGATCATACTTCCTTAGCTCTGAGTCCCCTAACACCTCTAGATGCTCTAAACACTCAAACCACACAAGAACTCAGCCCTAAAGACATTCAACTGATTATAATCAACTCGTAATTGTTTCTGAATGACAGCCTACAAACCCGACTGTCAGACTGCTGATAGTTGATCGCCCGCGATGACTGCTGACTACTGTCAGTCTTCTGACTACTAAACTTGACTCATAACTTACTTCCCTTTCACCCAAAATGAATAAATAAATCCTTCTATCTCTCTAGCCAGTCACTCTTGATGCACAGCCGACTGTAGAGCTGACACCTCTTTGATCCTTTCTAACATTGATTCCTCTCAACTGAAGATGACTGATTCAGCTATGAGTCAACTATGACCCTTAGAAAATCAAACATACATTCATAGCTATTCTATCTCAACAAAATAAATCAAAATAACTCAAACCAAGATCCATATAAAAAATTCTCATCAATCACAACACAGATTCAAGCTTTGAACTCAGCTCTCTTCATGAAAAATAAAGACAAACTTGCAATTGATAAGTTCCATTAGGAAAAACTTCATGTACAATAAAAGGTCCTTCCCATTTGACTCTGAATTTGGTCTAAAATGTAGCATCAAGAGCATTATTGTACCTCAGAACTAACATTCCCTTCTTCAAATCCTTGCTTCCCAACTTATCATTAAATGTCTCAATCCTCTTTTAACTTATCTTTTCATACCATCTAATAGATTCCTCTCTGTACAATAGTATAGAATATAATCTGGTCAATCTCTCTTTTTCTTGTTCCTCTCCTGGGTCATATTATGATGCAACACGAAATCAAGTGAGGGAAGCATTACATTCAATGGCAATGTACATTCTTCTCCATACACCAAATGATATGGGGTAAACCCAGTTGCATTCTTCTCAGACACTCTAAAATCCCAGTTGCATTCTTCTCAGACACTCTAAAATCCCATACAGCTCTATCCAAGTACATATCCCAATCATTGGGGTGGTCTTCTACTAGTTTGAACAACAATTTTTAAAAAATCCCATTAGATCTTTCAACCAACCCATTGCATTAGGGATGATATGGTGTAGTAAACCTATGTTTAATACCAATTTCTTGGTCAGATTTTTTACCAAACCAGCTCTCAAATCCATTCCTTGGTCACTGACTAGCTCCAAAGGCACACCAAATGTACAACAAATCATCTCATAAAAAAAACTTACAACCCTGATGTGCTGTGGCACTGCTGGTTGCTCTAGCTTCTGGCCACCTGACAATCAGGTAGTCCATTGCAGTGACGATATAATATTGTCTACTTCTTTTTCCTGGAAGGGGCCCATTAACATCTATCTCCCATTTTTAAAAGGCCCCATAGCTCATAATGTGATGCATGGGCTTAGGAACTAGCACCTTTTTCTGAAAAGGTTGACATTCATGACCACTTCTGCACCAATGTTGGATGTCTTTGTTCATACTTGGCCACATAAGCTTTGATGTTAATACCTTTATTTTTGTAATGTCAACCCCATAGTGGCCTCCACATCCTTATTCATGGCAAGCTTTCAAACAACATTGAATTTCATCTTGACATAAAACCCTTCTCAAAACACTATCTCTTCCTTTATGATACAATATGTCACCAATCAATTCATACATCATAGCTCTTCTAACCATTGCCATCCTTTTTGAAGCATCCAATCCTCTTCTTCAGAACCTGTGAGAAGGACTTGATCTTCCTCATAAAGGGATTCTCTACCTTGATACAATGGTCTTTGGAATGTCACACCATGTAAATCCTTGGAAAAAACCTACTCTGCTAACTCATGTGCTCTCATGTTGTCCTCCTTGGATACATGCGAGATCTGAAAGACCTTGGAAATAACTAAGGAGCTTCCTCATCTTAAAGAACCAGGTTTTCAACTCATCTTTATTAACTTTTCGTGTACCTTGAACCTGCCTCATAACAAGCATGTAATGACCCTTTATATCTAGTCTTTTCACCTTTGACTAGACTCTTCAAGACCCAAATTGAGGCTACAATACTCAGCCTCATCATTTCTCTTAACCCGTATTTCTTGGCTACCAAACCATATCTCTTGATCTTGTTTTCTTATAAAAACAAACCCAAAACCTCCTTTACTAAGACTCCTTTTAAAAGCCCTGTCAAAGAATAGAGTCTCATCTATATCTTGTAGTTCTTCATGCATCCTATGATCAAGAACCACTTGCTTTTCAACATCCTTAATGGGTTTAGGTTTAACATGTATCTCTTTATAGGTTAGCATGTCTTCCTTTTAATAAATCTCATGTCAAACTCTTGCAATGTCATGATCCATTTTTGTACCTTTGGGTTGTCACCAAGAGGTAAAAGATTATAGGAGGTAAGAACAACAAAAGGTCTATAAATCAAATAAGGCTTCAACCTTTTTGTGGAATATACAAGTGTCCAAACCAAGAGCTCAACCTCATGCCAAGCCTTTTCTATCTCACCATGCTTTGCTGATATAAAAATAGGTTTGATATATGATTACCTTGTTCCTTTCTGGCATCATTACTGCTCCCACTGCATGTTTCCCAACACTAAGGCTAAGATAGAAGGATTAGCTCCAATATGGGGGCATCATTGTTGGTAGGGTAGACAACTTACCTTTGAGACTCTCAAAAGCATCCTCTTCTACCGGAATCCACTTAAATGTATCTTGTTGACTAGCATTTTGCAAAGGGTAAACATAATGAGCAACATACAGAAAGATCTCTAGAGATAGATGCTTGAGCTTTTGAACAAAGCTCATTAGATCTTTGGTTGTCCTGGGGCTTTCCATTTGCAATAAACTCTCTACCTTTGAAGGGTATGGGGCTATACCATTCTCACTCACCTCGTCCCAGGAGCACTACCCTAGCCCTTGCTATCTTGAAATTTGTTGGGTTGAGGTGGGCTCCATCATCTCATAAAGATGTTTAAAAGAACATTAATCCTCTCTACATGTAATAGCCTATCACTGTAAACACAAAAATCATCCCATGAATATTATGACAAAGGTTCCCATGTATGGGGCAAGGATTTTATCCACCCATTCTGAAATCTAGCATAGGCATTGTGAGCAATAAAAAAGGCATCACTCTGTAGCAAAACACTCCCCATGGAGTAATAAATTAATATTTTTTTGATTCCTCAAGAGCTATTCTAATCTGATAATATCCACTAAGACCATCATAAATTGAATACCTTGCATGCCCCCTACCACATGATCCAAAATTTCATCCTGAAAGGGAAGAGGGTAATGATGTTTCTTTTTAGCATCATTCCATGGTTTATAATCCACACAGACTCTCCACTTATTCCCTTTCTTAGGTACAATAACTATAGAAGACACCTGTGAGGTGAAAAAGAGAAGAAAGAACACTACCTCTATAGCTCTTCCACCTCGCAAACTTGGAATACAACACACGAACGGGGGCACCACCAGCCACCGGCTGGAACCCTTTCACTCTGTCACCACCCAACCCATGCCAGATAGACAGCCCAAAACAGGGGCACCATAGACAAAGCAAAAACCCAGCAATATATTTCAGATCAACACTTCATACAAGCTTCTCCCGACACAGAAGCCTTACTCACACAACTTACAAACACTGACTCAGACCTGTCACTGCCCGCGGATACACCACATCCCCAATCACCACGAACCTCTCGCCTACCTGCTGTACCAATCACATCAGAATGAACCCGGCCACTCACTCTCTTCAGAGGGCGCCCCACCAGCTAACCCTCAACTCTCTGCAGCCCATCACTTCTGCATGTGTCGTCAGCAGCTACCCAAACACACCTCTCTCTCACTCTTTGTCTCTGTGCTGATCCTCTGCCAGCCTCACAACAAACCCAAGCAGCTTATCTGCCCTGCTACCGGCCCACCACCAAGCAGCAACACCTGTCTCTTTGTCCAGTCACGATTTCCCCTCTGCTGTCCACTGTCGGCTTCACTTACGTGGCCCACACCAGCCTATACATCCACTTTCACAGCTCCTTGTCAGCTGCTCTGCACCAACCACTACCCTTCATGCCCAAAACCAAGACGACTTCCTCACTAGTCGCCACCCTTCAGTCTTCACACCAACCGAGAAGCCCCCAGCCTCTAGGCAGCCACACCACATCAGCTCGTCCCACTGGCTCCCACACGGCCAGCCTCTCTGCTTTCACACAGCCTCGCTTCCACACAGTTGCTTCTTGCCTTGCGCTGTCCTCCATGCTAGCCACTGCACTTCACTTCACAAGCCCACGCTTTAACACCAGCTGCGTCAGCATCTCTAGCCGCTCCAATCTTCGCTAGCTTCCGTCTCTTTCCCATAGACAGCGCCCCACCAGCAGCTGTGCCTAGCCACACGAACCTTTGCATCTCCTCTACATCACGCTCCCTTCACACCAGCCCGTCGCCTCCCACAAGTCGACGCCTTCTGTTAGCCACCAGCCGCACATAGAGGCTGCAACCTCCTCTTGCGTCTCTGCAGCGCCACAGCAAGCCTTCTTACCTGGACCCCCGGCTCCCACACACGTGTGAGCTCCACTCACTGACGACCATCACACACGTCGGCACTCTTTTGCCTGCGCACTCACCAGCCTGTTCCTTGCTTCAGCTTACCAGCCCACACGTCTTGACGCCAGCTGTCTGCTCTGCAGCGTCCCTCCAAGCGGCTACTCACCACTCTGTTGTCTTCGCCTCTCACACCCAGTAGCAGCGATCTCCACGCGACCACCTGGCCTTCTCCCACACGTCGGCATCCACAGCCAGCTCTCTGTCGCCAGCACCCACAGTAGCCAGCCACTCAGTCACGAAGGTGGCTTCTCTCACACCTGCAGCAGCTGCGTATCATCCGCCAGCCTGCTAAACCCAGCTCCTCTTACGGCCAACCTTGCGTCTCCACTTGCTACGGCTGTTTTCGCTAGGGAGGCCCCCAGCTTCTACGATGGCCACACGCTTTCTGGCGTCTCCCTCGTCGCACTGTGCTTGTGGCTGCACACGCCCGAGAACCCCAGTTCAAAATGGCCGCCTCTCCCACACTGTCTTCTTTGCAGAATGACGAGGCCCCCCAGTTCAACGCGACGGCCACCTCTTTTCTTCCTCTCCTCGCCAGCTTCTAGATTGCATGCTGGCAGCTCGTAAAGCTTCCACACGGCCAGCCTTTTGAGTGGCCACGTTTATCATTAATTTTATTTTGTTCTAAGGCCTGCCACCTCAACATTCCTTTTCACACCATTGCTTTTGCATACTATCCATATCTTTATTTGCCCATGTCTCCATACACTTCAAACACAACCTTCCGAGTGCCCATGTATACTTGGACACGTACACAAACAAGCGACCGAGTGCTGATATCAACTCGAGCTGACCACGTTTCGGACCGGCCTCAAAACAAAACCATCCACAAAATCACTTTGCCAACACATTCACAGGCAAAACCTTCACACACGCCACGCATCCATATATACACAGGCCCAAAAGATCTTTCAGAAAAACGCCTGACAACACCCACTCAGCATCATCAAATGAATATATGAAACCAGCCTGTAACAACTAAGTGACCTCCCTCTCCAAAATCTTGCTCTGTATTGTCCCCAATCTCCTTAATTTTTGAGCTATTGGCTTAGCTTGTTTTCTTTGATGATATCTTGATATATGGCAAAGGGGAGAAGGAGCACTTGATGCATAAGGGATGTTTTGGATGCTTTAAGAGCCAAAAACTTATATGCAAAGGAGAGAAAATGCACATTTATGGGAAAAAAGGTTGAGTATCTTGGACATATAGTGAGCAAAGAAGGCATTATGGTGGATCCTAAGAAGGTTAAGTGTGTTAGGAATTGGCCCACACCTAAAAATACCACTCAATTAAGGGGATTCTTGGGCTTGTCATCATTTTATAGGAGGTTCATTAAGAGGTATGCTCATATTGCCGCACCTCTTACCCACAAGGTTAAGAAAGAGACTTTGTTTTGGGATGCTATAGCAGATAAGAGCTTCCAAGAGCTCAAGGCGATGCTCACATCAGCTCCTATACTTGTATGCCCAGAATTCTCGAAGCCATTTGTGGTTCAAGCCGATGCATGTGGAAGTGTCATGGGGCTGTTTTGTTCCAAGAACATGGAGTGATCGCTTTTGAGAGAGTCGAAAGCTTGATGTGAAGGAAATGGTTATGCATGTCTATGATCAAGAGATGTTGGCAATGCTTCATGCAATAAAGAAGTGTCATCATTACTTGTATGGGAGTCATTTCTTTGTAAAGAGTAATTATTGATTCCTTCAATACTTCTTGTCTCAACGTACACTCTCTCCCAAGCAACTAGAATTCTTGGGTACTCTTATCCTCTTGATTACTTGTACCTGTGCATCATCAACGTACTTTGAAAGAACATGTGTCCTTCTGTTCACGTATAAACATATTGAAGTGCTTGAATGAAGATGGACACTGCAACCCATACCATTTCTACAGCGCATCCTCTTCGTATGCATGTCTTTCTCAAGTTTATATGAATAGCTTATAGAGCTCAAACGAGAATGAACATCAAGGCTATGATTATATTTGACGTGAGGAATCCATGGACATTGACAGAGATCTCAGGGTACATCTCAAGGTTGATAATTCCAAATTCATTACCACATTTAAATCTAGGTTACACGTCATTCATCAAGTCATAGGATTTTCGTGGTCGTTTATGTGAGTGAAGTTTTTTAAAAACAACCATACATAAAGTACGGCAGGGAGTTGGCACAGTCCTCCTTGAAATTTTATAAACATAGGAGAATGTGCCCTTCGCCCGTTTCCCAACTAACACTTTCAATATTCAAAGTGGACCAAAACACCTTCAGTGTTGAAGGTGGCCATTAGTCCTACGTATTGATTCATGATACAAAACTCATTTTCAAATGTGGTAATGAATTTGTAATTTTCTAATTTTTGAGGTACTTTTGAATCCCCATCGAACATAAGGACATGCTTCAATCTCATCGATTTGCGGATGTCAGTCTAGCATTGCCTCCAAGTATGCTTTCAAATTCATGTTTATTTGAGTATTTCAAGAATTGTTGTATTTTTATCTACTGAGAAGCCTATCACCCCGAAACCGATGGGCAAACCAAGAGAACTTACTTAAAGCACTATTGCCATGATATGCAAGGTGTTTTGGATGAGTAGTTGCCGCTTGTTGCCGAGTTTGCTCATAATAGCACGCATTGGCATGTCACCTTTTGAGGTATTTTATGGGTACAAAGTGAATATGCCAATGATGGTTCAAAAGCAAGAAGGGGTGAATCCTTATGCAAAAGAGGAGATAGAAAAGTTGGATGCACTCCAACAATGCAAAGCTAATATGAAGCAAGCTTAAAAAAGGATGAGGCATTATGCTAATGCTCATTGGATTTTGTGGAAGTGATTGGGTATTCTTGAGAATTCCCAAGACAAGATATGGTTCTCTCAAGGACACAAAAAATACTAAGTTAGCTCATTGCTACTATGGGCCATACAAGGTGGTGAGGCGTGTTGGTGAAGTTGCTTATCAATTGGCACTTCCATCAACCTCAAAGATTCATGATGTATTTCATGTATCACATCTCAAAGCTTACCTTGGGACTAAGGTATTTCTGCAAGATGACTTGCCTCTAGTGAATGAGGATGGAATGATTGAGTATGTACCGGAAGCGATTTTGGGTACAAGCGAAAGGGTCCTTCGCACAACCATACATTAGTGGAGTACCTAGTCAAATGGTGAGGGCTACCTAAGAAAGAAACTTATTGGCAACCCACCTCTACATTGGAAGGATTTGAAGGGTTTTTGGATACATTTTGGAAGTCCAGTGAGGTTCATGAACAGTGAATTAACTTGTTAGAAATTACTGTAAACTCACTGTGGATAGCCCTATACCATTAGAAATTGGATGCATAATGATTGGAAGCTACTCAAGGTTCTTATGCCATTATGGGGAAGAATTTGTAGCTTGTTTTGAAGGCTTATTGAGTAGTTTACAACTATATACATGTGATTTTGATCTCTGATACATGGTGTGAGCATGAGCTTCAAGTTAACATAAGTCCGTTGACATATACTCCATCCATGAGAATTGTAATTATACATATCAATGGTTTCGAGGAGACGAAACCTTTTGGGTGGGAATGGTTTGTAACAAAGTGGAATGGTCTCATATGAATAATGGGCCCAAGGCCAATTGACCATGCCCATGGACAACACTTATGCTAGTGTGAAAGGGGGGGTCATGTATATAGGTCACATACACCATATATTTTTGGTACCTTTTGACAATCAAGAATACATAAATTTCTTACTTTCTCTTCTTGATCTAAACCTAGACTAATCATCTTAATCTAGGCCAATTCAAGGCTAATTAGACTAAATCTAGGTTAATCTAGTTGCCACTTTCTTTTAAAGGAGACCAATAAGGCTAAAATGGAACCAAAGTAGTGGGCCAACATGCCATGCTACATGATGGCATGCTACAATGGTTAGAAAAGGTAAATTTTAGGTGAAACAACATTAAATTGTAAAGGATATTTTTTTTTTGGTTTCACACTAAATTGTCATTTTTTAAAATTTGACCTAATGTTCAAGTGTCTATGATAAGACTCTACGGCCTCATTTTTGTCATTTCACTTTCACTCTCCTCACTTTGTCGCCCATCGGTCGAACTAAGAATACTACATGTAGAGTACCTCCTCATCCTGCCACCAATGCTACTATTGGTACTAGAAAGCATCCTTGCGAGATAGCATGGAATTGTCACCTGACAGTGAGCACAGGAGCAAGGTCCTCCACCATGGAAAGGACAGAATATTCCACCTCCATGAGGGAAACTTGCTGGTAATACCCTCCCTACCAATATGGTTCCCTTCCAACACGAGAGGAAGTCCAACAAGTAGGCTCTACAAGTGAGGGAAGCGTGCTTGGTATTTTATATTTACAAGCACCACCACAGCAGCAGGTAGTAGAACCTCCACCAGAACCTCGTCGTGGCCGCCCTAAGGGACCTCACTAGAAGAAGGCTCCTCGTCTTCCGAGGCCTCAGAACCCTAATGTGCCTCCACGTGCACCAAGGAGGAGGAGGAAGTATGGAGTCAAGGCACTCTAAGAGATACACATATTTTAACAATCTGTGGATCTCCTTATTCCCAAGGCACCTTTCACACGTCTTGTAAAAGAAATCCTATATAGTTACTCTCAAGACTATCGTGTGAAAAGCCTTGCCTTGGGAGCTTTACAAGAAGCTGTAAAAGCTTTTTTGGGAGGCCTTTTTGAGGATGCACAAACCTTTGTGCTATCCATGACAAGATAAGAGGGTTACTATAATGACAAAGGATCTTAAATTAGCTAGACTTTTGTGACATCAAGACTTGTGATCAGCATTTCTACTATGTAAGAACTTTTCTTTATCAATAGAAATTTCAAGTTTTTTTTGTCTGTCTCATTTTAAGCTTGTATAGTCATGGATTTTTGTTTTGGGACACATTTTGAAATATGGAAGTTGAAAATATATTTTATCAATATACCATGTGCAAAATTAAACTAGATTGCACCATGTTTCTCACAACAAGTTATAAAACACATAAGTGTAATTTTTTGTAAAATCTTCTAAAGAGTTTACAGATTTATAATTTTTTTTTTGTTCATTTGAGTTGCAAAATTGAATTTTGAATTTGTAACAATTTTTTAAAAGAAAAACTGAGATTTGTTTTTCAAAGAATCCAAAACAAATTTTTTGAGCATGTGTTGGCCTTCCAAGTCCTCCACCAGTCCTCAGAGGGGGGCATCATGGACCCAGAAGGCCCTAGGCAAGCACGGGGCGACTTGGGGCCAGATAGGCTGTACTAAAAAAAAATGTTTCGAATTGTTTAATTTTTTTTGGAATTGATTTAAAAATTAATTGCAAAAGTTCAGTTAATTAGTATAAAATCAACTACAAAATTGAACTCACTCCATTCAATTGCAAATTCATATTCAATTGCATAGTTAAAAAATTCACTTCATGCAAAATTCAACTACAAAAATTAAAATTGGCCCCAACGTAGATACTTTAAAAAAAGTTTATTTTTATTACCAAAACAAGGGATTACATGATACGCATTACAATTTACATCCCATTTTTTTTCCATTCTTTTGATTTGCTTCTTTTGAGGCCTTGTGCCTTCTCTTGTTGAGGGGAAGAGTGCCCAACATGATGGAATCTACAATACACTCGGCATCTCTCTCTCCTACACTTTTGGTGATGGTTGTATTAACAAGGGAATTAGGAGCGTAGCCTCCTTGAAAGGTTGTAAAAACAGCCGACTTGCTGATGAGGATAATTTTCTCCACATTCTTGGAGATGCTAGACAAGTACAATACTTTAGATAAGGCCTTGAGAGCAAAAAGATAGAATCCTCCCATAGGACTAAAAGCATTGTGGACAACCACAATGTGTTTAGGTGGAATACGGCCCATGTAATGGGCCAATGCTGGATCAATTCTTCTCGAAAGGGATCCCTTGTGCCACCCTTACAATGTGCCTTTGCATCCAACTCCATGACATGCTGCATACAAATCACATTTTAGTAATCAATCATGCCATGAATAGGAGTAAAAAACTAGGGATTACTAACTTTCCGAGTGTGGTTCATCAGATGCTATCACATCTGGCTACTCAATGTTAATTGACGACTTATTCTCCTCCAATTGTTGAGGGGGTGAATGCACCAAGCTGACTTGGGGCAAGCTAGCATGTACCTCTTTGAATTCCTCCTCGAGAACCTGACCCTGCTCAGTTTCTTGTATTTGCCCTTGAACAAATATGACACTCTCTACTACCATACCATCAATTGGTACAAGTTGATCCATCATGTATTAAGAAGATATGTTGTCAAGTGGGCAATCTAGCCCGATGGCAAGGACACACAAGCACTCATCTTGCTTTACTTTAAACATTTTTTCTAAGTCCTACAAGAAGAAAAAATTCTCTCCATCTACCACTACGGAGCTAAGTGTGCTTAGTGCTAACCTGGGCATATCTGGTGATGTCTCTATCTCATCGGCCTCATTCGCAGGTGCATCCATAGCCGCCATTGCTAATAACCCTTCTCCATTGGCCCATGAGGTGGTACCTTCAACTTTTTCTAGCTCTTCATGTCATCGAAGAAGAACCAAGGCCAGAGCTTGCTCCGCCACTTGATCAAGGATCTCGGGCTTTGGATCTACCTCCTTTCCCTTAACTAAATTGGCCACAATATGGGATCTCCTCTTGCCTTGAATAATCTTTACTTCTTTTACCAATGCCTTGGCTCGGGTAAGAGCATCTCGCAAGGTGGTTGGTCTTATTGCTTCAAGATGAGACTCCTGGGGGTTCATTCAACATTTGGAAAAACTAGGCCACCTGTTGAGTGGTTGTCATAGGTGGAGCATACTTGCGAAGTGAGGGCAACATCATCGACCTCAACCTCATAATCGGACTCTTGTTCATTCAACATGAGAATGAATGTTCATGTTGAATGACAAAAAGTTGGTGCTGATGTTTCCCTTACCAAGGGAAACCATTTCCTTAGTGGAGAGCACCTTGAAGTGCCCATTTTCTTATACGGCTTGTTGGTACCTATGCAATCTCTTAGGATATTTTGCATCAGTTTTGTTGATGTAGCGTAGAAGCTTGCACAAGGGACCCAGAGAGTCTTACTATCGGGGATGACCACAAAAAAGGGGCTTTATGTATGTTTCCATGTACTGCAAGGTCTCCTTGTAGTCCTGTTTGGCGAAGAGGATAGTTGCTTCGAAGTCAATGGTGCAAGACAAAATGTGAAATAGCTCTTGTTGGGCCAGTTCTCATATGCCATGGAATGATCCATTAGGATTGCGATGAGAGTGCAAGCCAAGTTGTAGGGAATGTATGCTAGCAAAGTGCGTGCAAGTTATAGTAATAGAAATGACAAAAATGAGGGAGGTTCCCTATTTATAGAAAAAATTAGGGTTTGAAATCGACAATTTCACACTTAACAAAAAAGGGCACACCACCCAAAATACTTTATTAAATGTAGTCATTTTTATTAAAATACCTAATCCAAGTAATATATTTAATCAAATGTATCCAAATAATAATTTTATACAAACTTATCCAAGTTGAACTTATTGCGATCATTCAAGCTTGATCCAAATAGTCTGTGCCATTCATTACATTATCGACCAAAAAAGGAAAAGTTGGATTACAACGAGAAAAAAATTACAATGACATTACCCAATTACACTCCTAATTGTAATTCCACACCCCCATCCCTCCAAGAATCACAAACCTTGAAAGACCTCTCCATACGTCTCCCAATCTACACAAACACGTATTAACAAATATCACCAAAACATGGATGGTTAAGAAAAATTAGCTGAAAAATCAATGAGAAAAAAGCTAATACCTTTCAATGTTCTATCTTAAAGCTTGCATCTTAATAGGTGTTCTCGAACGTCTGTCAAGTGGAGCCATGGAAGTTTCAGTTTGGATTTCAGCTTCAGTTCCCATTTCGGTTTCATATTCCCATTCACTTTCATCCTCTTCATGTCTTTCAATTTTTCAAGAGTGCCCAATGTGTACAATGGTACCTTGGGTCTACTGACCACTTTGACTAAGGTCTGTTTTGAATCCTGCGAAACCTTACAGTCTTTTTCTATGTAGCTCTTGATATCTTGGTGTAGCTCATGGTTAGCCTTTAAAGGTGCAAGGGTTGACGCTATGCTAGCTTCACCATGAGAGAAGAGAACTCATACAAGGGGAGGATTTGAGAGATTGCTTAAATTTTGTAAGGGATTCATCGAATTCTTCACGTGCTTTTTTTATTGCATCATTCGTGCAATCTTTCTTTGATGCCTCTTCTTGTCTTGATATGAGTTCATTTCGGTAGAGAGTACATCTTTCTCTTGAAAGAGGAAGCGATACTCCTCCAGTCTTTGTATTGTTTAGGTTTAACATTATGAGGTTCAATCACAACCGCTGATCCTGTATGACACTCAACAATGCTAAGCTTGCTTTTTGCATTCCTCATATGTCATGTGATCATAATTTTCAATATGGGGTGGTTAGGCGGGTTCTAGTTTCTTGATTTTACTGTGAGGTGCACTGAGTGACGAATCAGAACTTGATTCGTCCTCTAAGTGACGTACTAGAACTTGTTTCATCTTCTAACTTTCCTTGGATCGTCAGATTTTCATTATGTTTACCCATGGGACAAGAACTAACTTTGTTTCAGGATTTTCTATCATGTGTTGCATGTGTGGGTTATGTGTTTTCAAGGGTAGCCTTTGAGGTGGATGCATTCACCAACATGTGTAGCTCTTGTCTCTTTTGGGATTAGGTTCTCCATAGGCTCCTTTCTCTTGTCCTTTATTTCAATCTTGGTTTTGATAGTTTGTGGCCCTTGTTTTTCTTGGGTTTAGAAGGTTTTGCATCCTCTTTTGGTTTCTATTTTAAAACATGCTCTTCTACCCATTTTGAAGTGTGTTCTTTTGCATTCTTTTTTACTTTTTCTCATGCATTGGCTTGCAAGCATGTAAGCACATTCAAGGGTACCATAGACAATTTCCCGTTTTGCACCCTCAAGATGTTAAGAGTTATATTCTACAAGACATGTTTCCTTGAAGCAACACGCCTTGGGCAATCTTAGAATATGTAATCGATGATACATCTTTCACATATGGGTTGCAAAGTGTCAGCTATTGTGGGCATGAAAGTATTCCAAAATATGCAGTTTGGCACTTTGTGCGGTCCACGACAATAGAAGCACCGAAATGTTCGTTGAACTGTTTCTTGAGAAGTTTCTACCCTTTGAATTGTGTCTGTTTGGGGCATGAGAGATTGAGGTTTTGAGGTAATTGTAGATGCATAGGGACATTGGTGTGTGTAGTGACTAACGGTTTTGCAATGTGTGCAGTACATAAAAATAGGTCTAGGGTACGCACATTGGGGATTGGGATAGATGTAGTGATGTAAATGAACACATGGCATTTCGCTCATCACTTTGAGAGGCATTAGGATGTTTGGTTTTGAGGGAGCTCATCCTCTCTTGGAGATTCCGGTTCAAAGATTTTAAGCAAGGCTGTGTAGAGTTCAAGGAATGACAATTCCGAGATCAATTTTTCTTTAGCCTTTGCTTCACTTGGTGGTTTAGATGAGGAACATCTCATATCATGATCATCCATGTTATCTTAATGTATTTCTTCTTTATTTATCCTTCAGATAAAAATCTTGGACTCGCAATGTGAGCCATAGGAGAAACTAAACGATGCTCAATCGAAGAGATGTTTCATAGTAGGCATAAAGAAAAACAGCTTACACAACTTAATCATTGTGTAATCGTAGGCATCAATGTGATGAACCAATGACTAACCTTTTCCACTAAGCAAAGGTTCAACACATGTACCTTGGTGGGGTAGTTTGGATTTCCAAAGGCATCACATCTCTGTTCAAACGTTTGCATGAATTGAACAGGATCAAATGTTTGATCATACTTGCCATTAATTTTAGAAATCTGTATGGTCATGTTTTTTGATGAGTCACTGAGGCAGTGTGTGGGTGCTCTTGTGATTAGGACCTCATTTAGTCCTTGTTGGGAAACCCCCCTTCCTAGACTAGTTAATATATCCAAGGTTTGGGCATTTAGGGGTTGCAAAGGGTTGGTATCTATAGCACTTCTAAAGGTTTGGGCATTTAGGGGTTGCAAAGGGTTGGTATCTATAGCACTTCTAAAGGTTTAGGACTTGTGGTAGTGCTAGGCAAGGGACCAAATCCCGGATGGATTGAGATGATAGGGTGTGTAAAACTTGATAACATGCTTGTTGTCTCGGCATGGGAAATGGTATTGAAAGGTGCATTTGGGGCATGAATCTCAATGGCTCGAAGATTTCAGCCATTGGGTTCAATCTCAGTGTGGGCCCATGTAATCCCTCTATTATTGCCATATCTTGATGTTACCGATTGTTCCTTGATGAGTAAGCATACATGTTTTTTTTCGCTTTTTAGGTTTTCTTACAATCCATTATAGCCTTAATGGTGCACCCTTCTCTAGGTCAAATGAGGGTTTGTTTGCCTTGATTTTCTTAGGCGCTAAGCGCACGTAAACGACCTCTTAGAGAAATTTTTTGAAAAAAGTGCGTGCCACTGGTGTCCCTGATGGAAGCTGAGGTCTCAAAAGTGTATGTGAACGCCCTTACAATGAACTTTTTTGGTCAAAGTGCATGCCAATAGCATCCCAGATAGAAGAGGAGGTCTCAAAACCTATTTTCCATCAACGTCTCAAGATTATTTTTTTTCTAAAAAGAATTTTCCTGTTTCATAGCCCGTTTTTGAGTGTGTTCTAAAAGGAATTTGGAAATACGCTATAGAGAGTTGTAGTATTTTTGGAGTCCTACAACTTTGTCTATCTGACTTTGTCATTTAGACACTCACGAAAAGTAGCCCGAATAGGATCCGCGATCTTTTTCGGGCTATTTTGGGTGATTTTTAGTGCTGTAAGGCTCGTTTTTTGCCTCAATTTTTGGGTCGAATTTTGAGGCTATTGGTCAAAGGCCAAAACGATGGACTTTTTCCTCAAACGCTCAAGACCAATTTCGAAGAGCTCGAGCTCGATTAGCATTAGAGCACGTTCATCAGCCTCCAAATAGGGTTTTTCTTTGCTGCATGGACCTATCTTGCGCCGTGAACCTCTTTTTTTTCACGCAGACCCTTTTCACGTTGTGAAAGTGTAGGATCTTTTCACAACGTGAAAATGGGTATTTCACAGATTTTTTTTTGCACGCAAGAAACTTTCAAGACGTGAAAGTTGGTTCACGACATGAAAGTGGGCATTTCACGGATTTTTTTTCACATGGACCTTTTTCACACCATGAAAGTTAGATACCTTTCATGCCATTGGATAGGTAGGGATTTCACATAATTTTTTAATATTTTTACGCACAGCGAACTTTCACGACATGAAAGTGCGGACCCTTTCACACCATGAAATGTATCTCACACATGAAAGTAATTTCATGGAGTTTTTTTTCACACGCGGACCTTTTTCACGTCCTGAAATTTGGTATTTCATGGATTGTTTTTTTAGTCTAGAGGAAAATTCAAGTTTCCTTGGGTGGAGGGAATATTTTTTTAATTATAAATTGGAGAGATATGGGCATTTTCCAAAAAAGGTAAGTGGGAATAAGAAAAGTCAACACTTTTATGACACCCCCTTACACCCTGTATAAATGACTCCCAAAAGCGGCCATTTGCCAAACGAAGGGGCATCTTTTTATTCAATTCTCATTAGCCTTAATGAGTTATGGAAAAAAATGCTTAAGAATTAATCAAAGATTAACCTTTCCACTAATATTTTTCCTTTTAAATTAATTAAGAGTCCCTAACCCTTAATCCTTTCACTAATATTTTTCTTTTGAATTAATTAAGAGTCCCTAACCCTTAATCATCAAATAATCCACACCATTAAGAACATCATTAGATAGATCCTTGGATTGCTAAGCTTTGTGCTTAATCTAAAGTGTAAATTAACTAATAATCAAAGATTAATTAGGTCCTTAATTTTGGCTCTTTTCTTTATGCAAATTAGACCAAAGAGAGCAACAATTCTCTAATTGGTGAAGAAATTGATGCAATTAGATGTTTTGATGCATCTAGATGCTCCTAAAACACCCAAAAACATTAATTTTGACACCCTACATGATTGATTTTGACCCCAAAAAATATATTTTCTAGTTTTTTTGCCTCTTGAATTGGATTAATCACCCCTTAATGATAAAAACCAATTAATTAAGGAAGATTAATCAATTTGAAGAGTTTTTAAAAGTTTTTGTGAAAGTTTTCAACTGATTAAGCTAACCCTAATACTTACTAACACTCTAATGCATACTCAAGGGATTCACTATAAATATTTAAGCTTAGCATGTGGGTTCAACAGAAGCAATTTTTTATTTTCCTTTTTTACAAATTTTTTACATGTAAAAGGGTACCATTTAAAGGGGATATTTACATATTGAATAGAAAAAGGGTGTGTTTTATTCATGAAAAATTTACAAATAAGGGGTTTTTAAATTAGGCCTTGAACACACGTAATAGAGAGAGTTTACATATAGTGAACCCCCCCCACCGAGAATGCATACAAATCAAACAAAAACACACAAATCAAGCAAAAATTAATGATTATAATTCTATGTTTAACTCCTAAAAAACACAAAATTGCAATTCATTGCATTGTTTGATGCAATCGATGCAAACTGGATCTCACACACTCTATGTGCACACTTAACAAACACTAGAAACTAGATTAAAACTAACAAAACAACACATTTATGCCAAAAATACATTCTTCCAAAAAACAAAAAAGAGAGCTATTTCTCACAAAATCACACACCAATCTCCATATTGACCACATCTTTTCTTGGGAAACCACTAATCAAGACAATGGGCAGTAGGTTTGCATAGATTAGAGAGCAAACAGTGGAAAAAGCCAAGGGATGGTTCCTCGACAGCGGCGCCAAAAATGTTATGGCTCACCCAAACCCTCTTCGAAACACATCCAACAGAAGATTACCTTGTGAACCACAAAACTGTCGGGATCTTTTCATTGGCCGAGCTCGTAACCCTTGAGGTGTCAAAGCTCCACAATGCCTTACGAAGCAATTCCACTACGCCTCCTGCATGTGTTGTCACACCGCTACGTTACACTACGTGTACTCTTTCCTCCTCTCACCTCACTTCACTCACACACAAGAGGATTAGCAAGAGCAAGATTCTATTGCACAATGGGAGAGTTTGTTTGTATTATGAGAGATTTTCACTTATATACATGGCCATAAGTGAACACACGCACTTAAATTGTGGCTAGCCGAGCATTTTAGGCTCATAAGAGGCCTAGGCGCATGTAGGTATAATTTTTTTTTGGCATAATGGTGCATCCAGCTACAGTCTTGTAGCTAGATGCACCATTATGCTAAACTTATAGAGTACCAAAGTCAACTGTACTCTCTGATGTGAAGAACGAAGCAAATTTATTGGAAAATTTGGAGTGCCATAACATTTTGGACATTACAAAGTATGTACATTGTACACAAGTGCAAAAAATGGCCAAATTATATTGCAAGATGTGAAATTTACATATCAAAGACCATATTACAAGCTCTGACGAGGTGAGCCAACAAAAGACCATAGTATGGTATGGAAAGCCAAAATGGTTTTTATACTCGATGACCTAAATTGCATAAAGTAGTTGCATACAAGCTATACAAGCTCAAACAAAGATGTGAGCTGACCAAAATATGTATGTACAAGAGGAAAGACATGGGCAAGGCCACTCTATTTAGAGCCCTCACTCAGGGTTAGGTATTGGTCCCTATAAAAACCATACAAGATGCTTTTTTTGGGTATACAAAACAACGATCTAGATGACATGGCAAAGCAAGTATACAAATCATAAGGTTGAGGCTTGCCGCACTTACCATATCTGCAATACGCCCCCAATTGAGGTTGGTGCCTTCTCGCTCAAGCTTCTCCAAAAGAAAGTAGGTGTTATGGCAGCGAGCAATGTTCTCCTCTTCTCCCGTTCCGGCCGACCAATTCTAAAAATACCAAAACAACAAGATAAGAGTTGATACTTATAAATAGACGTAACATCAAATGAAACATAGAAGATAAGCGTTGATACATACAAAGTAGACATGGAATGCGTCCCAACCGCCACTTCCAAGGTGAGAGCTTCCTACGCTCTCCATTCGGGCTTTCGCCGCATCCTCTTGTTGCTTGTAGCGTTGGGGATTTCTTGTATACTTTTTCTTCTCCTCATTCCAATCCTCAGTGCTGATGTACACAAGGCTTCTCACCCCCTGCCTTCACTCTCCTAGTCACATGACCCTGCCAATGTTTCATGACATCCACCATGTGGTCCTTTATCCACCTTATGGAGATGACATCACTACCGATGGCCGGCTTGTACTCATCCTTGATTTGATTAATGACTCTATAAATCTTAGCTTTATCCAACTTTGGCCACCATAGAGTCATAAAGTCATTAGCAAAGATAATGTGGCAAAGCTCGGATGCGGCTCTTCATCTCTTACCCGACATCATCCAAAACCACATTGCCATTGGCAATTGTATATTTATTTTCCCCATCGAGTGTGGGGTGTGTGTCAAAACATTGTGAGATGATCGCGAGCGAGCTGTTGAAAGAACGGTAGAGGGGGAGGAGACACACACACAGGAGCAAACCCTAATGTATATTGAAAACCCTAACCATAGAGGGAAGCCATCTCCACTCTCACACAAAGCATAATACACTAATCCATAATCCACACAACACACTATGAGTTGTGTCCACACTCTACTAACCCTAGCTAATGGCCACACACTATGACCAGCTGGACACGCGGTCATTTATGTCTCACACATGTTCCTACCTAATCTGCCAGCACATAGCATAGCTGGCTCACACTGACATCGAGCTTGAATCTCAACAGTCCCTCTCAAGCTCATGATGTACTGCCGATGAAGATGTAGATGAGCTTGGGATATCAAGACTCTCAACACTCCCCCTCAAGCTCATCCCATGTACTCCCAACATAGTCCGGAAGTACTCAAACTTCTCCCTGCTAAGTGGCTTTGTAAAGATGTCTGCCACCTGCTCATCAGTCTTCACATACTGAAGATCAACTGTACCATCCAGCACCTTTTCTCTAACAAAGTGATAATGGACCTCTATGTGTTTGGTCCTCGCATAAAACACTGGATTCTTTGCCAACTGTATACTGCTCATGTTGTCACAATGAATGACAACTTTGCCATCAATAGGCTCACACAAATCTGTCAAGAGATTCTTTAACCAAATAGCCTCACAAGTAGCAATGGCTGCACCTCTGTACTCAGCCTCTGTACTAGATAAAGCAACTGTAGGTTACTTTTTGCTACTCCAACTCACCACGGCACTTCGAAGTGTAAAAGCATAACCACTAGTAGAATTCCTGTCATATGAGCTACCTGCCCAATCAGCATCTGTGTAGCCATGTATATCCAAGCTTTTACCACTCTCATAAAGTAAACCATAATGTGCTGTGGTCTTCACATATCGCATGATACGTCTCACTGCATCCAAATGTGGTTTCCTGGGACTCTACATAAACTGGCTGACTAGCCCCACAGCATAACTCAAATCCGGGCGTGTGATAGTCATGTATATGAGACTACCAACCATCTTCCTGTACATAGAAGGATCATCCAATTCCTCGCCATAATCAACCCGCAACTTCACATTTTGCTCCAAAGGTGTACTCATAGGCTTACACCCTGTCATGCCATACTTTGCCAACATATCCAATGCATATTGGCGTTGTACTAACCATGTACCTGCATGATCTTTCACCACTTCAATTCCAAGGAAGTATCTCAACTCACCAAGATCTTTCATGTCAAATTGCCCACTCAAAGCTTTCTTGACATGCATCACATCTGCACCATGATCACCTATGATAATCAAGTCATCCACATAGATGACGAGGAAAACAATCCCATGCTCTGTCTTCTTCACATAGAGTGAAGAATCTGCTGTAGAAGTCTGAAAACCAAGTGAGATAAGATATCTGCTCATCTTATCACTCCAAGCACGTGGTGCTTGCTTCAAACCATATAATGCCTTTTTTAATTTGCATACAAGAGTGGGATATCTTGGGTGTACATACCCTTCTGGCTGTGCCATATACACTTCCTCTTGTAGATCTCCATTTAGAAATGCATTCTTGACATCCATCTGATGCATTTCCCAGCCATTAGCTACAGCCATAGCAATGACTGCTCTCACTGTGCCCATCTTAGCCACTGGACTAAAGGTTTCATCATAGTCCAAACCTTCGGTCTGTGCATAACCCTTTGCTACCAATCTTGCTTTATGTCTTTCAATAGAACCATCAGATTTGCACTTCACTTTGTACACCCATTTACAGCCAATAACATTCTTGTCCTTTGGTAATACAACCAAGTCCCATGTGTCATGGACCAATGTGTCCATCTCAATATCCATTGCTTTCTCCTATACATGCTCTCCAATAGCCTCTGTATAGCATGTAGGTTCCACATGCTTCACCATAGATGTCATATATGCATAGTGCATAGCAAAATCTCTATATGTCAACCTGTCATCAAACAACGGGATATCTGACCCTCTGGGATCTCCGCAATACATGCGGGTCACTCTGTACACCTGTAACTCTAGCATGTGGTGGCACATATCTGTCCTGCCTAGCACCAGGTGTACGTAAAACAGGTATGCCAAGCTCCTCATCCAAACTCTCTGAAGAACTAGATGACTCATAACCTATGATTCCAATTCCTTCGACTTTCTTCTTTCCTTTATCCATAGCACTACTCCCAGTGCTCACACTCTCATGCCTCAAACGTCTTGACCATGGACGTACACTGCTACTCTCAGCCTCTCCTGCTGGCCCAGACATAGTAGTAGAACTAGAACTTGCTTGTGGCAAGTTCACAGGCACATCAGCCTCAAGTGACTCAATGACACCCTCATCTTTTGCTTTGTACCAACTAGCAAGCTCATCAAACAGCACATCTTGTGAGATAACCACTTGTCTAGTTTGTGGGTTATAACATTTGTATGCCTTTCGATCCTGTGCATATCCAACAAATACACATTTCTCTGCCTTAGGATCCAACTTCCTTCTTCTTTCATCAGGCACATGTACATAAGCTATGCATCCAAAAACTTTGAGATGTCCAATATCTGGCCTATAACCTGTAAGCCGCATCTCTGGCGTACTTCCATGAATGGCTGCTACTGTAGGTGTTTTGTTCAGTATATACACTGCAGTAGCACATGCTTCTGCCCAATAATAATCTGGCATGCTCTTTTCATTAAGCATCGCCCTTGCCACTTCACATATGACTCTATTCTTTCTCTCAGCCACACCATTCTGCTGAGGTGTATACCTGCAAGTCAATTGTCTTCTTATTCCATGCTTTCTCAAGAAATGCTCAAAAGCTTTTGAGGTGTATTCACCACCTCCATCTGTTCTCAAACATTTAATCCAACAGCCATATTGCTTTTCTGCAAAAGCTTTGAAATCCATGAACTTTTCCAACACTTCACTCTTCTCTCTGAGAAATTATATCCATGTCATCCTGTTGAAATCATCTATAAATGTCACATAGTATAAACTGCCTTTGATGGATGGGTTTTGTGCAGGACCCCATACATCACTATGTACGATCTCAAGTGGCTTGCTACTCATATTTCCTTCTCTAGGAAACCTCAACCTTGCCTGCTTTCCAAACTGACAGGCTTCACAAACATGCATATGTCCATCATATTTGAACCTAGGCAATCCACTGACAATGCCTCTTGTTTGCATGTTCTTTAATCTCTGTATATTGACATGTTCAATCCTTTTATGCCACATATCAATGTCCTGTACCACATTCCTGCTCTTTGAGAACATGGCTGATTTTAACTCAGGAATTCCAGCATCCAGCTTAAACAATCTGCCTTCTTTCTTTCCTTTAGCAATGACTCTACATCCATGTTTAAAGTCCTCAACGAAGCAACCATGCTCGTTGAAACGAACCTGTAACCCCTGTTCCACCATTTGACCAACTAAGGCCAAGCTCTTTGTGATAGAAGGCACATACAATACATCAGACATAGACTTTGTTTGACCATTGTGCATGACCAATGGTACACTTCCAACATGTGTAATGACATGCTGGGTATCATCACCTATTTCCACATAGCCTTTTACATCCATAGGCTTAATTTCTTCAATATTTGTTTAAATTGAGCAACCAAGCATTCATTAGCTTAGCAATAGTGTCCATCAACTCCATGTAAGTGGAATTTGTCCAATTGTATAAGACCAAAGATTAATTGCTCAATTAAAATTGCTCTGTTTCTCTGCAACCAGTGGATAGCCTGTTTAATCAGCTCATTCCCAGCTCAATTAGGCATAATTCATCAATCCAATCACATAGCCCTCTTCTCTAATGTGTGTAGCAACCAATTGCTAAAGCAATTGTGAAATGTATCAAGCACCAAGATGAAATTTGATCCTCCACTTTGCAAAATAGTCAAAATTTCCTCTGTTTCTGCTGTCCAGCCAGCGTCGCTTGCATTTGAGGGATTTGGGAAGGTTTGAAGTGACAATTGATGAGGTATACAACTCCCCAACACACTTAGGTATGTGTGCAATCAGTCAATGGTTGGATTTTTACCAAAAACACACTCCAAATGCATCAATTTTTGACTCCTCTTTCTCTGTTTTGTGAGAGCTCAAAAACCAGAGTTTTTCACTCAATCAAATGCATGTAAATTGCTCCAAAATTTGTTTAAGGCTTGCATAGGGGTTGCCAATACATCTCTCATTGTTAGATACATATGTCTTTTGCCAGATTTACATGTATTTCCACCATACATCAATGCTTTCAAGCTTTAATGGAAAGCTTCCAAAAACCAGAATTTTGCTTTGCTTTGAGTTGCTCTAAATTGCTTTGTTTTTGCCTGTATCACCTGCAATCTGCTCAAGGATGTTTAGAGGACCTTACCCAGTAGGCCAAGCTCTCAGATCTGATAAGAATCGGTGTGCTCCAAGCTTCACAGCATCAATGGCAAGCTTCACAGCTTCTCTTCACAGCTTCTTCTCCCTCTTCACTCACTCACTCATAAACCCTAATAAACAGCACAAGGCTCTGATACCATGTTGAAAGAACGGTAGAGGGGGAGGAGACACACACACAGGAGCAAACCCTAATGTATATTGCAAACCCTAACCATAGAGGGAAGCCATCTCCACTCTCACACAATGCATAATGCCATAATCCTCCATAATCCACACAACACACAATGAGTTGTGTCCACACACATCTAACCCTAGCTAATGTCCACACACATGACCAGCTGGGCACGCGGTCATTTATGTCTCACACATGTTCCTACCTAACATGCCAGCACATAGCATAGCTGGCTCACACTGACATCGAGCTTGAATCTCAACAGAATCGGCATCGTAGAGGTCTCCTCTACGGCGGTGCACGAGCAAGGTCAGTGCTTAGTGCCCGCCGCGCCGCGAGCGCCAGGGTACTACCAATGCCTCCCGGGAAGCTGAGGCAAGCGAAGGGAGAGGAGGGGAGGGAGAGAGGGGGAGAGAGGGGGTGGGGAAGGAGACGCTGAAAATGCGGGAGCGGGAATGGGAGGAGGCGAGGGTGGAAGCGAGGCAGGAGTGGGAGACGGGGGAGGGGGAGTGGAGGAGAAGAAGGGGGGGTGCTGGCATCTCCTGATCCTCAGTCTGCGCTGGGGTCTCCTCCTGGAGGGGAACAAAGCTATTCCTCACTGGAACCCAATGATGCTGAGCCTGTGTCTGCTGCTGCTGCATCGGTCTCTGGGCATGCTGCTGCTGTGGCTGTCTCCCTCTATGGCGCCCCTGTCCAAGCTGCCAATCAGAGGTTGCTGTGGGCTGAGCAGGTGTCCCCCCGGAGGCTGCCTGCCAAGTTGCATCTGTGGGCGGGGGCCATCCGAGGTCTACTGCTCTTTCTGCGGGTGAAGGTCGAGGTCTCCTGTGAGGGTAGTAGGCCTTAGTGAGGTGGCCAACCTGCTTGCATATAAAACACTGGTTCGGGAGCCCCGAAAACTCCACTCTCTGATCGATCCATCCCCCCTATCCTAGGTAACTGAATGACCTTTAGAAGGGAGGAGATGTTAGGAACCAAAACTCTGACCGAAGGAAGGCCAGCTGCTCTAGCCACCACTGAAGCTGTTGTGGGGCCAGTCTCAAGCACCGAGCCCACCAATGATCCTATCCTAAAAAGGAGCAGAAGATACTCGCGAGAGTCCAGGAAAACAAACTGTGACATGGAATAGGCGCTCTCCCTGCTCGGCCCGCTACTGGGTCGAAACCATGCTGCCAATGTTTGAAGAAGGCCCGAGCACCCCTGATGTCAAGGGGACTCATGGCTAGGACTTGGGCCACGCTCTGGGATGTCTCGAACTCAATCTGGTAGTGTCTGCAGCCCAGTAACTGAACGTCTAGGATCTTGCCCACATCTGCAAGAAGGCGGGGGCCTGGAGAAGATCTCGGATCTCCCCTTTGCTGGGGCAAGTGCCAACTATACGGCAAATGGTGGAGTGTGCCTGGCGGCGTTCCACCTATGCGGTGAGGCGGCTCGCTTCCTCTTCTGGCGAAAGAGAAAGCCTGATGGGGGTATACTTAGGGGCGGGCGAGGGGGATGCGGAAGAGTCCCTCTGAGGTGGGGCGGGAGGAATCTCCATTAGAGTCTGAAGCTGATGAGTTGAGGGGGGCGAAGCGAAGACGGAGGGTTCTGCAAGAACCAAGCTGCACGAGGAAGCAGAGCGGGGAGGGGAAGAGCGGGGAGGGGCGAAAGATAGAGGGGGAGGGGCGGAAGACAAAAGGCAGGAAGCGGGCAGCGGGGAGCGAAAGGGGGCGGGACGCGGAAGACGGGGGAGCAGGGGGCGTGAAGGAACGGGGCAGGCGGGCAGGCAGGGGCAAAGGGCGCATAAAGGGGGGCGGGGGCCCCGAAGAGCACAGGGGCGCGGAGGGGGGGTGTGAGCAGGCGGGGAGAGGTGAAAGCTCGAAGGTGGGGAGGGGGGGTGTGAGCAGGTAGGGAAGGGCGAAGCTCGAGCAGGGGAACGAAAGCTTCAGCGAGCGATATTTTTTTTGGATACAACTTGGACAACATGGCCATTCAACATTTACATCACTAGTGGCGAGATTGGTAGCTGGCACTGACATATCTTCGCCAGAGATTCTATAGCTAGACTACATCGACTAGTCCATGCCTACCCACTCCACTTAACGTGTTCACATTATGTGTTGTTATACCTCTTTTGCTGTGTGAAGAAGAAGAAGAATTTTCAGCCTCTCACCTGATTGTGTGTTCTCTTCTAGGGTTTATGTGAGTGTGTGTGTGTGTGCTTACAAGAGCTCAAGCTCTCTTCTCCCTTGCATCTTTTCATGGTATCAAAGCTTGGTTCATGCTAAGGACTAAGCGGCAAGCAAGAGACGCACAGTTGTTATGGCTCACCCTCTCCCTTGAAACACATCCAAAAAGGGATTACCTGGTGAACCACAACTGTCGTGATGAGTGAGGATCTTTCCAATGGCCGAGATCGTAACCCTTGAGGTCTCCAAGCTTTACAACTCCTTCAGAAGAAATTCCACCGCGCCTCCCACACGAGCGTTGTCACACCGCTGTGTTGCACTATGGGTCCTCGTCCCTCCTCTCATCTCACTTCACTCACACACACTCACTAGCATGCAATAGGGAGAGATATTAGCACGAGCAAGACTCAATTGCACAATGGCAGAGTTTGTTGTATTATGAGAGATATTCACTTATATACATGGTCATAAGTGTTCACACCACTCACTTAAAATATGGTTGGTCGGACACTTAAGGCGTATAAGAGACCTAATGCTATTACAATGACTACTCTCATAATATATCCATGAAGTACATCACGTAGGACTTCATCCTAACTTGCTACCACACGCTCTTGAAGCGAGAATCACCATAAATACTTCATCACACACCATTACGGGCGCCCATTCCAAGTTATAGCTTTGGACACTATTGCTTCATATCTTGAATGTATAACCCTTTGGTGTATCTACCGTGACTCCTTGATGTAAGATAATGGCGGTAGCTCTTGTTAATCCTAGAGTTGGATCAACATCCGCCCTCCTGATGGCGATCGCGTCCTCGTGATCGTGTTGAAGACCTTTATGTGGGGAGAATGGACAAGCTTTGTCGATGGCTTTGAAGTTGATTGATTCTCAATGGTCATTGTCCCTTCGGAAGGAATAAGAAAAGCTAGTTAGTGAATGAAGAGGTTAGTGGTTTATTGAGAATTCCTAACGGGGTGGGGGGGTGGGGTGTTTTTTGTGAATGATTGCATATTTGTGTGAGCATATTTTTTTGGGGGGGCTTTTTGCTCACTTTGTTTTTGGCAATCATAAGCAATGTTACATGTGATTTGTATTAGTGGGGATGCTAAGAGATGTTAATAATGGGAGATAAGAGAGGGAAGGATCCAGAGGAACGTAGACTTAATCATCATAATGAGACGGTGATTCTGAGTTCCTCATTTGAGTCATTGAAGCTTAACATTCATCATTTGAAGAAATTGGCCTTCGATGATGACCCTTTGTGTGGGAGGATTCTTGTCAAATGTTGTTGAGTAAGACCTATTCCTGCTTTCTTCTGCCCATGTGCTTTTTATATATATATAAAGTATATTTAAGTGCTCTTATATGAAGCAGATATACGTGGAGTACAAGAATTGAGTCATATAGACTCTTATTGAATTGCTTTGTGTGGAAGTAGCCACTTGTTTGGTGAGGATTGAAAGAATTACAATGACTTGCGAGGCTAATATAGATATCTTAACTAAGGATTGAAGATCATTGATTTGGGAAGATGGTATCGTCATTTGGAGAGGTTGGTAAGTTGAAGGGAAATTCCAAGCGATGGGTTGTACCATTGACTAGGCTTTCGCCCACCATGATCCCCCCATCCAGGGATGTAGCTGGAAGTTGTAGATGGTGAGGCGTTGGTGCAAATGTTCTCCAGTGCATGAGTATGGATATGTACTCATGGAGAAGCTGCTACATTAATTTAGCCAAAATAATATTAAGCCTAATAAGCTTAATAAATGTACAATGGCTATTGAAGACAATTGGAAAAGGTAAATGTGTGAGATGGCTTAATCTGTGATGAGGCTTAAATCGTGAAAGTGCAGGTTAAGCCGTGAGACTATAATTTGTAAGAAACTTGAACTCATGAGATTGCAGGTTTTTTTATCGTGAAGGGATATTCCGTGAGATGGCCTAATCCTGTGAAAGTTAATCCTATTGAAAGTGCAAGCCTGAGATGAAATTCTCTGAATTTGTAAGTTTTGACCTCGATAGTTTTTTGATTTTATTTGATTTCATGGGTCAGCTAGGTCATGACTTGTGAGCAACAGCTTCTTGTGCAGTTATTTCTCACATCCAGAGGGGTGACAAGAGCATTGTTATTTTGTCCTTGATGCGCTCGTAAGTCTCCATTGTAGATGTGGGTATTGATTCTTTAATTTGTTGCTCAAATGTTGTCAATTGCTTGTTTGAAGACACAAGCTCTTGTGTTGGTGCTGAATGCACGAGTGGTTGAGTGATTTTCTTGTTGTTTCTTGGGCCTCCATTCTTGTCGAACTTTAAGTGAAGCTGTTAGGGTTGAAGTCGGTGGTAAGGTTTTCTTCACATTGTTCGATTTTGTCAACCATATGATGGAATTACCATCATAGTATCCTTGTTGTTTGAAGCACATGCACATGCACCCATCTTTGATGAACATTATAAACTGGGCCGATGTGCTTGGTGTTGAGGCTTCCTTCTTTGTGCAAGCTTAGGGGACTGTGATACGCTTGGGTACCCAAGATTTGATATTTCTTTGGTAGTACCCTTGTGCCTGCAGTAGTGTTTTTTATGCCCACATTTGTTGATTTGGTGGAGTTCTTTGAGGAACTCGCATTTATCTTCTTATTCTCCTCATCACGCTTCTTCTTGTAACACAACTTGGCTTCATGTCCCTGTTTCTTGCAATAGTAGCAAGTCCGGAGGCATTCTTCTTCTTATTCTCATCCATGATGAGAGTTGTTTCACATGTAATCTGTGAGGTAGGTACCTTGGAAGAATTCTTGGCTTTCATCTTGGTTTCTTCAACAATCAAAGAAGAGGCAATTGATGTGCAAGAGTCGTGTTGGATTGATTCACAAGAGCAGACACGCACCGCTCATAAGCATTAGGCATCCTAGGAAGTAAAATGAAGACAAATTTTCCCTCATCAATAATGACCCCAGCTCCACTAAGCTAATCTATGAGACTCCTTACATTGTTAACATGATTAGCCACTTTATCTTTTTCATCCATTATAAGCCTATATAATTTCTTTCTTATAGGAACATCCGAGCTGTTGTGTTAACTTGACCAAAGATTGATCTAAGATGGTTCCAAGATTCATGAGAACTCTTAGTAGAGCTTAGGTGATGAATTTGATTTTCAGCTAATCCACAAATGATAAATGAAAGTTACTTGGAGTCATTGCTTGTCCACTTAGCAAAGTTGTCAAAGTCCCTAGTTGGCATTTTCTCTGTGCCATTAATAATGACTGAAATATCTCGATCCACTAAGACCATCTGCATCTTGATGCTCCATGGTTGAAATTTGAAGCCATCAAACTTCTCAGATTTCTCCAAGAAATTACCAAAATGATGACTAGAAGAGTGAGACATCATGCACACACTATGACAACTTGCACACCGAATGGAAGGGAATAGACAGAGAGGGGAAAATTCTCGTTGCCAGCTGGCCGTTGAAGTGGTGGGAAGGAAGGAAATTTAGCCAAATTAATTCTTCAATTACTTACTGTGAGAGAAGAAAAGCTATCTGATTTTTAAATAATACTACTGGTTTTTCTGGTTTTTCCCAAAACAGAGAAAGGGGTTTTTCAAAAATTGACATGTACACATGTCAGATGGTGTTGATACTCTACATTGAGGTTGTTTAGGTGTCAATGCAAGTTGCCCATACTTGATTGCACCACTACATTGTGATTTGGAGCCGTGGAAAGCGCATCGAAGCAGGGTATCTCGGACTGCGTGAGTCAGTTCATCTTGGATGCATACAGGTTGATTTTCTACATCAAATTTGAAGATTGTTGGCTACTTTGGAGTATCTGGAACACTCATTGGAGTGTGGTTGAGCTGAGGAAGGCTCGGTTACAGATTTGAAAGAGTGTGGAAGGTGCACATTAAGCAAACATGTCGGATAATCCAGTACAGATTGTTGGTGAAAAGCTGGATAGGAAGAACTTCCAGGCATGGAAGTACAGGATAAAAAGTTTCTTGAAAGGAAAAGGATTTTGGAATCTCATTACAGGTGCTGAGCCAGAGCCTGAGCTACCTCGACAACCTACACAGCAGCAGCTTATTGCTCATAAGCAATGGTCAGAGAGAGCATTCAAAGTGCTCCATTATCTGTCTATATGTATTTCTGATGCTATGCTCATACACATACAGGATGCTGAGAATCCCAAAGATGCATGGGATACTTTGGTAAAGATGTTTGATACAGACACGAGTGCTCGCAAGTCTCAGTTGCGACAACAGATACATAATGTGAAAAGGAATAAAAGGAGCATACATGATTATGTGCAAGAAATCAAGAAGTTTGTAGATGCATTGGCCACAATAAATGCCCCCATGCCTGATGATGATTTGGTGGATATTACCTTGCGTGGTCTTGGCAAGGAATACAAATCTTTTGATACATCTATCTCAGTGAGGAGTACAGGTTTACCAGACTTTGATGAGTTGGTTTCACTCTTGCTGGTTGAGGAAATCAAACTCAGTGATTCATTTCTGGATGCATCTACTAGCCATGATGATAATGGCAGAAATCAGGCTTTTTATTCTCAGAGAGACTTTAGAGGCAGGGGGAGATTCACATCCGTGGACGTGGTGGTAATGGTCGTGGATGGCAGGACAGGTCTCCACAACAGAATTTTCAGCCTTCATATGGTGCTCGAGGTGGTCGTGGATATGCACCCCCAAGAGACAGAGGTAATTCTCGTGGTCGAGGACGTTGGCAAGGCCAACCAAATTCTATGCAAGATGTTGAATGCCATTATTGTGGGAAGTATGGTCATATGGCGAGAGATTGTTTTCGCAAACAGAATGATTTGAGAGGGGAAAGAGCACAACGTGGTGGTCATTATGGTGGAAATTATGCACAACATGGTGGTGGAAATTATGCATCAAGCAGCAATGATGGCACTGCAAATCATTTGTTTGCCATGAAGCATGTTGTTGGATCAATGATGACAAATGCTGAGAATGATGATACTTGGTATATGGATTCTAGAGCATCAAACCATATGACATGTCATGGTGAATGGTTTGAGCATATGAAGCCTATGGATGTAAAAGGCTATGTGGAAACAGGTGATGATACCCAGCATGCCATTACACATGTTGGAAGTGTACCATTGGTCATGCACAATGGTCAAACAAAATCTATGTCAGATGTATTGTACGTGCCTTCTATCACAAAGAGCTTGGCCTCAGTTGGTCAAATGGTAGAACACGGATTACAGGTTCGTTTCAACGAGCATGGTTGCTTCGTTGAGGACTTCAAACATGGATGTAGAGTCATTGCTAAAGGCAAGAAAGAAGGCAGGTTGTTTAAGCTGGATGCTGGAATTCCTGAGCTAAAATCAGCCATGTTCTCAAAGAGCAGGAATGTGGTACAGGACATTGATATGTGGCATAAGAGGATTGGACATGTCAATATACAGAGATTAAAGAACATAAACAAGAGGCATTGTCAGTGGATTGCCTAGGTTCAAATATGATGGAAATATGCATGTTTGTGAAGCCTATCAGTTTGGAAAGCAGGCAAGGTTGAGGTTTCCTAGAGAAGGAAATATGAGTAGCAGGCCACTTGAGATAGTACATAGTGATGTATGGGGTCCTGCATGGGGTCACTTGAGATAGTACATAGTGATGTATGGGGTCCTGCACAAAACCCATCTATCAAAGGCAGTTTATACTATGTGACATTCATAGATGATTTCAGCAGGATGACATGGATCTACTTTCTCAGAGAGAAGAGTGAAGTGTTGGAAAAGTTCATGGATTTCAAAGCTTTTGCAGAAAAGCAATATGGCTGTTGGATTAAATGTTTGAGGGCAGATGGATGTGGTGAATACATCTCAAAGGTTTTTGAGCATTTCTTGAGGAAGCATGGAATAAGAAGACAATTGACTTGCAGGTATACACCTCAGCAGAATGGTGTGGCTGAGAGAAAGAATAGAGTCATATGTGAAGTGGCTAGGGCAATGCTTAATGAAAAGAGCATGCCAGATTATTATTGGGCAGAAGCATGTGCTACTGCAGTGTATATACTGAGCAAAACACCTACAGCAGCCATTCATGGAAGCATGCCAAAGATGCGACTTACAGGTTACAGGCTAGATATTGGACACCTCAAAGTATTTGGATGCATAGCTTAGTGCCTGATGAAAGAAGAAGAAAGTTGGATCCTAAGACAGAGAAATGTGTATTTGTTGGATATGCACAGGATCGAAAGGCATACAAATGTTATAATCCACAAACTAGACAAGTGGTCATCTCACGAGATGTGGTGTTTGATGAGCTTGCTAGTTGGTACAAAGCAAAAGATGAGGGAGTCATTGAGTCACTTGAGGCTGATGTGCGTGTGAACTTGCCACAAGCAAGTTCTAGTTCTACTACTATGTCTGGGCCAGTAGCAGCAGAAGCTGAGAGGAGTACTGTACGTCCATGGTCAGGACGTTTGAGGCATGAGAGTGTGAGCACTGGGAGTAGTGCTATGGATAAAGGCAAAAAGAAAGTCGAAGGAATTGGAATCACAGGTTATGAGTCATCTAGTTCAGAGAGTTTGGATGAGGAGCTTGGCATACCTATTTTACGCACACCTGGTGCTAGGCAGGATAGATATGTGCCACCACATGCTAGAGTTACAGGTGTACAGAGTGACCTGCATGCATTGCGGAGATCCCAGAGAGTCAGATAACCAGTTGACAGATTGACATATCGAGATTTTGCTATGCACTATATGACATCTATGGTGAAGCATTGGGAACCTACATGCTATACAGAAGCTATTGGAGAGCATGTATGGGAGAAAGCAATGGATGTTGAGATGGACGCATTGGTTCATAAATGACACATGGGACTTGGTTGCATTACCAAAGGCAAGAATGTTATTGGATGTAAATGGGTTTACAAAATGAAGTGCAAATCTGATGGTTCTATTGAGAGACATAAAAAAAGCAAGATTGGTAGCAAAGGGTTATGCACAGACCCAAGGTTTGGACTATGATGAAACTTTTAGTCCAGTGGCTAAGATGGGAACAATAAGAGTAGTCATTGCTATGGCTGCAGCTAATGGCTGGGAAATGCATCAAATGGATGTCAAGAATGCATTTCTAAATGGAGATCTACAAGAGGAAGTGTATATGGCATAGCCAGAAGGGTATGTACACCCAAGATATCCCACTCACGTATGCAGATTGAAAAAGGCATTGTATGGTCTGAAGCAAGCACCTCGTGTTTGGAGTGATAAGATGAGCAGATATCTTATCTCACTTGGTTTTCAGACTTCTACATTAGATTCTTCACTCTATGTGAAGAAGAGAGAGCATGGGATTGTTTTACTCGTCGTCATCTATGTGGATGACTTGATTATCACAGGTGATCATAGTGCAGATGTGATGCATGTCAAGAAAGCTTTGAGTGGGCAATTTGACATGAAAGATCTTGGTGAGTTGAGATACTTCCTTGGAATTGAAGTGGTCAAAGATCATGCAGGTACATGGTTAGTACAGCGCCAATATGCATTGGATATGTTGGCAAAGTATGGCATGACAGGGTGTAAGCCTATGAGTACACCTTTGGAGCAAAATGTGAAGTTGCAGGCTGATTATGGCAAGGAATTAGATGATCCTTCTATGTACAGGAAGATGGTTGGTAGTCTCATATACATGACTATCACACGCCCGGATTTGAGTTATGTTGTGGGGCTAGTAAGCCAGTTTATGCAGAGCCCCAGAAAACCACATTTGGATGCAGTGAGACGCATTATGAGATATGTGAAGACCACTACACATTATGGTCTACTTTATGAGAGTGGTAAAAGCTTGGACATACATGGCTACACAGATGCTGATTGGGCAGGTAGCTCATATGACAGGAGGTCTACTAGTGGTTATGCTTTTACACTTGGAAGTGCCGTGGTGAGTTGGAGTAGCAAGAAGCAACCTACATTTGCTTTATCCAGTACAGAGGCTGAATACAGAGGTGCAGCCATTGCTACTTGTGAGGCTATATGGTTAAAGAGTCTCTTGACAGATTTATGTGAGCCTATTGATGGCAAAGTTGTCATTCATTGTGACAACATGAGCAGTATACAGTTGGCAAAGAATCCAGTGTTTCATGCGAGGACCAAACACATAGAGGTCCATTATCACTTTGTCGTTAGAGAGAAGGTGCTGGATGGTATAGTTGATCTTTAGTATGTGAAGGCTGATGAGCAGGTGGCAGACATCTTTACAAAGCCACTTAGCAGGGAGAAGTTTGAGTACTTCCGTACTATGTTGGGAGTACGTGGGATGAGCTTGAGGGGGAGTGTTGAGAGTCTTGATATCCCAAGCTCATCTACATCTTCATGGGCAATACATCATGAGCTTGAGAGGGGCTGTTGAGATTCAAGCTCGATGTCAGTGTGAGCCAGCTATGCTATGTGCTAGCATGTTAGGTAGGAACATGTGTGAGACATAAATGACCGCGTGTCCAGCTGGTCATGTGTGTGGACATTAGCTAGGGTTAGATGTGTGTGGACACAACTCATTGTGTGTTGTGTGGATTATGGATTATGGCATTATGCATTGTGTGAGTGGAGATGGCTTCCCTCTATGGTTAGGGTTTGCAATATACATTAGGGTTTTCTCATGTGTGTGTGTCTCCTCCCCTCTACCGTTCTTTCAACAGATTCGTGCTTCACAAATATCCTCTATCCGCGCCGTAGTCAGCTGAGTAGTCTCGACACTAGACAGCGCTCGGAGGCTTTCGACTACTAGACACTAGACAGCGCTCGGAGGCTTTCGACTACTCCTTTACATGACTTTTTGGAGCGGAGGGCCCCCATGAGCCAGCACCCATCAGAGTTCATGTGGTGATACCTCCGGCCCGAGGGGAGGAGGCACTTGATTCAGCGATGGCCTTCTCCTTCCTCTTTGCCGCACTAGCGACTGGGAGTGGACTCTGGATCTCGCTATCTTAGTATGTTGAGGGCACAGGCAGTTGAGTTTTCTCACCATGTGAGCGATTTGGAGATGACAGAAATAATAGGCCGACTCTGGGAGTTGGCACATTTCTTTGATACCGGGAGTGCGGATGCCTCCGAGAATCAACACTTGGTGGTTCGCATAGTGGCAGACCTAGCGCGAGACCCTTGCTATGTATGCATACATGAGGCTTCTCTCTCTGAGTGCGAGGCAGTCGCTATGGGACGACACAGCCACCACTGGCGCCTGGTCCAAGACTCTTGCAGCACATCGGGTGGCCAGATTCGTAGCCGCTCAGCCGCTTGGGAAGGCCCACCGTATGGCTAAGACAGCCTCCATCTCAGCAGGTCATCCATGAGGATCATCTCATGGAATGTACAGGGCCTTGGCGGCGCACACTATGTATGTTATCGTGGTTGTTTGAGGCAGGAGCTTCAGAGATGCCTGGTTGGGGGCAGTATTGATATTCTGATAATGCAGGAGCACCATTTGAGTGAGAGCAGGATTCGGAGGTATGGTTCGGTGATGCCTGGTAGATGGGACACATTTTGGTCTGCAGGTTTTGGCCCCTTGGGTGGGCACGGAGGAGTATGTATGGTACGGATGTATGGCAGCAGGCCATTATGGATCGCGGGGTCATTGTGCCTGGTAGAGCGCAGTATGTTATTCTGAGGATGCACGATGAGCACTTTGGTGTGCTCAATGTCTATGCGCCCAATCATGCTAGTGCTAGAGCAGAGTTCTCGACCCTTGTTATAGATGCATTGCCCGAGGCCGCACATTGGTGTGTCGGGGGAGACTTCAACATGCTTGGACCCGTCCAATAGGGTGGGAGGCAGTCATGTTACAGTGCACGGCACAGAGCTTGCAGCTTGGGAGCGATTTTGTATGACACTACGGATCAATGATGCATGGCAGCATGAGGCTTTCTCCCGTTCTCAGGACAGTCTTAGTTTTTCTCGGTCAGATCGCTGGCAAGGAGGGACTAATCTATCACGAATTGATCGCTTCTATGTGGGCGACAGGCTCGGGGAGCGTGGTGGCTCCATTGGCATTCTCGCTGGCACCTCTTTTTCAGACCATGAGCCAGTTATTTTGACACTAGAGGAGAGGACACGGGGGACCAGCTTGCAGTTGAGGATCCCAGAGAGAATACTTACAGACCTTAGTCTTTTTGAGGACATTGAGAGGATATGGCATGATAGCCAGAGCTCTGACTTGGATGCAGTAGGCCAGTGTGCCCACAGGGACTCATCGAGCTCAGCTCTTTCTTACATGCTATAGCCTTGACACGGCTGGGAGAGACACGAGAGCGGGAGCGTCGCTTGAGACGCAGCCTTGCTTCGCTCCAGCGTCTTCAGAAGCAGCAACCTACATGTGAGTGGGTGGCGTCCCCCAGATGAGCCAGGCACGCCAGGAGGTTAAAGAGGTAGAGGAGCAGAGACATGAGTTCTACTATCATCGCGAGGCCTCTCACTGGGGATAGAGTGACTGGGGAGTTTTTTGAGATCACCGGACCCCGCCATGCTTAAGCAGGAGTATGCCAGCTCAGGAGGCAGGACGAATCGCTAGCCACTGAGCCCGGGGAGATTAGAGCTATTGCCACTAAGTTCTATAGAGACCTGCTTTCATCGGAGCCAGCCACCACGGAGGCACGTGATGCTTGCAGGCAGACACTGTGGGCCCATGTGCAGAGGAGGGTCACAGATCGTATGCGCACAATTTTGGGTGAGCCCCTTTCACAGGATGAGCTTGTTGAGGCTTTCAGGGTCCTTTCGCGTCATAGTTGCCCTGGGGAGGACGGATTCACGCCTGCCTTTTTTATGCGCTATTGGGACCTTTTGGGGCCAGGCCTCCACAAGGGTTTTCAGTATGTTTTGGACACTGGGGTGATGCCACAGAGTTTTTTAGAGGGCTTGATCTTTCTTATCCCCAAAGGGGGAGGGAGTGTCAGATGATATTTGGCATTGGAGGCCTATTACGATCCTCAATACTGTCTACAAGGTCCTAGCAAAGGCCTTGAGTTTGAGGATCCAGCCCTTCCTTGGAGATTTGATTCATGCTACTGAGACAAGATTCGTCAAGGAGCACAGTATCCTTGACAACATCTTCACCTTCTTCTGGGAGGCGACGGCCCGAGCTAGATTTCTCGGTGAGGACTTGGTCGTTATGCTTCTCGATTTTGAGAAGGCATACGATAGAGTCGATTGGGGTTTTCTATAGGGCACTATGCTTCGCCTGGGTTTTGAGCCAGATTGGATGCGAGGAATGGTAGCTCTATATTCAACAGCTCATAGCCAGGTGTTGATGGTAGGAGGACGGGGGCCGAGTTTTGAGTTGACCAGATCAGTCCGTCAGGGATGCCCTCTCGCCCCATTCCTTTTTCTTTTCTTTGCAGAGGCTATGAGCATGTATCTGACAGCAGAGGAGGTTGGTTTGAGAAGACTCTAGCTTCCAGTCCGGGGAGAGGACCTGCTCGATTCTGAGTTTGCTGATGACACAGGATTGTTTCTGCATGGCCAGGAGGACACTCTACAGAGGGCAGAGCAGTCGCTATAGGTTTTTGGTGTGGCTTTGAGAGCATTGATCAATTGGTGCAAGACAGTGGCTTTTTGGATCAGTAGCGCTCCCGCTCTAGCATGGAGCCCAGACCACCCGGGTTTCAGATGGATTCCTCCTGGCATAGCAGTGTGGTATCTGGGATGCCAGATTGGACTTGATTTGTCACCTCAGATCGCCCCGCTTCTTCTGATCATTCGGAAGAAGCTTTTATATTGGAGTATAGCTCGGCTATCCTTGGCTGGGAGGGTGGTGGTGGCAAATGAGGTGCTTTTAGCGACTATGTGGTATATCACGTATTGCTGGATTTTCTCGAGCTCTTGCATCAACCAGGTACAGAGGCTAATCAGGAACTTTCTTTGGTCTGGGCGGGATGGTCAGTCGGTCCGGGGCTAAGGTTGCTTGGGCAGTTATTACTCTTCCGCTGGCCTAGGGGGGATTGGGCATTATAGATCCAACTGATCAGAGTAGAGCCTTGTTGGGGAAGCTTATTGTTCGGGGCTGCTTCCAGGCGATGAGCCTTGGAAGAAGGAGCTTCTTTTTCAACGCAGCTGCAGGCTAGAGCTCCCCCAGCAAGGGACACTTGGGCACCAGAGGTTCGATGGATCTTCACAAAGATGAGGAGGACAGGCCTCAGTAGAGGATGGGAGGACAGATTTGCCTTGAGTATCCTGCGAGCTTAGGAACTGCTGAGACCGGGGATTTCTCAGAGACCTCCCACTTGTGATGAGGAGCGAGCGAGATAGCCGCTCATCTGGAGCCCCGCGGTACGCACAAAGCAGGGTCATATGCTGGGGTCTCGGCCTCGTCTAGCCTAGGGACCATTGGCGGTAGGCCCAGTGCATAGTTTTGGAGATTGGCAGTCCTTTTGCAGTCTCCCGGAGGAGATCCAGGCGAAGAGGCTGAGTCACTTTAGAGGGGGGCTGATTATGAGGGATGACATCCAGGAGGCACTCACTGAGGAGTGGTCACGCCTTTCGAGCCAGCGGCACCACAATGGATGGGAGCCTTTACACAATTGGAGATCCTGATTGCTGTCAGAGCTTGCACTGAGGATGGTAGATGCCTCTACTATGAGATACAGGATGAGGGCAGACTTCACAGAGTGGAGGCAAAGTCGCCTTTGGTTGCAGAGTGCATCTTTCAGAGGATACGAGTAGTGGCCGCCGCTTCTCGGAAGTGGCATATTGATCCAGACCCTACAGATGTGGACTCTGATTGGCGCATATGGGCATATGGTGTGCGTCCCTTGGCTCGGCTCTAGTGGGACCCTGGCGAGTACGAGTGGCATGATCCTTATGCGTCCCCTGAGCCCACAGAGATCACCTTTTTCCAGTACAATGTTAGTTTGGGGAGGCATATTTTGACTGCGATGAGGAGGACGGTCTTTCCAGCTGCATCGGAGCATTGGCGGCTTCAGGGGAGTTCTTGGAGGATTTTTGGACCAGGCTCTGGGCTAGCAGACAGGCATGCAAGATCTCGGCTTTCCAGTGGGTGGCTGCCCACCACAGGGGCTCTGCAGTTGGCACCACCTAGCTTGTCTATAGTGGCCTTTCGCCGGCCTGCGTCCGATGCGGCTACCCATTGGAGACATAGAGACATTGCCTATGGGACTTTCCATAGGCGCAATAGATTTGGCTGAGGATGCTGCACATTTTGGCCCCCTCTCTCCAGAGGGCATGTATATGTGGGGAGCCGCTACTTGGTCGACTTCGTCAGGGCCAACTCTAGGATATGAGACGGAGCAAGACAGCCAAGCCATCAGATTCATTGGGGGCCAGCCTCGCCTTGTTCCTTTACCGGATTTCTCCATAGCCGGCTGGACACAGGAGAGGGATATACGATGGGAGCTCCTCACAATAGCCTCACCATATGGTTCACCTGGAGAGACCGTTGTTTCAGGGCCTTTGAGGGGAGACTGGAGCCACCAGCAGAGACTGTTCGGGCTATCTGGCAAGAGTTGATTCACACCCTGTGAGGACAGTATGATCGCATCCGGGGGGTAACTCGGATTGAGCGATCTTGTGGCACCAGGCCTTCCACACCACTTGGCGCAGCAACGGTTCTTTCTATACTCTACATGTGGGTACCCCCGCTGGCACTACAGGGCCACCTGTTTGGATTTTTCCCCCTCCTATTGTATGATATAGCCTCTCAGCTATTTGTAGTTTTTTGCATCTAGGGAGAGTCTCCTAGCTGCCTTGATTGGATCTCTGCTCTGCCTTCTTATGAGCAGGAGAGGGATTTTGTAGCCCAGTGGGTTTTTTATAACTAATGAAAGGATCTTTTCTCAGAAGAAAAAAAATGTTGAATGGCCATGCATGCACCTCATGAGTGTCAGCTCATGCTGAGCTTGACATCTCAACAAGATGGAGGTGATTTAGGGATTCTAGCTTTTGGAGATCTATATAAGTGTGTTCTCTACACTCATTTGTCAGTAAGAGAGGAGACTATGATATAGCTTTGTGCTACACACCATTTGTTGCGAATATACTTGGTGGTTCCTTTGTTGGTAATATATTTGGTGGTTCCTTTGTGGGAAAAAGGATTCTCTCTATTGCATGGAGGTAATCATGTTGTTTATCATTTATCATTTCCAATCATGATGTTTATTGCTTAATCATTTACATGCTTAGTGCATCTATTTCACTCTAGGTCATCAACATTGTGTATGCTCAAGTATAGGATTGTTTACACTTAAGATATTACTCAATCTAATGGATTATCATCATTAGTATTGTAATCCCATCTATTTTCTAACACAGAGATGAAGACGATGAGAATGACTATTGGAAAAGGACTACTTTGTAAGTCCTTGAATCCTTCGATTGATAATAGTTGTGATTACTTCTCATGATGTTTATGTTTATTCTCTTTTTTTGACAAGAAATGATTGTTGGTCACTTCATCATCATCATCCAACAATTAAGTAATAAAATCTATGTTTTGGCCTTAATCTTGTGCAAAATAGTTATCTTTAATTTCTCTATGCTTTGGGCCTCAATCTTACACACTTGCATATGCACAAGCTAAAAAACAATGGGCTCCCCTTGCAAGCACTACAATGTATGCAGTGCAAGCAAGCCTACTATGGGCTAATGGCCAGTAGACGCTTGAAGTCTATGAAAATAACACTAAGTTGCCCAGCTTAGTGTTATTTTCATAGACTTCAAGCGTCTACTAGCCATTAGCCTACTATGGGCTAATGGCCAGTAGACGCTTGAAGACTATGAAAATAACACTAAGTTGCCCAGCTTACTGGCATGGATTGCATAGCTCAAGGAGATAAAATTATTTGCACTAAAAATTTATGGAATGCATTGTTTTTGCATTAGGATGTATTTATGTAGTGTTGTGAAAAACTCTAATTTTATACCAAAACAACACAAAAACTCTAAATTCAAGGCTCGCTTTTGTAAAACCCATCTTATGCTTTGGCCTCAATCTTTCACACTTGCATATGCACAAGCTAAAAAACAATGGGCTCCCCTTGCATGCACTATGTGTATTCGGTGCAAGCCAAACCAACTATGGGCTAATGGCCAGTAGATGCTTGAAGTCTATGAAAATAACACTAAGTTGCCCGGCTTACTAGCATGGCCATACCTCTAGTCTTTTGCACTGCCTATCAAAGATGATACAATTTTTCCCCAACACTTGGGCTCAGTATAAGTCCCGTGGGGTAGAACACAATTGGGGAAGTTTACAAAAAAATAGGTGCTATTTTTTTTGTGAGAGCTACTCATTTTTAAAGTCATTATAATTGTGCTAATGTTATTTTACATGGTGTATATAGGATAATGATGACAACCAATTATGAAGATGATGAAGTCTGATGTAGTGAGCAGACGTATTTACATGGCTTTGTCTACTTATATTTAAGCTTATACATTTCTCAAAGTCTTAGAGTATCGAATGAATTGATATGCTCAAATGCTTTGCAAGAATTCCTTGTAATAGAACTTTTTATTTATACTCAAGTAGTATAACTTTTAGTTTATGCTCACTTGTCTAATTTGAAATAATGGCCTCTATCAAATCTCTAGTATTTTAAAAAAAATGAGGAGTAGATTGTGGGAGTGTGACTCCCTGAGTTTCCCCATTCTTTGTTTGAAAAAAAATCCCAAAAAATCGATGCTATTTTCATTTTTGTGCCATTGTTCCATTGCGGTGTAGTGAACATAGCAGTGAGCCCATTACCAACACATATAGCAACAAAACTACACCCAACATTTGGGGATTTTTTAGGCCCTTCTCTTGTAATGCTAGGTCTATTATATTTGTTCAAAGGTTGTTTAGATATTAATAAATGTAAGCTATCAAAAGAAGTGAAAATATCTAAAGATACTTGATGTCAGCAACAATGATGTAAGCTTGGTGACATAATAGCCACATGGGTTGGTGTATTTGCATAGGTATATTGTGTGAGTGAGGGGAAACAATTCATTCTCCTTAAATCCAAGGATAGTGACTGGAGGCAAGGATTCTCCCAAAAATGCATGCACTTGTATTACCTAGGTTCTTTCATACCAAAACCAAAGCACAACTTAAATTATCTCAAGATTATCAGAAAATAAAAAAGAAGTCACATTCCTACTACTACTACCTTGCAAAATCACTTGATTTCTCAGAATTTATGTGCACTCATGTATGCATCTCTTTGGTGAAGGTAAATTCTGATTGGGGTAGTTTCTTCCATCACTTTGTGTAAGTGGGATCTAGGAAAAGAGTTTTCCATTGTAGCCCTCCACTTATAAAGGGGTCACTTAGTTAAGTTTGGTTACCATACAATTTCTACCAATTGTATAAGATCATGTGACTGATAAAGGATCTCTCTCATCATTGTGTGTGAGTTGTCATAGTGTGTGCATCATGTCTCACTCTTCTAGTCATCATTTTGGTCATTTCTTGGAGAAATGACCAAAATGATGACTGATAAAGGATCTCTCTCATCATTGTGTGTGAGTTGTCATAGTGTGTGCATCATATCTCACTCTTCTAGTCATCATTTTGGTCATTTTGGAGAAATATGAGAAGTTTAATGGCTCCAAATTTCACACATGGATCATCAAGATGAAGATGAGCTTAGTGGATCAAGATCTTTGGGCCATTGTTAATGGCACGGAGAAAAAGCCAACTAGGAACTCTAACAACATTGCTAATTGGACAAGCAATGACAAAAAAAAAACATGTGTGCTTGCTCATTAAGGAGCAATTGATAGCGTCAGACATGCCAATGATAGAGGGACTACGTGTGGGCTGACACTCTCACTGAACAACCCAATGTACTAAGTGACGTACTAGACCTTGATTCATCTTTTGACTTTATTTGGATCGTCAAGTTTTCATTATGTCTGCCCATACGATGAGATCAAATCTAGGTTTTTGTCTCCTATGTCACACGTGTGGGTGTTGTGGTTTGAGTGGTGGCCTTTGAGGTGGATGTTTTTGCATCATATGTAGCTTTTGGCTCTTTCTCCACATGCTCCTTTTCCCTATCCTCTCTTTCAACCTTAGTTTTGATAGTTTGTTGTCCCTTGTTTTCCTTGGGTTTAGAAGGTTTTGTTTTCTCTTTTGGCATTTGCTTTAAGGCATGTTCTTCTACCCATTTCAAAGTGTTTTCTTTTGTGTTCTTTTTTACCATTTCTCGTGCCTTGGCTTGTAAACATATAGGCACATTCAAGGGTACCGTGGACAATTGCCCATTTTGTACACTTGAGATGTTTAGAGTTATATTTTGTGAGATAGGTTGCAATGAAGCAACTTGCCTTGGGCAATCTTGGAACATGTGGTCGATGCCACAACATTCACATAGGGGTATCAAAGTGTCAGTGATTGTGGGCATGGAAGTATTCCAAATTGTGTAATCTACCACCTTGTGTGGTCCATGATGACAATAGAAACACTAAAGTGTTTGCTTAACTGCTTCTTGAGTAGTTTCTACCCTTTGGACTATTTTTGTTTGGTGCATGGGAGATGGAGGTTTTGAGTCAATTGTTGATGAATTGGGACACTGGATAGTATCATGACCAAAGGTTTTTCAATAGGCACTTTCATTTATCATTTGTGGATTAGCTGACAATAAAATTCATCACCTCAGCTCTGCTAAGAGTTCTCATGAAGCTTGGAACCATCTTAGATCAATCTTTGGTCAAATTAATGTGCAGCAGCTCGGATGTTCCTAAAAGAAAGAAATTATATAGGCTTGAAAATTTGGATGAAAAAAGATAGTGGCTAATTATGTTGACAATGTAAGGAGTCTCATAGATCATCTCAGTGGAGCTGGGGTCATTATTGATGAGGAGGAAGTTGTCTTCATTTTACTTCCTAGTATGCCTAATGCTTATGAGCGGTGTGTGTCTGCTCTTGCAAATCAATTCGACATGACTCTTGCATCAATTGCCTCTTCTTTTATTCTTGAAGAAACCGAGATGGAAGCTAAGAAATCTTCCAAGGAACCTACTTCACAGATTACATGTGAAACAACTCTCATCAGGTATGAGAAGAAGAAGAAGAATAATTCCTTCGGACTTGCTACTATTGCAAGAAAAAGGGACATGAAGCCAAGTTTTGTTACAAGAAGAAGCAGGATGAGGAGAATAAGAAGACTGAAGACAAGAGGACTGGGAGAAGCCATTATGAGGCCAATGTGGCCACACTGATTCACTTTTCAAAGCTTTGTGCTAATTATGTTTAGGAGTCTATGTGACACTCTTTATAACCTTCTTAACTACACACCTACGTGGTATGGATGTAGATCAAGAGAGGGTGTTGAGATTTTAGTGATCTAGCATCCATTAACATTAAACCTTAGTGGATAATGCTATGTGCACCTTAGGGGTAGAGGTCCTAGGGTTATAAACTCTTCAATTACCATGGTTTCCCTAGGTAGGCATGGTGGATACTTCCCCTGATCAAGGAGTCACTTTTAGGTGAGTCGAGTAGTGAGATAATCTAGAGGAGATGGAGGTGATTTAGGGATTATAGGCACCTCCCTCTTGGAGATCTATATAAGTGCGTTCTCTACACTCATTTGTGAGTAAGAGAGGAGACTATGATATAGCTTTGTGCTACACACCATTTGTTGCCAATATACTTGGTGGTTCCTTTGTTGGTAATATACTTGGTGGTTCCTTTGTGGGAAAAAGGCTTCTCTCTATCGCATTGAGGTAATCATGTTGTTTATCATTTATCATTTCCACTTATGATGTTTATTGCTTAATCATTTACATGCTTTAACGCATCTATTTCACTCTAGGTCATCGACATTGTGTATGCTCAAGTGTGGGATTGTTTACGCTTAAGCTATTACTCAGTCCCCATCTATTTTCTAACAATGAGAAGGATTGTTGGAAGGACCACTTTGTAAGTCCTTGAATCCTTCAATTGATAATAGTTGTAATTACTTCCCATGATGTTTATGTTTATCCTCTTTTTTTGGCAAGAAATGATTGTTGGTCACTTCATCATCATCCAACGATTAAGTATTAAAATCTATGTTTTGGCCTCAATCTTGTGCAAAATAGTTATCTTTAATTTCTCTATACTTCAGCCTTAATTTTGCACACTTGCATATGCACAAGCTAAAAAGTAATGGACTCCCCTTGCATGCACTACAGTGTATGCAGTGCAAGCCAAGCCTACTATATGGGCTAATGGCCAGTAGACGGGCAATGATTCTTGAACTCTATGAAAATAACACTAAGTTGCCCGACTTACTGGCATAGCTATGCCTCTATTCTTTTATAGTGCCTATCAAACATGATCTCAATTTATCCCCAACACTTGGGCTTAGTATAAGTCCCATGGGGTAGAACACAATTGCGAAAGTTTTGTTAATCCAATTCTAGGATTAACAAGATCTACCACCATTATCTTACATCAAAAGGAGTCATGGTAGACACACCAAAGGGTCATACATTCAAGATATGAAGCAATAGTGTCCAAAGCTACAACTTGGACGAGCGCCCGTAATGGTGTGACAGAGTATTTATGGCAATTCCCGCTTCAAGAGCGCGTGGTAGCAAGATAGGATAAAGTCCTAATAAGTGATATACTTTATGGATATATTATGAGAGTGGTCATTGTAATAGCATTAGGCCTCTTATGAGCCTAAAGTGCCCGGCCGGCCATATTTTAAGTGAGTGTGAACACTTATGGCCATGTATATAAGTGAATTTCTCTCATAATACAAGATACTCTCCCATTGTGCAATTGAGTCTTGCTCTTACTAATCCTCTTTCTAATCTCTCTCCCTATTGCATGCTAGTGAGTGTGTGTGAGTGAAGTGAGGTGAGAGGAGGGACGAGGATCAGTAGTGCAACGCGGCGGTGTGACAACGCTCTTCGCAGGGGAGACACGGTGGAATTCCTTCTCAACGAGTTGTAGAACTTGGAGACCTCAAGGGTTACGAGCTCGACCATTGGAAAGATCCTCATTTGATAGTTAATCTACGCATAACCCATTTTTCATTATATTGATTAATGGTTTTCCATAAAAAAACATGTGGATTTGATGGTGATTTGTGTGAGATTTGGTGTAGAATAGCTCTCTTTTTTGTTTTTGAAAAGAATGCTTTTTGCTTAATTTTTAGATTAATTTATTGTTTTTGTTGTTGTTTTGGTGGTTTTTCATGTTCTCAAGGCTTGCACATAGTTTGTATTAGACTTAGTTTACATCCATTGCATCAAACAATGCAGTAGAATGCAATTTTTAGTGAATGTTAGCTCTCTTTAGTTTAAACATAGATCTAACATCATTAATTCTAGTTTAATTGTGTGTTTTTTGTTTAAATTGTTTGGATTAGAGTGTTAGCAAGCATTAGGAGTAGCTTAATGTTTCAAAAAAAACCATAAAAAGACCCTTGAATTTGACTAATTTCTCTTAATGGACTGGTTTTGGTCATTAAGGGTGATTACTCTTAATCAAGAAGCTTAAAAATTAGAAAATATATTAATTGGGATCTAAATTAATCATATGAGTAGTCGAAATTGGGGTTTTTGAGTGTTTTGAGATCATCTACATGCATCAAAACACCTAATTATATTAATTTTTTGATCATTTGGAAAATTTGACTCTCTTTACTTAATTTTACCTTAAAGAGGAGACTATAATTAAGAGTCTAATTAATCTCCTAATTTGACTCTCTTTACTTAATTTTTTGATCATTTGGAGAAATTTGACTCTCTTTACTTAATTTTACCTTAAAGAGGAGACTATAATTAAGAGTCTAATTAATCTCCTAATTTAGATTAATTTACACAATTATTGATGCACAAAGATTAGTTTTTCCTTGCTCTATCCAATGGTGTGCTCAATTGTTTGAATTAATTAGGAATTAATGGTTGATTAGAGTCCTTGATTAGTGTAAAAGAGGTAAAGATTAGTGAAAGGATTAATCTTATATTAATCTTTAATCACTTTTTTGCATAATTCATTAAGGCTAATGAGCATTCAATATGAGAAGATGCTCATGAGTTGTCAATTTGTCCATTTTGGGGATCATTTTTATGAAGGGTGTAAGGTGTGTCATTAAAGGGTTGACTTTTTTTATTCCACTTACCTTTTTTGAAAAAATGCCCATATCCCTTTCATTCTAAATTCAAAAAATATTTCCCCCAAAAAGAGAAATTCGTATTTCCCACACTAGATTCTAAATAATAATAATAATAAATCCCACGTGAGCAGAAATCCGACGTGAACCGAAAAATCACGTGAACAGAAATCCGATGTGGAAAAAATTAAAATTCAATTTCCACGTGAAGTCCGGTTCACACGTGAAAACTGTTTCACGGTGTGAAACACCAGTTCACGTGGCCACAAAAAAAAATCAAAATTTAATTTCCACGTGAAGTCTGATTCACGCGTGAAAACCGTTTCACAGCGTTTAACACTAGTTTAGACATGAAAAAATAAATAAATTTAATTTTTCATGAAGTCCGGTGGGAAAACCATTTCACAGCGTGAAACACTAGAGTTTCACATGCGGGAGGAGGGGGAGGACAAATTTAATCTTTCGTGAAGTCCGACGGGAAAACCGTTTCACAGCGTCAAACACCAAAGTTTCACGTGAGGGGGAACACCCCTGTTTGGAGGTCCATATCTACTAAACGGTATATCCGATAAAGATGCTCTAGGGCTCATCGGAAAGCTGACATCGCGCTCTTCGACTTTGGATGGTCGACCGAGTCAAAATCGACCCTTTTGGCCTCTGACCAGTAGCCTCAAAATTCGACCCGAAAACTGAAGCAAAAATTAGTCAAACCACGGAAAATCATAAAACAACAACGCGAAAACGACGACGAGCCATATTCGGGCTACTTTTTGAGGGTCTAGACGACAAAATCATGGACGACTCAAGGAAACAAAGTTGTAGTACTCCAAAAATACTATAATTTCCTCATACAGAGTTTTTCAAAACGTATAAAAGCAAAAAAAAAACAGTAATTGCTCATTAAGGAGCATTTAGGCACTCCGACATAATGGCCATGATAGAGGGATTGCAAGGAATCACACAGGGACTCAACCCAATGGCTGACATCTTCGAGCCATTGAGATCTATGCCACCAATTCACCTCCCCATGCCATTGGCGATATCTATAACAAGCGGGTCATCAGGTTTTACACCCCCCTATCACCTCGTTCCCACCAAGCTTTGGTCCCTTGCCTAACATTCACGCAAATCCTATAAGTACCAACCCTTTCCTCGATGCCCACACCTTAGACATATTGACTAGTCTAGGAAGGGGGGTGGCCCAAGGACTCAGTGAGTCTCTAGCGCCAAGAGCACTCACATACGACCTCAGTGACTCATACAGAAATACGACTGTACAAACTTTCAAAATTATGGGCAAATATGACAGAACAACACAGACCCTGTTCAATTCATTTCAAATGTTTGAACAGAGATGTAAAGCCTTAGAAAACCCCAACTGCCCCACTAAGGTACATGCGTTGAACTTATGCTTAGAGGGAAAAGCTAGTCGATGGTTCATCACATTGATGTGGCCGGCGATCACAACCAACTTCAAAACCTTGAAATCGGCCTTTATACATGGCTCTTCCAGACAAGGTGATCGATAGAGTGTAGTAACAAAACTCTATTCAATTGAGCGCCAACCAAATGAATCCATTAAAGACTTTATCCTTTGGATAAAACTCTTGGACTCCATTGTGAGTCATGGAAAAAATTAAACGATGTTCAATTGAGGAGATGTTTCATGATGGGCTTGAAGAATAACGACTTACACAACTTAATCATTATATCCAATCCAGAAACATTCGATCAATGTTGTAAAGAAGCAATACATTTAGATGACAACATGCTAGAAGGTGATCATGCTACAAGGTGTTCCTCATCTAAACCAAATGAAGCCATGGTAAAAGAAAGATCGATCTCGGAATTGACATTCTCATAATTTTATGCAGCCTTGCTTAAAACATTATAGCAGACATCTATAAGAGAGGATTAAATCCTTCAAAACTAGACATCCTTAATACCTATAAAAGTGACGAGCGAAATGCCTTGTATCGAATGCAATCACTACGACCATCCCAATCCTCATTGTGCATACAAGGCACATGTCCTTCTATACTGCATATATTGTAAAACCTTTGACCATGATACTAAAAAGTGTCCAGCTTCATCCACACTGGACTCAAAACCTCCATCTCCTGTGCACCAAACCGAAACAGTCCAAATGGTAACAACTGCTCTCAAGAAGCAGTTAATCAGACACTTCAGTGTTTCTATTGTCGTGGACCTCACAAGGTGGCAGACTACACAGTTTGGAATACTTCCATGCCCATAGTCATTGACACCTTATGACTAATGTGTGAACGATGTGGCATTAATCACGTGTTCCAAGATTGCCCAAGACGGGTTTCTTCAATGCAACTTGTCCCACAAAGTACAACTCTTAACATCTTAAGTGTAAAAAATGGGCAATTGTCCACGGTGCCCTTGAATTTGCTTACACGCTTACAAGCCAAGGTACGACAAACAGTCAAAAAGAACGTAAAAGACAATGCCTCAACATGGGTAGAAGAACATGTTTTCAAACAGAACCCAAAAGACAAAACAAAACCTTCTAAACCCAAGAAAAACAAAAGACGACAAATTGTCGAAACCAAGGTCGAATTAAAAGACAGGGAAAAGGAGCCCCTGCAGAGGATAAAGACCCAAAAGGAGACATAAACACGAAAGAGAAAAAAGCTATACATGATGTAGAAGCATCCACCTCAAAGACCACCACGCAAACCAGAACACCCATACATGCGACACAGGACACAAAAACCCAAAAGAAAATTCAATCTCATCACATGGGTAAAAATAATGAAAAACTAACAAACTAAAGAAAGTCAGAGAATGAAACAAGTTTTAGTGCATCACTAAGTGAGGATGAAACAAGTTCTTCCTCTTCGCTAAATGCACCACATAGACCAAGCAAGAAACTAGAACCCACCCAACCACCCCAAATGGATAATAATGATCACATGACATATGCAAAATACAAAAAGCAAGCTCAAGAGAGCATGCTTAGCTTGGTTGAATGTCTTACAAGGTCACCGGTTGTGATTGAGCCTCATAATGCCAAACCTAAAATAGCAACCAAGATTTAAAGCCTAGAAGAGTACTACTTTCCCTTTCAAGAGGAAGACATACTCTCTACAGAAGAGTCATTTGAGACAATTTATACGAATTAGTATAGGCTTGAGAAAGCACATGAGGAATTCGATAATTCTCTTACAAGATTAAAACAGTCTCTCAAAACCTCATTTGGAGGAATGCTCTTCTCTCATAAAGCTAGCATCACATCAACACTTGGCTCAACCTAAGTTATACAAGGACATAACGAACTACATAAAACAGGAATGCCAGGATTCGCAAGTTTCCAAACAGCCCTCATTAAGAATTCTCAGGGGGCCAAGTGTGCCATTGTACACATTGGGTATTCTTGAAAAAGCTGAGACCCAAACAGAGGATAAAAGTGAATGGGAATATGAAACAGACACAGGATCTAAAGCTGAAACAATAATCGAAACACCCATGGTTCCTTTGGAAGATTCTATCATGGTATGGTTGGATTTCCCTACATGCAATGATGTTTAGTGCAAACGCATATTGATTAGCCCTCGATGAGCAAGTCATAACATCATGACAATAGACACTTGGGTGTCATTGGGACAACCTCAACTCATCCCTACAAGCAATAGTCTTGCAAAAGGAACCAATGAACAAAACATTAAAGTTCCAGGTTACTTTAGATACAGTACTCGACGAATAATCGATGGCGATATGAAATTTACATTTCATGTTACCCTAGACTCCCTTGAGTATAATGTCATCATTGGTGGCAGACCTTGGATAAGTGAATCGTTGTACTCACTAGATGAATCCACGTAAACAATCACCTTGAACACTCCTGCATGCAATGTATAATTGTTATTACAGGAGGAGGAAGAAACCTTGCAGGAGCTAGAACTTCCAACTCATCTTACTAAAAAAATCTCTAGGATTTTGGTTGGATTGAAAATTGCAAATAGAATCACCACAGCTCAAGCACAGCTTTATCCAACATGAGAACACAATCTCATGACCCTCGAGCTATGGGATTTGTTAGGTCAACCAACACTCATGGCACATTCTGAAAGGATTACCTTTACACAAGTCTTGAACATGCCATGTCTGGGGTACTTTGAACATAAAATGTATATTGAAACTAACCCCCTCACTTGCAAGTTTATTGTGGTTGAGTATGTGTTGGAAGTAGATTTAATCTTGGGGCATAAATGGACTGTTGCTGCCCAAGCACCACTGTGCTTTGCTAGCGATAGAGTCATCATGATGGTCAACGACAAAAAGTTGACAATACCATACTGCCAGGAAGAGAATCCAACTTTAATGGATATATATGATACTGAACGCAAAAGGATACAAGCCTCTTCCAACAAAAGCCCCTCTACACAATGACCTACAATCTGCGTCAATAACCAACTCCAATAAAGCCTCTACTCCTTCAACCCCATCCTCACCTACGAAGTTCGATGCCAAAACCTCGCAATCAATAGCTATTCTTGAAGAAGTTTCCAGAGCCCAACTATCTATCTCTAACAGGGAACTCAAAGCAAAGACCCCCGGAGCCTATGCATTTTCATCGACAAACCTTAACAATGGAGACAACCACATGCTCAAAGGCCTCGTCATCGACAACCACTCCACGAGAGACTCTAACCTCATCAACAATGCCAATGAGTCTCAAACTTGCAACCCCAGTGCCAACCAAAGTCAAGGAGGGCCCCAAACTCGGGGGGGTCACTCGTATAAATATGTAAGTATCACGTGGGTTCAACAGAAGGACATTTTAAATATTTAAAACTTACAGAAATATATTTACAGAGGGGATTTATTTATTGTATTTCAAAAAAAAATTACAGATTTGAATAGGAAAGGATACATTATATTCACTAAAAAATTCACAGATAAGGGACTTTTTAAATAGGCCTTGAATGCATGTGATATAGAGGATTTACATATAGTGACCCCTCCGAGGCCCCAAACCTTCCACATCACCCCAAAAGAAAACTCCACCAAGATTCCCACAATCGATATCTTAATAGTATCAAAATATGGGTGGAGAAGCAGCTACTTGCAGCTCAAGGCTACTATGAAGGTGCCAATCAAATTTGGGTTCCTCGACAGTCAAAAACTCTTCCTCAACAAAACACTCGAAAGCCAAGAAAGAAGAAGAGTACTCCACAACACCGTCCACAAGAGCCTATGTGAGTTCCTCAAAGAACTCCACCAATGCAACAAGTGTGGATACCAAAAAGATTGCTGCAAGCACAAGGGTCTACCAAAGAAATACCAAAGCTAAGGTCCCCAAGCGCATCACAAAGTCCCCTACGCTTGCACAAAGAAGAAAGCCTCAACACCAAAGCACATCGGCACCAATTTACAGTGTTCATCTCAAAGATGGGTGCCTGTGCATGTACATCAACAACAAAGATACTATGAATGTAATTCCATCATATGGTTGCCTAAATCAAACAATGTGAAGAAAACCTCACCACCAACTTCAACCCCAACAAATTCACCTATAGTTCATTCAAATGTTTGAACAGAGATGTGAAGCCTTTGGAAACCCCAACTGCCCCACTAAGGTACATGTGTTGAACTTATGCTTAGAGGGAAAAGCTAGTCGATGGTTCATCACATTGATGCCGGCGATTACGACCAACTTCAAAACCTTGAAATCAGCCTGTATACATGGCTTTTCCAGACAAGGTGATCGATGGAGTGTAGTAACAGAACTCTATTCAATTGAGCGCCAACCAAATGAATCCATTAAAGACTTTATCCTTTGGATGATAAAACTCTTGGACTCATGTGAGTCATGGGAAAAATTAAACGATGTTCAATTGAGGAGATGTTTCATGATGGGCTTGAAGAATAACGGCTTACACAACTTAATCATTATATCCAATCCAGAAACATTCGATCAATGTTGTAAGTAAAGAACCAATACATTTAGATGACAACATGCTAGAAGGTGATCATGCTACAAGGTGTTCCTCATCTAAACCAAGTGAAGCAATGGTAAAAGAAAGATCGATCTCGGAATTGACATTCTCATAATTTTATGCAGCCTTGCTTAAAACATTACATCAAACATCTATAAGAGAGGATTAAAACCTTCAAAACCAGACATCCTTAATGCCTATAAAAGTGACGAGCGAAATGCCTTGTATCGCATGCAATCACTATGACCATCCCAATCCTCATTGTGCATACAAGGCACATGTCCTTCTATACTGCATATATTGTAAAACCTTTGACCATGATACTAAAAAGTGTCCAACTTCATCCACAATGGACTCAAAACCTCCATCTCCCGTACACCAAACCGAAACAGTCCAAAGGGTAGCAACTGCTCAAGCAGTTAATCGGACACTTCAGTGTTTCTATTGTCGTGGACCTCACAAGGTGGCAGACTGCACAGTTTGGAATACTTCCATGCCCATCTTAACACCTTACGAACCAATGTGTGAACGATGTGGCATTGATCACATGTTCCAAGATTGCCCAAGACAGGTTTCTTCAATGTAACTTGTCCCACAAAGTACAACTCTTAACATCTTAAGTGTACAAAATGGGCAATTGTCCACAGTGCCCTTGAATTTACTTACACGCTTACAAGCCAAGGTATGACAAACAGTCAAAAAGAACGTAAAAGACAATGCCTCAACATGGGTAGAAGAACATGTTTTCAAACAGAACCCAAAAGAGAAAACAAAACCTTCTAAACCCAAGAAAAACAAAAGACGACAAATTGTCGAAACCAAGGTCGAATTAAAAGACAGGGAAAAGGAGCCTGCACAGAGGACAAAGACCCAAAAGGGGACATAAACACGAAAGAGAAAAAAGCTATATATGATGCAGAAGCATCCACCTCAAAGACCACCACGTAAACCAGAACACCCATACATGCGACACAAGACACAAAAACCCAAAAGAAAATTCGATCTCGTCACATGGGTAAAAATAATGAAAAACTAACAAACTAAAGAAAGTCAGAGAATGAAACAAGTTTTAGTGCATCACTAAGTGAGGATGAAACAAGTTCTTGCTCTTCGCTCAATGCACCACATAGACCAAGCAAGAAAATAGAACCCACCCAACCACCCCAAATGGATAATAATGATCACATGACATATGCAAAATGCAAAAAGCAAGCTCAAGAGAGCATGCTTAGCTTGGTTGAATGTCTTACAGGGTCACCGGTTGTGATTGAGCCTCATAATGCCAAACCTAAAATAGTAACCAAAGCCTAGAAGAGTACTGCTTTCCCTTTCAAGAGGAAGACATACTCTCTACAGAAGAGTCATTTGAGACAGATTGTACGAATTAGTATAGGCTTGAGAAAGCACGTGAGGAATTCGATAATTCTCTTACAAGATTAAAACAGTCTCTCAAAACCTCATTTGGAGGAATGCCCTTCTCTCATAAAGCTAGCATCACATCAACACTTGGCTCAACCTGAGTTATATAAGGACATAACGAACTACATAAAACAGGAATGCCAGGATTCGCAAGTTTCCAAACAGCCCTCATTAAGAATTGTCAGAGGGCCAAGTGTGCCATTGTACACATTGGGTATTCTTGAAAAAGCTGAGACCCAAACAAAGGATGAAAGTGAATGGGAATATGAAACAGACACAGGATCTAAAGCTGAAATAATAATCGAAGCACCCATGGTTCCTTTGGAAGATTCTATCATGGTATGGTTGGATTTCCCTACAGGCAATGATGTTTAGCGGCGCAAACGCGTATTGATTAGCCCTTGACGAGCAAGTCATAACATCATGAGTGACAATAGACACTTGGGTGTCATTGGGACAACCTCAACTCATCCCTACAAGCAATAGTCTTGCAAAAGGAACCAATGAACAAAACATTGAAGTTCCAGGTTACTTTAGATACAGTACTCGAACAATCGATGGCGATATGGAATCTATATTTCATGTTACCCTAGATTCCCTTGAGTATGATGTCATCATTTGGCGGACCTTGGATAAGTGAATCGTTGTATTCACTAGATGAATCCACGTAAACAATCACCTTCTTGAACACTCCTACATATGCAATGTACAATCGTTATATTACAGGAGGAGGAAGAAACCTTGCAGGAGCTGGAACTTCCAACATATCTTACTAAAAAAGTCCCTAGAATTTTGGTTGGATTGAAAATTGCAAATAGAATCACCATAGAGCTCAAGCACAGCTTTATCCAACACGAGAACACAATCTCATGACCCTCGAGCTATGGGATTTGTTAGGTCAACCAACACTCATGGCACATTCTGAAAGGATTACCTTTACTACACAAGACTTGAACATGCCATGTCTGGGGTACTTTGAATATACAATGTATATTAAAACTACCCCCCTCACTTGCAAGTTTATTGTGGTTGAGTATGTGTTGGAAGTAGATTTAATCTTGGGGCATAAATGGACTGTTGCTGCCTAAGCACCATTGTGCTTTGCTAGCGATAGAGTCATCATGATGGTCAACGATAAAAAGTTGACAATACCATATTGCCAGGAAGAGAATCCAACTTTAATGGATATCTATGATGCTGAACGCAAAAGGATACAAGCCTCTTCCAACAAAAGCCCCTCTACACAATGACCTACAATCTGCGTCAATAACCAACTCCAATAAAGCCTCTACTCCTTCAACCCCATCCTCACCTACGAAGTTCGATGCCAAAACCTCGCAATCAATAGATATTCTTGAAGAAGTTTCCAGAGCCCAACCATCTATCTCTAACAGGGAACTCAAAGCAAAGACCCCCGGAGCCTATGCATTTTCATCGACAAACCTTAACAATGGAGACAACCACATGCTCAAAGGCCTCGTCATCGACAGCCACTCCACAAGAGAGACTCTAACCTCATCAACAATGCCAATGAGTCTCAAACTTGCAACCCCAGTGCCAACCAAAGTCAAGAAGGGCCCCAAACCTTCCACATCACCCCAAAAGAAAACTCCACCAAGATTCCCACAATCGATATCTTAATAGTATCAAAATATGGGTGGAGAAGCAGCTGCTTGCAACTCAAGGCTACTATGAAGGTGCCAATCAAATTTGGGTTCCTCGACAGTCAAAAACTCTTCCTCAACAAAACACTCGAAAGCCAAGAAAGAAGAAGAGTACTCCACAACACCGTCCACAAGAGCCTATGCGAGTTCCTCAAAGAACTCCACCAATGCAACAAGTGTGGATACCAAAAAGATTGCTGCGAGCACAAGGGTCTACCAAAGAAATACCAAAGCTTAGGTCCCCAAGCGCATCACAAAGTCCCCTACGCTTGCACAAAGAAGAAAGCCTCAACACCAAGCACATCGGCACAAATTTATAGTGTTCATCTCAAAGATGGGTGCCTGTGTATGTACATCAACGACAAAGATACTATGATGGTAATTCCATCATATGGTTGCCTAAATCAAACAATGTGAAGAAAACCTCACCACCAACTTCAACCCCAACAAATTCACCTATAGTTCATTCAAATGTTTGAACAGAGATGTGAAGCCTTTGGAAACCTCAACTGCCCCACTAAGGTACATGCGTTGAACTTATGCTTAGAGGGAAAACTAGTCGATGGTTCATCACATTGATGTCGACGATTACGACCAACTTCAAAACCTTGAAATCAGCCTGTATACATGGCTTTTCCAGACAAGGTGATCGATGGAGTGTAGTAACAGAACTCTATTCAATTGAGCACCAACCAAATGAATCCATTAAAGACTTTATCCTTTGGATAAAACTCTTGGACTCACATTGTGAGTCATGGAAAAAATTAAACGATGTTCAATTGAGGAGATGTTTCATGATGGGCTTGAAGAATAACGGCTTACATAACTTAATCATTATATCCAATCCAGAAACATTCGATCAATGTTGTAAGTAAAGAAGCAATACATTTAGATGACAACATGCTAGAAGGTGATCATGCTACAAGGTGTTCCTCATCTAAACCATAATGTTGGTGAACTGCATACTCATGCAGCATTGGAGAACATTTGCACCAAAGCCTCACCATCAATAACTTCTAGGTACATCTCTAGATGGGGGACCATAGTCGGCAAAGCCTAGTCAATGGTACAACCCATCACCTAGAATTTTCCTTTAAATTATAAACCTCTCCAAATGATGCTACAATCTTCACAACTCAATGATTTTCAATCCCTAGTGAAGATATCTATATTAGCCTCGCAAGTCGACGTAGTTCTTTCAATCCTCACCAACAAGTGGCTACTTCAACAGACAGTAGTTCAATAAGAGTCTATATGACTCAATTCTTGTACTTCATGAAAATCTGATTCTAAGAGTACTTAATTATGCATAAAAACATAAAAAGCACATGGACAGAAGAAGACAGGATCAGGTCCTACTCAACAATATTTGAGAAGAATCCTGCCACACAAAGGGACATCATCACAAGCCAATTACTTCAAATGATGAAAGTCGCTTCAATGAATCAAATGAGGAATTGAGAATCACCATCTCGTTCTGATGATTAAGTCTACATTCCTCCAGATCCTTCTCTCTCTTCTCTCCCATTATTAACATCTCTTAGTGTCCCCACTAACAAAAATCACATGTAACTTTGTCGATGATTGCTAAAAACAAAGTGGGCCAAAAAGAAAAAAGAAAAAGAAAAAAAAAGGGAGCTCACAAATATTAAAATGCAATCATTCGTAAAAGCCCCCCACCCCGTTAGGAGTTCCCACCAATACACCACTAACCTCTTCTTTCATTAACTAGCTTTTCTTATTTCCTCTAGAGGAACAAAGACCATTGAACGTCATTCAGCATCAACGCCATCGACAAGCTTGTTCATTCTCCCCACACAAAGGTCTTCAACGCGATCACACGGACGTGAACGTCATTAGGAAGGGGGGAATGTTAATCCAATTCTAAGATTAACAAGATCTACCGCCATTATCTTACATCAAGGAGTCAATATGGTAGATATACACCAAAGGGTCGTACATTCAAGATATGAAGCAATAGTGTCCAAAGCTACAACTTGGATGGGCGCCTGTAATGGTGTGACAGAGTATTTATGGCAATTCCCGCTTCAAGAGCGTGTCGTAGCAAGATAGAATGAAGTCCTAATGATGTACTTCATGGATATATTATGACAGTGGTCATTGTAATAGCATTAGGCCTCTTATGAGCCTAAAGTGTCCGGTCGGCCGCCATAGTTTAAGTGAGTGTGAACACTTATGGCCATGTATATAAGTGAATATCTCTAATAATACAAGATACACTCCCATTGTGCAATTGAGTCTTGCTCTTGCTAATCCTCTTTCTAATCTCTCACCCTAATGCATGCTAGTGAGTGTGTATGAGTGAAGTGAGGTGAGAGGAGGGACGAGGACCCGTAGTGCAACGCGGTGGTGTGACAATGCTCGTGGGAGACACGGGGAATTGCTTCTCAACAAGGAGTTGTAGAGCTTGGAGACCTCAAGGGTTATGAGCTCGGCCATTGGAAAGATCCTCACGACAGTTGCGGTTCACCAAGTAAGCTCTTTTTGGATGTGTTTCAAGGAGGGTTAGGGTGAGCCATAAAAAGCTTACAAAAAGAAGGTGCTATTTTTTTTTGTGAGAGCATGCTTGAAGCTACTTGTTTTTTAAGTCATTAGAATTGTGCTAATTTGATTTTACATGGTGTATATAGGATAATGATGGCAACCATGATGAAGATGATGACTGATGTATAGGGTAATGATGGCAACCATGATGAAGATGATGGCTGATGTAGTGAGCAGATGTAATTACATGGCTTTGTCTAGTTATATTTAAGCTTATACATTTCTTAGAGTCTTGAGTACCAAATGAATCAAATGCTTTGCAAGCATTCTCTGTAATATAACTTTTTATTTATACTCAAATAGTATAACTTTTAGTTTATGCTCACTTGTCTAATTTTAAACAATGGCCTCTATCAAATCTCTAGTATTTAAAAAAAAACCAGGGGTAGATTGTGAGAGTGTGAGTCCCTAAGTTGCCCCATTCTTTGTTTGGAAAAAAAGATCCCAAAAAATTAACGCTATTTTCACTTTTGCGCCGTTGTTCCATTGCGGTGTAGTGAACATAGCAACGAATATAGTAGTGAGCCCGTAGCAACACATATAGCAACAAAACTACACCCAACATTTGGAGATTTTTTAGTCTCATCTCTTGTAATGATAGGTCTATTGTGTGAGTGAGAGGAAACAAGTCATTCTCCTTAAATCCAAGGATAGTGACTCCAAGCAAGGATTCTCCCAAAAATGCATATGCACTTGTATTGTCTATTTGTTCAAAGGTTGTTAAATTTTAATGAATGTACACTGAAGAAAGAAGGTGAAAATAGATAAAGCTTCTTGATATATTCTCGATGACGTAATAGCCACATGGGTGGTGTAAGTGGCATACTAGGTCTCTCGCTTCTTTTATTCCTTAAACATGGATTTAGCGCTTTGTTATGATCCGCCATAGCTCTCCCAATTTTTCATGACCCAACACTTAAATCTCTCTCTCTCTCTTTCTCTCTCCCTTGGTAAGGTAAGGTAAGGTTCTTGCTCGTGCAAAAGCAATTCTAGATTCTAGATGACATGTTCAATTCGTTAAGAAAGCAATACGTTTACACAAAAGCAGCTGATCTAGGTGATTTTGTACTTTTGTTTAAGGGCCATAAGTATCTTGGGATTTCTCACTAGTATAGTACACTATAAATCGTCTGTTATGTTAGGATTTCCTTTGCATGGCCCAAATTTATTGGGCCATTGTCTCACCGGTAGACTTAACAATAAGGACTTGTTAATTGGAATTAGTTTGGAAGAACAATTAAGGACGTGGGGTAAATAAGCATATCATTAAATCGCGAGCACCGCTGAAATATGAGGGCCTACCCTAACCTTAATTTAGAGGGCCATAAACTAACTCGACCTTCAAAAATGAACTAACTATGTCTGTTTGTGTATAAAATCTTGAAAACAGTGGTCCTCTTTTTTTCAGTTCTGTTTTCTACTTTCTCTAGAAGGTTTCCAGGGCTTTGATGCCCTCTGAAGGCTTCTAGTTTCAGTTCTTCTTAACTTTCTCTAGAAGGTTTCCAGGGCTTTCATGCCCTCTGAAGGCTTCTAGTTTCAGTACTGGATGCGAGTACGCTTGTCACCTGCAAATCTCTGGGGATTGACTGATCTTCTGATGTGAGTCTTCACATACGAATTTCAGCAGTGTGACTGCGGTACCATTCCCACCCATGCTATTGTGAACTCGGCCAAGTGGCGGCAAGTTTATGTGGCCAAGCCATACTGTTGCCCCTCACTCATCCAAGCTCACCTGAGGGCTCCCAAATGTACTGCAAGACAAGGTGGGCTTAAACGTGGAGCTTTCTGTTAAAGGGCCGAGGGAAATCTCAGAACTAAGTAGCAGTGTTCGGATAAAAGAAATTTCCCATCAAGTTGGAAACGTTAATATCGCAGAGGTGCATGTCAAACTTGTGATTGCACCGGTGCACACCAGCAGCAATTGATTGACAGGAAAAAGAATTAGTTTTATTACATTCTTGGATAAAACAATGTCTAATGTACACGCGGAAGAGACTGCAGTGGAGCTAGAACTCCCTAGTGCATTCTGCAGGGGCAACGGGATAGCGGGCATGGTCCGTGCAGTAGTTGTAAGTCATGAATTTCTTTTTCACCCATTGCAGCTTAGCCATGTCGAAGGAGTTTGAGCCGGAGGCTCCGCTGACATGGTTGGAGGCGCCGCCCATGCAGGCGGCGGCGGACTTGGTCGCCACGCAGGCGTTCGCTCGGAAGTTGCGGTAGGTGGCTACAAAGGGAGCGTGTGCCCAGTTGATCTTCACGAGGCCCCCGCGAGTGGCCCAGCTGTCGCCATTCCAAATACTCGAGAAGACGCGCATGGGCTGTTTGCTCAGATACGGTACCCCCGCCGCCGCGTTGTTGGAGAAGACGCGGATGGGCACGCCGTCCACCAGGAACCTGTCAAAGATGATACAAAGCAGGAGGAGATAAGCATATGATAAAAGAGGTTGCAAAAGCCACCATCGATGGACTTACTACTTACAGGATGCGCTGCTTAGACCAGGAGACGGAGTAGGTGTGGAAGTCGGCGGTGGGGTCGAACCAGAGGAAGATGCGTTGCTCCCGCCCGCCCACGCCGTTGGAGAAAACGTTGGTCTGAAGCGCATAAGGCTGCCCCGAGGCATTGCCCAAAAACTCGAAGTCCAGCTCGTCGTGCTTGGAGGTCTCCGAGGACAGCTGCAGTGTGTAAAGATATAGCATCAGTGAAGGAATGAAAGATAAATCACGTTGATATGTACAATGTTGTTGTTGCGACGCAATGTATGATGGGCCGGCACACACTTACGTAGTAGGCCGTGACGGTGCCCGCCGAGTCGCCTGGCACGAGCTTGATTTGCATGTCGATGTTCCCAAAAAGATAGCTGTCCTTCGAAGCAAAGCCCGAGCCTGCATTTGCCACGCACATATAATACGGGAAGAACCAGTTAGGAAGAGAGGGGCGTAAAGCAGCTGCTGCTGATGATGAGCGCCCGCGGCCGGCGGGGCATTACCTGTGGATTGGTCGAGAACCAACTGGAGCGCCTCGCCGGCGGCCCCGAGGAACTTAACATTCGATGGCGCCCACGAGACCACGAAATTGTCGTTGAAGCTTGGCGCTGTGGCAGCCGCAGCAGCGCTGGGCCCGATCAAATTATGAGAGCAAAGGAGCAAGATGCCAAGACATGAGAGAGCACGGCTATAACAAGAGCAGAGGCACCTCGTAGACTTCATGGTGTCCAATCACAGAAATAGCGCTTCTCAGCTGTAATTATACGGTAGTTTCGAAACAAGTTGATATATATTTGTTTGTACGTTGCAGAGTGGAGTGGGTGCTCTTAGATGACAGAATTTAGCTGCGTCTACAGTCCCCCCCGTTTGAAATCCGCGTTGGTTCTCGACTCACTCCTTCCTTCCTTGCGCTACATAATTAATGATGGCAAGGCCGCGCCGTCGAACATTCCCGTTATTGCATAAATAAGTATGCAATATTCTCACCAGCATCTTTTTTTACAGCTGCTACCGCTGCCAACATGGATCACCGTTGCTGCGTTGGCCATATCCCATCGCCATCTCTTCTCCTTTAAGGGGTGTGCGTGGCGTGATATGAAACGTCGCGGAAAGAGAGGTTCACCAGCTGGTGCCTCCCAAGCAAAAAGTATGGGCCACGGACGGAAGCTGCTGATGACTCCTCATCTTAAGCACGTATATAATGTCGAATGTATTCCTCACAACAGCTCTAGTAGACGCACTCTCCTAGCTAAATTCTATCATCTAACAGCAGCCACTCCACTCTGCAACGTACAAACAAATATATCAACTTGTTTCGAAACTACCGTATAATTAGAGCTGAGAAGCGCTATTTCTGTGATTGGACACCATGAAGTCTACGAGGTGCCTCTGCTCTTGTTATAGCCGTGCTCTCTCATGTCTTGGCATCTTGCTCCTTTGCTCTCATAATTTGATCGGGCCCAGCGCTGCTGCGGCTGCCACAGCGCCAAGCTTCAACGACAATTTTGTGGTCTCGTGGGCGCCATCGAATGTTAAGTTCCTCGGGGCCGCCGGAGAGGCGCTCCAGTTGGTTCTCGACCAATCCACAGGTAATGCCCCGCCGGCCGCGGGCGCTCATCATCAGCAGCAGCAGCTTTACGCCCCTCTCTTCCTAACTGGTTCTTCCCGTATTATATGTGCGTGGCAAATGCAGGCTCGGGCTTTGCTTCGAAGGACAGCTATCTTTTTGGGAACATCGACATGCAAATCAAGCTCGTGCCAGGCGACTCGGCGGGCACCGTCACGGCCTACTACGTAAGTGTGTGCCGGCCCATCATACATTGCGTCGCAACAACAACATTGTCGCTGGCTACATATCAACGTTCATTCCTTCACTGATGCTATATCTTTACACACTGCAGCTGTCCTCGGAGACCGCCAAGCACGACGAGCTGGACTTCGAGTTTTTGGGCAATGCCTCCGGGCAGCCTTATGCGCTTCAGACCAACGTTTTCTCCAACGGCGTGGGCGGGCGGGAGCAACGCATCTTCCTCTGGTTCGACCCCACCGCCGACTTCCACACCTACTCCGTCTCCTGGTCTAAGCAGCGCATCCTGTAAGTAGTAAGTCCATCGATGGTGGCTTTTGCAACCTCTTTTATCATATGCTATTGCTTATCTCCTCCTGCTTTGTATCATCTTTGACAGGTTCCTGGTGGACGGCGTGCCCATCCGCGTCTTCTCCAACAACGCGGCGGCGGGGGTACCGTATCTGAACAAACAGCCCATGCGCGTCTTCTCGAGTATTTGGAATGGCGACAGCTGGGCCACTCGCGGGGGCCTCGTGAAGATCAACTGGGCACACGCTCCCTTTGTAGCCACCTACCGCAACTTCCGAGCGAACGCCTGCGTGGCGACCAAGTCCGCCGCCGCCTGCATGGGCGGCGCCTCCAACCATGTCAGCGGAGCCTCCGGCTCAAACTCCTTCGACATGGCTAAGCTGCAATGGGTGAAAAAGAAATTCATGACTTACAACTACTGCACGGACCATGCCCGCTATCCCGTTGCCCCTGCAGAATGCACTAGGGAGTTCTAGCTCCACTGCAGTCTCTTCCGCGTGTACATTAGACATTGTTTTATCCAAGAATGTAATAAAACTAATTCTTTTTCCTCTCAATTTGTGCACCGGTGCAATCACAAGTTTGACATGCACCTCTGCGATATTAACGTTCCCAACTTGATGGGAAATTTCTTTTATCCGAACACTGCTACTTAGTTCTGAGATTTCCCTCGGCCCTTTAACAGAAAGCTCCGGCACGTTTAAGCCCACCTTGTCTTGCAGTACATAAACTTGCCGCCACTTGGCCGAGTTCACAATAGCATGGGTGGGAATGGTACCGCAGTCACACTGCTGAAATTCGTATGTGAAGACTCACATCAGAAGATCAGTCAATCCCCAGAGATTTGCAGGTGACAAGCGTACTCGCATGCAGTACTGAAACTAGAAGCCTTCAGAGGGCATGAAAGCCCTGGAAACCTTCTAGAGAAAGTTAAGAACTGAAACTAGAAGCCTTCAGAGGGCATCAAAGCCCTGGAAACCTTATAGAGAAAGTAGAAAACAGAACTGAAAAAAAGAGGACCACTGTTTTCAAGATTTTATACACAAACAGACATAATTAGTTCATTTTTGAAGGTCGAGTTAGTTTATGGCCCTCTAAATTAAGGTTAGGGTAGGCCCTCATATTTCAGCGGTGCTCGCATCATCACGCGATTTAATGATATGCTTATTTACCCCACGTCCTTAATTGTTCTTCCAAACTAATTCCAATCACCAAGTCCTTATTGTTAAGTCTACCGGTGAGACAATGGCCCAATAAATTTGGGCCATGCAAAGGAAATCCTAACATAACAGACGATTTATAGTGTACTATACTAGTGAGAAATCCCAAGATACTTATGGCCCTTAAACAAAACTACAAAATCACCTAGATCAGCTGCTTTTGTGTAAACGTATTGCTTTCTTAACGAATTGAACATGTCATCTAGAATCTAGAATTGCTTTTGCACGAGCAAGAACCTTACCTTACCTTACCAAGGGAGAGAGAGAGAGAGAGAGAGAGAGAGAGAGAGATATTTAAGTGTTGGGTCGTGAAAAATTGGGAGAGCTATCGCGGATCATAACAAAGCGCTAAATCCATGTTTAAGGAATAAAAGAAGCGAGAGACCTAGTATGCCACTTACACCACCCATGTGGCTATTACGTCATCGAGAATATATCAAGAAGCTTTATCTATTTTCACCTTCTTTCTTCAGTGTACATTCATTAAAATTTAACAACCTTTGAACAAATAGACAATACAAGTGCATATGCATTTTTGGGAGAATCCTTGCCTGGAGTCACTATCCTTGGATTTAAGGAGAATGACTTGTTTCCTCTCACTCACACAATATGTCTATGCAAATGCACCCACCCATGTGGCTATTATGTCACCAAGCTTACATCATTGCTGACATCAAGGATTTTTACATATTTTCACTTCTTTCATTTATTAATATCTAAACAACCTTTGAACAAATATAATAGACCTATCATTACAAGAGATGGGACTAAAAAATCTCCAAATGTTGGGTGTAGTTTTGTTGCTATATGTGTTGCTACGGGCTCACTACTATATTCGTTGCTATGTTCACTACACCGCAATGGAACAACGGCACAAAAGTGAAAATAGCATCAATTTTTTGGGATTTTGTTTTTCAAACAAAGAATGGGGCAACTTAGGGACTCACACTCTCACAATCTACCCCTAGTTTTTTTTTAAATACTAGAGATTTGATAGAGGCCATTGTTTAAAATTAGACAAGTGAGCATAAACTAAAAGTTATACTATTTGAGTATAAATAAAAAGTTATATTACAGAGAATGCTTGCAAAGCATTTGATTCATTCTGTACTCAAGACTCTAAGAAATGTATAAGCTTAAATATAACTAGACAAAGCCATGTAAATACATCTGCTCACTACATCGATCATCATCTTCATCATGGTTGCCATCATTATCCTATATACACCATGTAAAATCAAATTAGCACAATTATAATGACTTAAAAAACAAGTAGCTTCAAGCATGCTCTCACAAAAAAAAAATAGCACCTTCTTTTTGTAAGCTTTTTATGGCTCACCCTAACCCTCCTTGAAACACATCCAAAAAGAGCTTACTTGGTGAACCGCAACTGTCATGAGGATCTTTCCAATGGCCGAGCTCATAACCCTTGAGGTCTCCAAGCTCTACAACTCCTTGTTGAGAAGCAATTCCCCGTGTCTCCCACGAGCATTGTCACACCACCGCGTTGCACTACGGGTCCTCGTCCCTCCTCTCACCTCACTTCACTCATACACACTCACTAGCATGCATTAGGATGACAGATTAGAAAGAGGATTAGCAAGAGCAAAACTCAATTGCACAATGGGAGTGTATCTTGTATTATTAGAGATATTCACTTATATACATGGCCATAAGTGTTCACACTCACTTAAACTATGGCGGCTGACCGGACACTTTAGGCTCATAAGAGGCCTAATGCTATTACAATGACCACTGTCATAATATATCCATGAAGTACATCATTAGGACTTCATCCTATCTTGCTACGACACGCTCTTGAAGCGAGAATTGCCATAAATACTCCGTCACACCATTACAGGCGCCCATCCAAGTTGTAGCTTTGGACACTATTGCTTCATATCTTGAATGTACAACCCTTTGGTGTATATCTACCATGACTCCTTGATGTAAGATAATGGCGGTAGATCTTGTTAATCCTAGAATTGGATTAACATTCCCCCCTTCCTAATGACGTTCACGTCCACGTGATCGCGTTGAAGACCTTTGTGTGGGGAGAATGAACAAGCTTGTCGATGGCGTTGATGCTGAATGACGTTCAATGGTCTTTGTTCCTCCAGAGGAAATAAGAAAAGCTAGTTAATGAATGAAGAGGTTAGTGGTGTATTGGGAACTCCTAACGGGGTGGGGGGCTTTTACGAATGATTGCATTTTAATAATTGTGTGAGCTCCCTTTTTTTTTCTTTTTCTTTTTTCTTTTTGGCCCACTTTGTTTTTAGCAATCATCGGCAAAGTTACATGTGATTTTTGTTAGTGGGGACACTAAGAGATGTTAATAATGGGAGAGAAGAGAGAGAAGGATCTGGAGGAACGTAGACTTAATCATCAAAATGAGATGGTGATTCTCAATTCCTCATTTGATTCATTGAAGCGACTTTCATCATTTGAAGTAATTGGCTTGTGATGATGTCCCTTTGTGTGGTAGGATTCTTGTTAAATGTTGTTGAGTAGGACCTGATCCTGTCTTCTTCTGCCCATGTGCTTTTTATGTTTTTATGCATAATTAAGTACTCTTAGAAGCAGATTTTCATGAAGTACAAGAATTGAGTCATATAGACTCTTATTGAACTACTGTCTGTTGAAGTAGCCACTTGTTGGTGAGGATTGAAAGAACTACGTCGACTTGCGAGGCTAATATAAATATCTTCACTAGGGATTGAAAATCATTGAGTTGTGAAGATTGTGGCATCATTTGGAGAGGTTTATAATTTAAAGGAAAATTCCAGGTGATGGGTTGTACCATTGACTAGGCTTCGCCGACTATGGCCCCCCATCCAGAGATGTACCTAGAAGTTATTGATGGTGAGGCTTTGGTGCAATTGTTCTTCAACGCTGCATGAGTACGCAGTTCACCAACATTAAGGTTTAGATGAGGAACACCTTGTAGCATGATCACCTTCTAGCATGTTGTCATCTAAATGTATTGCTTCTTTACTTACAACATTGATCGAATGTTTCTGGATTGGATATAATGATTAAGTTGTGTAAGCCGTTATTCTTCAAGCCCATCATGAAACATCTCCTCAATTGAACATCGTTTAATTTTTTCCATGACTCACAACGTGAGTCCAAGAGTTTTATCCAAAGGATAAAGCCTTTAATGGATTCATTTGGTTGGCGCTCAATTGAATAGAGTTCTGTTACTACACTCCATCGATCACCTTGTCTGGAAAAGCCATGTATACAGGCTGATTTCAAGGTTTTGAAGTTGGTCGTAATCACCGGCATCAATGTGATGAACCATCGACTAGCTTTTCCCTCTAAGCATAAGTTCAACGCATGTACCTTAGTGGGGCAGTTGGGGTTTCCAAAGGCTTCACATCTCTGTTCAAACATTTGAATGAACTATAGGTGAATTCGTTGGGGTTGAAGTTGGTGGTGAGGTTTTCTTCACATTGTTTGATTTAGGCAACCATATGATGGAATTACCATCATAGTATCTTTGTTGTTGATGTACATGCACAGGCACCCATCTTTGAGATGAACACTATAAATTGGTGCCGATGTGCTTGGTGTTGAGGCTTTCTTCTTTGTGCAAGCGTAGGGGACTTTGTGATGCGCTTGGGGACCTAAGCTTTGGTATTTCTTTGGTAGACCCTTATGCTCGCAGCAATCTTTTTGGTATCCACACTTGTTGCATTGGTGGAGTTCTTTGAGGAACTCGCATAGGCTCTTGTGGACGGTGTTGTGGAGTACTCTTCTTCTTTCTTGGCTTTTGAGTGCTTCGTTGAGGAAGAGTTTTTGACTGTCGAGGAACCCAAATCTGATTGGCACCTTCATAGTAGCCTTGAGCTGCAAGTAGCTGCTTCTCCACCCATATTTTGCTACTATTAAGATATCGATTGTGGGAATCTTGGTGGAGTTTTCTTTTGGGGTGATGTGGAAGGTTTGGGGCCAACCTGGACTTTGGTTGGCACTGGCGTTGCAAGTTTGAGACTCATTGGCATTGTTGATGAGGTTAGAGTCTCTCGTGGAGTGGCTGTCGATGACGAGGCCTTTGAGCATGTGGTTGTCTCCATTGTTAAGGTTTGTCGATGAAAATGCATAGGCTCCGGGGGTCTTTGCTTTGAGTTCCCTGTTAGAGATAGATGGTTGGGCTCTGGGAACTTCTTCAAGAATAGCTATTGATTGCGAGGTTTTGGCATCGAACTTCGTAGGTGAGGATGGGGTTGAAGGAGTAGAGGCTTTATTCGAGTTGGTTATTGATGCAGATTGTAGGTCATTGTGTAGAGGGGCTTTTGTTGGAAGAGGCTTGTATCCTTTTGCGTTCAGCATCATAGATATCCATTAAAGTTGGATTCTCTCCCTGGCAGTATGGTATTGTCAACTTTTTATCGTTGACCATCATGATGACTCTATCGCTAGCAAAGCACAGTGGTGCTTGGGCAGCAACAGTCCATTTATGCCCCAAGATTAAATCTACTTCCAACACATACTCAACCACAAAAAACTTGCAAGTGAGGGGGTTAGTTTCAATATACATTGTATGTTCAAAGTACCCCAGACATGGCATGTTCAACTATTGTGTAGTAAAGGTAATCCTTTCAGAATGTGCCATGAGTGTTGGTTGACCTAACAAGTCCCATAGCTCGAGGGTCATGAGATTGTGTTCTCGTGTTGGATAAAGCTGTGCTTGAGCTCTGTGGTGATTCTATTTGCAATTTTCAATCCAACCAGAATCCTAGGGACTTTTTTAGTAAGATATGTTGGAAGTTCCAGCTCCTGCAAGGTTTCTTCCTCCTCCTGTAATAACAATTGTACATTGCATATGTAGGAGTGTTCAAGAAGGTGATTGTTTACGTGGATTCATCTAGTGAATACAACGATTCACTTATCCAAGGTCCGCCAAATGATGACATCATACTCAAGGGAATCTAGGGTAACATGAAATGTAGATTCCATATCGCCATCGATTGTTTGAGTACTGTATCTAAAGTAACCTGGAACTTCAATGTTTTGTTCATTGGTTCCTTTTGTAAGACTATTGCTTGTAGGGATGAGTTGAGGTTGTCCCAATGACACCCAAGTGTCTATTGTCACTCATGATGTTATCACTTGCTCGTCAAGGGCTAATCAATACGCGTTTGTGCTAAACATCATTGCCTGTAGGGAAATCCAACCATACCATGATAGAATCTTCCAAAGGAACCATGGGTGTTTTGATTATTGTTTTAGCTTTAGATCCTGTGTCTGTTTCATATTCCCATTCACTTTCATCCTCTGTTTGGGTCTCAGCTTTTTCAAGAATACCCAATGTGTACAATGGCACACTTGGCCCTCTGACAATTCTTAATGAGGGCTGTTTGGAAACTTGCGAATCCTGGCATTCCTGTTTTATGTAGTTCGTTATGTCCTTATATAACTCAGGTTGAGCCAAGTGTTGATGTGATGCTAGCTTTATGAGAGAAGGGCATTCCTCCAAATGAGGTTTTGAGAGACTGTTTTAATCTTGTAAGAGAATTATCAAATTCCTCACGTGCTTTCTCAAGCCTATACTAATTCGTACAATCTGTCTCAAATGACTCTTCTGTAGAGAGTATGTCTTTCTCTTGAAAGGGAAAGCAGTACTCTTCTAGGCTTTAAATCTTGGTTACTATTTTAGGTTTGGCATTATGAGGCTCAATCACAACCGGTGACCCTGTAAGACATTCAACCAAGCTAAGCATGCTCTCTTGAGCTTGCTTTTTGTATCATTATTATCCATTTGGGGTGGTTGGGTGGGTTCTATTTTCTTGCTTGGTCTATGTGGTGCATTGAGCGAAGAGTAAGAACTTGTTTCATCCTCACTTAGTGATGCACTAAAACTTGTTTCATTCTCTGACTTTCTTTAGTTTGTTAATTTTTCATTATTTTTACCCATGTGACGAGATCGAATTGCATCATGTATAGCTTTTTTCTCTTTCGTGTTTATGTCCCCTTTTGGGTCTTTGTCCTCTGCAGGCTCCTTTTCCCTGTCTTTTAAATCGACCTTGGTTTCGACAATTTGTCGTCTTTTGTTTTTCTTGGGTTTAGAAGGTTTTGTTTTCTCTTTTGGGTTCTGTTTGAAAACATGTTCTTCTACCCATGTTGAGGCATTGTCTTTTATGTTCTTTTTGACTGTTTGTCGTACCTTGGCTTGTAAAGCGTGTAAGCGTGCACAGGAGTCGCAGCGGCACTGCTTATGGGATTGCCCACAGGCACAGCAGGTCTGGCAGCGCGCTCTCAGGATGGTTTTTGCAGGCTCACCAGGTGAGATGCTGGTGACGTGGGGTGCGGTGGCTTGGGCCACGGACAGCGGCCCGGCCCTTGGATATGAGGACGTCCCTGGCAGTGCGACCATCCAGGTCTCTGACAGGGTGATGGCGGTGGTTCCGACGCCAGACTTCTCTTCGGCAGCCCCTCAGGAGGGGGTCGGCCACAGATGGGAGTTGATCAGCAGCATGACGGCTTGGCACATTTGGAGAGCCCGATGCAAGGAGGCCATTGACCGCCAGGCGACTCCACCGACGGAGGTCATACAGGCCCTCTGGGTGGACATCACCTTGGGGAAACTCAGGGCGACTCGGATCGCATGAGAGGGCGCCGCAAGGCTTTCCTCCGCACTTGGCAGCCTGGCCCTTTCCTCACCGCGAGGGGCGAGGATGTCACTTGGCACTACAGGCCTCCAGTTTGGCTTTTCTCACCTCCCACATGTACTACTAGGTAGCCCCCCCCAGAGAGCGGCCAGCCATGGGGGTGGAGCTCAGGAGTTCACTGTGTTTTTATCCCTCCTTGCGAGGTGAGCTTTGTAGCCTTATGGCGTTCTCTCATTAACTAATAGAAGGATCTTTTTTCTAGAAAAAAAAAAGCGTATAAGCAAATTCAAGGGCCCCGTGGGACAATTGCCCATTTTGTACACTTAAGATGTTAAGAGTTGTACTTTGTGGGACAAGTTACATTGAAGAAACCTGTCTTGGGCAATCTTGGAACATGTGATCAATGCCACATCGTTCACACATTGGTTCGTAAGGTGTCAAGATGGGCATGGAAGTATTCCAAACTGTGCAGTCTGCCACCTTGTGAGATCCACGACAATAGAAACACTGAAGTGTCCGATTAACTGCTTCTTGAGTGTTTCGGTTTGGTGTACGGGAGATGGAGGTTTTGAGTCCATTGTGGATGAAGTTGGACACTTTTTAGTATCATGGTCAAAGGTTTTACAATATATGCAGTATAGAAGGACATGTGCCTTGTATACACAATGAGGATTGGGATGGTCGTAGTGATTGCATTTGATACAAGGCATTTTGCTCGTCACTTTTATAGGCATTAAGGATGTCTGGTTTTGAAGGTTTTAATCCTCTCTTATAGATGTCTGATGTGATGTTTTAAGCAAGGCTGCATAAAATTATGAGAATGTCAATTCCGAGATCGATCTTTCTTTTGCCATTGCTTCACTTGGTTTAGATGAGGAACACCTTGTAGCATGATCACCTTCTAGCATGTTGTCATCTAAATGTATTGCTTCTTTACTTACAACATTGATCGAATGTTTCTGGATTGGATATAATGATTAAGTTGTGTAAGCCGTTATTCTTCAAGCCCATCATGAAACATCTCCTCAATTGAACATCGTTTAATTTTTTCCATGACTCACAACGTGAGTCCAAGAGTTTTATCCAAAGGATAAAGCCTTTAATGGATTCATTTGGTTGGCGCTCAATTGAATAGAGTTCTGTTACTACACTCCATCGATCACCTTGTCTGCAAAAGCCATGTATACAGGCTGATTTCAAGGTTTTGAAGTTGGTCGTAATCACCGGCATCAATGTGATGAACCATCGACTAGCTTTTCCCTCTAAGCATAAGTTCAACGCATGTACCTTAGTGGGGCAGTTGGGGTTTCCAAAGGCTTCACATCTCTGTTCGAACATTTGAATGAACTATAGGTGAATTTGTTGGGGTTGAACTGATTGAGTCATAATTGATTCAATCAGAATTGATTGTGATTCAGTCAAAATTGATTTTGATTCAGTCAACACTGATTTTGTTAGAATTGATTCTGATTCCGTAAGAATTGATTCAATGAGCACTGATTCAGTCATAATTGATTCAGTCAACACGAGCACTGATTTAGTCAGAATTAATTCGGTCAAAATTGATTCAGTGAGCACTGATTCAGCATTGATTCCGGGTCAAAATTGATTCAGGGTATCATAAGATTGGTCTCATCGAGCGATTTACAGTGGGACCAATGAAGTCAGAGAGCTTGGAGAGATGGTAGAGGACCTGGCTAACCATCTATAGGCCACCCGCCCCCACTACTCCATTCACCATCCCAGTGAATGATGAGAGAAGTAGATATACTTGTTCCTCTTGCAAGCTTGTCCCCTAGGCAAAGCATCTGACAAGACAACTCCGAGGCATGAACTCATTCCTGAGGGACAATTCGTTTGGTGCTACCTCCAAGTAAAGCATCCACCAAGACAACCCAACTATTAAAAGATCACAACTCTTTGGCACAACCTCCTACTAAAAGATCACAACTCTTTGGCACAACCTCCTGGGAAAAAGATGTAGCGAGATAACCTAGGCATACATAGAAAACAAAAAGCAATGGGTGAAGATGATCACACCCGGCCTTGAGCACCGTGAGGGAGGGATGGCTATCTAGGGTCCCGAACTATACAATATAAAGGCGAGGGAGTGGGGAATTTGCTTGAACAGTTGTAAAAAATATGAGGAATGGGGATGGGGCTGCTTATCGATGGAGAGGATGCACGTGCAAGATATCGCCAGAGTCAGAAGAGCTGAGAAAGGCAAGAGTCCCAGAAACAAGAATTTGAGCAAAAGCCCATGCTTAGTGAAGCCACCGCCAAATGTCTCAAAGAACTTGCTCTCGAAATCGTTGTATGGGCAGAGCCGTAAAGATGCCATGCACCACTAGTGTTACCAATGTCCTCCAAGTCGAAGTAAATGCTCTTGTGGAACAACGGGGGACACACGGGAGGAGGTGGGGAGCCTCTGGCCGAGAATGTTGCTGGAGCTGCCAGGTGTCTGGCCAAGAATGCCAACGATACGCAGTTGTGTGCAGCGCACGCAAAGAAAGAGAGAGAGAGATGGAGAGCGTGTTGATTTCGTCTAAGTCCGAAGCCCACCAACGAAATCACATCAGGTAATTAGAGTAGGTTTGATTTGTCTAATTAGAGTTAACTGAGGCGTTGTCCTCCTCCAACCACGTATCGCCCCTCCCTCCCTTCCTTCCTTCCCATAAAGAACATCCACATATCGTCCCTCCCTCCTTTTCTTCCTTCCCATAAAGAAGATGGGGAAGGTGCTACTATTGGGGCGGGAGAGAGCGATGGTTATTGTCAACTATGGGAGGTGCTCGACGTATGTAGTAGGAAATGGATGTTGTCAAGTATGGGAGGTGCTCGACGTATGCACAGTAGACGATGGTTGTATTAATAGGCCAGTGGCCATATATCCCTATCCGCACAAGCTCATCGTCGAGTCACTTACGATGAGAAGAGTGGCTATATATCGCCATCAGCACAAGGTCATCTCTGTCTCGGAGTGACTCTGATAATGACTTACGACGACTAAGTCTCATCCTCCTCTGAGCTCTCTACATGATGAGAGGCATAAGTATCTCCTCAACCTTCACCCTTTTCTATGATGGGGATAGTAAGGGTTGTTATTAAGAAATCATTGCCACATGATGGGGATAGTAAGGGCTATTACTCTCCGCGGTGTGTCTCCTTTGCAGGGTACCACCAACAATACGAGGAAAGTTCCTTCATCCTTTTGATCCAAATTAAAGGATGGAAAGATTGTCAAGTGGAGAAACTGACGAAGGACTTTCATACAATATTCAAAAAGGGAGAACATTAGATGCGCATGTCATTAGAGAAGCACCTGCAGTTTGTAATGAGTCTCATATGTTTTGTGTTAGCACATAAGTGTCAAGGGCCTTGGGATTAAACTTTTTAGTGACAATCGTTGAGTTCCCTAGGTTCTCATGTAAAGGATTCTAGAAAATAGAGAGAGAAAATTTGACATATGTCCCATGCAAGCATATTTACATCGAGGTGCTTGGCTTGGATCCTGTGGCACAAGAGTTCATGCACCAAGCTTTGCGCTCACTAAGGTGGACTTTGCCTTTTTTTATTTCATACATTATTGACACCCTATGGTGGTACGAGGGGGTCCTTTATTTTCTTTTGTGTACTTTTAGTCTATATTTATGCTCTATATCTATATTTTATGTAGAATGCATGCTCTATTATGCAAGCATAGAGCATAGATATGCTTTTTCTATAGATAAATAGAGCTTGAAAGCTCTATTTATGCATACATAGACCCTATGTAAGATCTATGTGTGCATATACTCTATGTATGCAAGCATAAAGCATACATATGCTCTCTTGTATGCATAAATAAAGCTATGTATAAGCCTAATGCTTAGTATTTACGCATATGCTTATGTATAAAGGCTCCATACATAAGCCTATTCTTAAAGCCTTTATGCATAACCGTTAACCTTTAATGTCTAGGTAATAAGAAGTAAGGTTTAGGCATAATGCATAAGAGCTTTAAGCTCTCATGCATAAGAGCCTCTTATCGTTGTGCTTAAGATCTTATTCATAAGAGCTTGAAATGCTTAAGCACAATGCAAAATATTGCAATGCTTTTATGCATTGTGCTTAAGAGCTTCAAGCTCTTATGCATAAGAAGCTCTTGAGCTCTTATGCATTGTGCTTAAGAGTTTCAAGCCTTATGCATAAAGGATAATGCATAAGAGCTCAATATATAAGCTCTTATGCATTGTGCTTTAAGATATTAATGCATAAGAGCTCAAGGAATAAGAGCTTTACGCTCTTGAGCCCTTATGCATTGTACTTAAGGATAAAGTTTATGAATATCTATTAAAGAGCTCTTTAAAGACATATGTATATGTATTAAGCATAAATATTTATTGCATAAAGACATATATATAAAGGTTATGCATATATATTAAGCTTAGGCATAAAACGTAAGCATATGTATTAATGTTATGCATAAAGCTTTATGCATATGTATAAAGCTTATGTCCTTTAATGGTTTCCTAATGGTACCCCTTTTCCAATGCAAGATATGGTTTCTTGCTCTCATTTCATTGACGTAGCTAGGGTGGAGAGTGTTAAGATTTTAGTGATCTAGCATCCACTAACATTAAACCTTAGTGATAAAACTATGTGCGCCTTAGGAATAGAGTTCCTAAGGATACAAACTCACCAATTACCATGGTTACTCTCTAGGTAGGCATGGTGAGTACTTCCCCTAATCAGGAGTCACTTTTAGGTGAGTTAGGTGAGATATTCTAGGGGAGATGGAGGTGATTTAGGATTCTAGGTGCCTCCTTCTTGAAGATCTATATAAGTGTGTTCTCTACATTCATTTGTGTGCAAGAGAGGAGACTATGATATAGCTTTGTGCTAAACACCATTTTTTGGTACTATACTTGGTGGTTACTTTGTGGGCAAAAGGCTTCTCTCTATTTCATTGTGTTAATCATGTTTTTTTATCATTTATCATTTCCGTTTATGATGTTTATTACTTAATCATTTACATTCTTAGTGCATCTATTTCACTCTAGGTCATTAGCATTGTGTATGATCAAGTATGGGATTGTTTATGCTTAAGCTATTCCTCAATCTAGGTGATTAACATCATTAGTATTGCAATCCCATCTATTTTCTAACATGGTATCAGCGCCTCCCTTCTTGGTAGATTTCTCTATGTGAGAAGTATGTGGGTTCATATGAGTGATTTGTTCACAACCAATTCTCATATCATTAAGTGGCAAATTGGTGAGAGAGTTATGTGAGGCTTAAATTTGTTGCATTTGAGTTTTGATTCTTGTTTCTTAGAGTGGCACTTTGAAGCACCAAGAAGGCCAACATTCTTAACCTCTTAGAGTGAGCATCATCTTTGTGAGCATTTCTTAGTGATGTACTTGTTTTGCTATGCTTGTGTAAGTGGCATGCATAATATTAAGAGAGGGAAGAGCATTTCCTCATCTTCATCTTGGGTACACAAGAGAGTGAGAGGAGAGAAGCATTTCCTCATCTTCATCTTGGGTACACAAGAGAGTGAGAGGAGAGAAGCATTCTATGTGAGAGATCTCTATGTGAGAGGGAGCCAAGAATTAAAGTATTGAGAGAGAAGGATAAAGAGACAATCTTGAAGTGGAGATCCTTCTCAAAGCCATAGCAATGATGGCACTGCAAATCATTTGTTTGCCATGAAGCATGTTGTTGGATCAATGATGACAAATGCTGAGAATGATGATACTTGGTATATGGATTCTGGAGCATCAAACCATATAACATGTCATGGTGAATGGTTTGAGCATACGAAGCCTATGGATGTAAAAGGCTATGTGGAAACATGTGATGATACCCAGCATGCCATTACACATGTTGGAAGTGTACCATTGGTCATGCACAATGGTCAAACAAAATCTATGTCAGATGTATTGTACGTGCCTTCTATCACAAAGAGCTTGGCCTCAGTTGGTCAAATGGTGGAACAGACTTAATCATCAAAATGAGATGGTGATTCTCAATTCCTCATTTGATTCATTGAAGCGACTTTCATCATTTGAAGTAATTGGCTTGTGATGATGTCCCTTTGTGTGGCAGGATTCTTGTCAAATGTTGTTGAGTAGGACCTGATCCTGTCTTCTTCTGCCCATGTGCTTTTTATGTTTTTATGCATAATTAAGTACTCTTAGAAGCAGATTTTCATGAAGTACAAGAATTGAGTCATATAGACTCTTATTGAACTACTGTCTGTTGAAGTAGCCACTTGTTGGTGAGGATTGAAAGAACTACGTCGACTTGCGAGGCTAATATAAATATCTTCACTAGGGATTGAAAATCATTGAGTTGTGAAGATTGTGGCATCATTTGGAGAGGTTTATAATTTAAAGGAAAATTCCAGGTGATGGGTTGTACCATTGACTAGGCTTCGCCGACTATGGCCCCCCATCCAGAGATGTACCTAGAAGTTATTGATGGTGAGGCTTTGGTGCAAATGTTCTCCAATGCTGCATGAGTACGCAGTTCACCAACATTAAGGTTTAGATGAGGAACACCTTGTAGCATGATCACCTTCTAGCATGTTGTCATCTAAATGTATTGCTTCTTTACTTACAACATTGATCGAATGTTTCTGGATTCGATATAATGATTAAGTTGTGTAAGCCGTTATTCTTCAAGCCCATCATGAAACATCTCCTCAATTGAACATCGTTTAATTTTTTCCATGACTCACAACGTGAGTCCAAGAGTTTTATCCAAAGGATAAAGCCTTTAATGGATTCATTTGGTTGGCGCTCAATTGAATAGAGTTCTGTTACTACACTCCGTCGATCACCTTGTCTGCAAAAGCCATGTATACAGGCTGATTTCAAGGTTTTGAAGTTGGTCGTAATCACCGGCATCAATGTGATGAACCATCGACTAGCTTTTCCCTCTAAGCATAAGTTCAACGCATGTACCTTAGTGGGGCAGTTGGGGTTTCCAAAGGCTTCACATCTCTGTTCAAACATTTGAATGAACTATAGGTGAATTCGTTGGGGTTGAAGTTGGTGGTGAGGTTTTCTTCACATTGTTTGATTTAGGCAACCATATGATGGAATTACCATCATAGTATCTTTGTTGTTGATGTACATGCACAGGCACCCATCTTTGAGATGAACACTATAAATTGGTGCCGATGTGCTTGGTGTTGAGGCTTTCTTCTTTATGCAAGCATAGGGGACTTTGTGATGCGCTTGGGGACCTAAGCTTTGGTATTTCTTTGGTAGACCCTTATGCTCGCAGCAATCTTTTTGGTATCCACACTTGTTGCATTGGTGGAGTTCTTTGAGGAACTCGCATAGGCTCTTGTGGACGGTGTTGTGGAGTACTCTTCTTCTTTCTTGGCTTTTGAGTGCTTCGTTGAGGAAGAGTTTTTGACTGTCGAGGAACCCAAATCTGATTGGCACCTTCATAGTAGCCTTGAGTTGCAAGTAGCTGCTTCTCCACCCATATTTTGCTACTATTAAGATATCGATTGTGGGAATCTTGGTGGAGTTTTCTTTTGGGGTGATGTGGAAGGTTTGGGGCCAACCTGGACTTTGGTTGGCACTGGCGTTGCAAGTTTGAGACTCATTGGCATTGTTGATGAGGTTAGAGTCTCTCGTGGAGTGGCTGTCGATGACGAGGCCTTTGAGCATGTGGTTGTCTCCATTGTTAAGGTTTGTCGATGAAAATGCATAGGCTCCGGGGGTCTTTGCTTTGAGTTCCCTGTTAGAGATAGATGGTTGGGCTCTGGGAACTTCTTCAAGAATAGCTATTGATTGCGAGGTTTTGGCATCGAACTTCGTAGGTGAGGATGGGGTTGAAGGAGTAGAGGCTTTATTCGAGTTGGTTATTGATGCAGATTGTAGGTCATTGTGTAGAGGGGCTTTTGTTGGAAGAGGCTTGTATCCTTTTGCGTTCAGTATCATAGATATCCATTAAAGTTGGATTCTCTTCCTGGCAGTATGGTATTGTCAACTTTTTATCGTTGACCATCATGATGACTCTATCGCTAGCAAAGCACAGTGGTGCTTGGGCAGCAACAGTCCATTTATGCCCCAAGATTAAATCTACTTCCAACACATACTCAACCACAAAAAACTTGCAAGTGAGGGGGTTAGTTTCAATATACATTGTATGTTCAAAGTACCCCAGACATGGCATGTTCAACTATTGTGTAGTAAAGGTAATCCTTTCAGAATGTGCCATGAGTGTTGGTTGACCTAACAAGTCCCATAGCTCGAGGGTCATGAGATTGTGTTCTCGTGTTGGATAAAGCTGTGCTTGAGCTCTGTGGTGATTCTATTTGCAATTTTCAATCCAACCAGAATCCTAGGGACTTTTTTAGTAAGATATGTTGGAAGTTCCAGCTCCTGCAAGGTTTCTTCCTCCTCCTGTAATAACAATTGTACATTGCATATGTAGGAGTGTTCAAGAAGGTGATTGTTTACGTGGATTCATCTAGTGAATACAACGATTCACTTATCCAAGGTCCGCCAAATGATGACATCATACTGAAGGGAATCTAGGGTAACATGAAATGTAGATTCCATATCGCCATCGATTGTTTGAGTACTGTATCTAAAGTAACCTGGAACTTCAATGTTTTGTTCATTGGTTCCTTTTGTAAGACTATTGCTTGTAGGGATGAGTTGAGGTTGTCCCAATGACTCCCAAGTGTCTATTGTCACTCATGATGTTATGACTTGCTCGTCAAGGGCTAATCAATACGCGTTTGCGCTAAACATCATTGCCTGTAGGGAAATCCAACCATACCATGATAGAATCTTCCAAAGGAACCATGGGTGTTTCGATTATTGTTTCAGCTTTAGATCCTGTGTCTGTTTCATATTCCCATTCACTTTCATCCTCTGTTTGGGTCTCAGCTTTTTCAAGAATACCCAATGTGTACAATGGCACACTTGGCCCTCTGACAATTCTTAATGAGGGCTGTTTGGAAACTTGCGAATCCTGGCATTCCTGTTTTATGTAGTTCGTTATGTCCTTATATAACTCAGGTTGAGCCAAGTGTTGATGTGATGCTAGCTTTATGAGAGAAGGGCATTCCTCCAAATGAGGTTTTGAGAGACTGTTTTAATCTTGTAAGAGAATTATCAAATTCCTCACGTGCTTTCTCAAGCCTATACTAATTCGTACAATCTGTCTCAAATGACTCTTCTGTAGAGAGTATGTCTTTCTCTTGAAAGGGAAAGCAGTACTCTTCTAGGCTTTAAATCTTGGTTACTATTTTAGGTTTGGCATTATGAGGCTCAATCACAACCGGTGACCCTGTAAGACATTCAACCAAGCTAAGCATGCTCTCTTGAGCTTGCTTTTTGCATCATTATTATCCATTTGGGGTGGTTGGGTGGGTTCTATTTTCTTGCTTGGTCTATGTGGTGCATTGAGCGAAGAGTAAGAACTTGTTTCATCCTCACTTAGTGATGCACTAAAACTTGTTTCATTCTCTGACTTTCTTTAGTTTGTTAATTTTTCATTATTTTTACCCATGTGACGAGATCGAATTTTCTTTTGGTTTTTGTGTCTTGTGTCGCATGTATGGGTGTTCTGTTTTGCGTGGTGGTCTTTGAGGTAGATGCTTCTGCATCATGTATAGCTTTTTTCTCTTTCGTGTTTATGTCCCCTTTTGGGTCTTTGTCCTCTGCAGGCTCCTTTTCCCTGTCTTTTAATTCGACCTTGGTTTCGACAATTTGTCGTCTTTTGTTTTTCTTGGGTTTAGAAGGTTTTGTTTTCTCTTTTGGGTTCTGTTTGAAAACATGTTCTTCTACCCATGTTGAGGCATTGTCTTTTATGTTCTTTTTGACTGTTTGTCGTACCTTGGCTTGTAAAGCGTGTAAGCGTGCACAGGAGTCGTAGCGGCACTGCTTATGGGATTGCCCACAGGCACAGCAGGTCTGGCAGCGCGCTCTCAGGATGGTTTTTGCAGGCTCACCAGGTGAGATGCTGGTGACGTGGGGTGCGGTGGCTTGGGCCATGGACAGCGGCCCGGCCCTTGGATATGAGGACGTCCCTGGCAGTGCGACCATCCAGGTCTCTGACAGGGTGATGGCGGTGGTTCCGACGCCAGACTTCTCTTCGGCAGCCCCTCAGGAGGGGGTCGGCCACAGATGGGAGTTGATCAGCAGCATGACGGCTTGGCACATTTGGAGAGCCCGATGCAGGGAGGCCATTGACTGCCAGGCGACTCCACCGACGGAGGTCATACAGGCCCTCTGGGTGGACATCACCTTGGGGAAACTCAGGGCGACTCGGATCGCATGAGAGGGCGTCGCAAGGCTTTCCTCCGCACTTGGCAGCCTGGCCCTTTCCTCACCGCGAGGGGCGAGGATGTCACTTGGCACTACAGGCCTCCAGTTTGGCTTTTCTCACCTCCCACATGTACTACTAGGTAGCCCCCCCCAGAGAGCGGCCAGCCATGGGGGTGGAGCTCAGGAGTTCACTGTGTTTTTATCCCTCCTTGCGAGGTGAGCTTTGTAGCCTTATGGCGTTCTCTCATTAACTAATAGAAGGATCTTTTTTCTGGAAAAAAAAAAGCGTATAAGCAAATTCAAGGGCCCCGTGGGACAATTGCCCATTTTGTACACTTAAGATGTTAAGAGTTGTACTTTGTGGGACAAGTTACATTGAAGAAACCTGTCTTGGGCAATCTTGGAACATGTGATCAATGCCACATCGTTCACACATTGGTTCGTAAGGTGTCAAGATGGGCATGGAAGTATTCCAAACTGTGCAGTCTGCCACCTTGTGAGATCCACGACAATAGAAACACTGAAGTGTCCGATTAACTGCTTCTTGAGTGTTTCGGTTTGGTGTACGGGAGATGGAGGTTTTGAGTCCATTGTGGATGAAGTTGGACACTTTTTAGTATCATGGTCAAAGGTTTTACAATATATGCAGTATAGAAGGACATGTGCCTTGTATACACAATGAGGATTGGGATGGTCGTAGTGATTGCATTTGATACAAGGCATTTTGCTCGTCACTTTTATAGGCATTAAGGATGTCTGGTTTTGAAGGTTTTAATCCTCTCTTATAGATGTCTGATGTGATGTTTTAAGCAAGGCTGCATAAAATTATGAGAATGTCAATTCCGAGATCGATCTTTCTTTTGCCATTGCTTCACTTGGTTTAGATGAGGAACACCTTGTAGCATGATCACCTTCTAGCATGTTGTCATCTAAATGTATTGCTTCTTTACTTACAACATTGATCGAATGTTTCTGGATTGGATATAATGATTAAGTTGTGTAAGCCGTTATTCTTCAAGCCCATCATGAAACATCTCCTCAATTGAACATCGTTTAATTTTTTCCATGACTCACAACGTGAGTCCAAGAGTTTTATCCAAAGGATAAAGCCTTTAATGGATTCATTTGGTTGGCGCTCAATTGAATAGAGTTCTGTTACTACACTCCATCGATCACCTTGTCTGCAAAAGCCATGTATACAGGCTCATTTCAAGGTTTTGAAGTTGGTCGTAATCACCGGCATCAATGTGATGAACCATCGACTAGCTTTTCCCTCTAAGCATAAGTTCAACGCATGTACCTTAGTGGGGCAGTTGGGGTTTCCAAAGGCTTCACATCTCTGTTCGAACATTTGAATGAACTATAGGTGAATTTGTTGGGGTTGAACTGATTGAGTCATAATTGATTCAATCAGAATTGATTGTGATTCAGTCAAAATTGATTTTGATTCAGTCAACACTGATTTTGTTAGAATTGATTCTGATTCAGTGAGAATTGATTCAATGAGCACTGATTCAGTCATAATTGATTCAGTCAACACGAGCACTGATTTAGTCAGAATTAATTCGGTCAAAATTGATTCAGTGAGCACTGATTCAGCATTGATTCCGGGTCAAAATTGATTCAGGGTATCATAAGATTGGTCTCATCGAGCGATTTACAGTGGGACCAATGAAGTCAGAGAGCTTGGAGAGATGGTAGAGGACCTGGCTAACCATCTATAGGCCACCCGCCCCCACTACTCCATTCACCATCCCAGTGAATGATGAGAGAAGTAGATATACTTGTTCCTCTTGCAAGCTTGTCCCCTAGGCAAAGCATCTGACAAGACAACTCCGAGGCATGAACTCATTCCTGAGGGACAATTCGTTTGGTGCTACCTCCAAGTAAAGCATCCACCAAGACAACCCAACTATTAAAAGATCACAACTCTTTGGCACAACCTCCTACTAAAAGATCACAACTCTTTGGCACAACCTCCTGGGAAAAAGATGTAGCGAGATAACCTAGGCATACATAGAAAACAAAAAGCAATGGGTGAAGATGATCACACCCGGCCTTGAGCACCGTGAGGGAGGGATGGCTATCTAGGGTCCCGAACTATACAATATAAAGGCGAGGGAGTGGGGAATTTGCTTGAACAGTTGTAAAAAATATGAGGAATGGGGATGGGGCTGCTTATCGATGGAGAGGATGCACGTGCAAGATATCGCCAGAGTCAGAAGAGCTGAGAAAGGCAAGAGTCCCAGAAACAAGAATTTGAGCAAAAGCCCATGCTTAGTGAAGCCACCGCCAAATGTCTCAAAGAACTTGCTCTCGAAATCGTTGTATGGGCAGAGCCGTAAAGATGCCATGCACCACTAGTGTTACCAATGTCCTCCAAGTCGAAGTAAATGCTCTTGTGGAACAACGGGGGACACACGGGAGGAGGTGGGGAGCCTCTGGCCGAGAATGTTGCTGGAGCTGCCAGGTGTCTGGCCAAGAATGCCAACGATACGCAGTTGTGTGCAGCGCACGCAAAGAAAGAGAGAGAGAGATGGAGAGCGTGTTGATTTCGTCTAAGTCCGAAGCCCACCAACGAAATCACATCAGGTAATTAGAGTAGGTTTGATTTGTCTAATTAGAGTTAACTGAGGCGTTGTCCTCCTCCAACCACGTATCGCCCCTCCCTCCCTTCCTTCCTTCCCATAAAGAACATCCACATATCGTCCCTCCCTCCTTTTCTTCCTTCCCATAAAGAAGATGGGGAAGGTGCTACTATTGGGGCGGGAGAGAGCGATGGTTATTGTCAACTATGGGAGGTGCTCGACGTATGTAGTAGGAAATGGATGTTGTCAAGTATGGGAGGTGCTCGACGTATGCACAGTAGACGATGGTTGTATTAATAGGCCAGTGGCCATATATCCCTATCCGCACAAGCTCATCGTCGAGTCACTTACGATGAGAAGAGTGGCTATATATCGCCATCAGCACAAGGTCATCTCTGTCTCGGAGTGACTCTGATAATGACTTACGACGACTAAGTCTCATCCTCCTCTGAGCTCTCTACATGATGAGAGGCATAAGTATCTCCTCAACCTTCACCCTTTTCTATGATGGGGATAGTAAGGGTTGTTATTAAGAAATCATTGCCACATGATGGGGATAGTAAGGGCTATTACTCTCCGCGGTGTGTCTCCTTTGCAGGGTACCACCAACAATACGAGGAAAGTTCCTTCATCCTTTTGATCCAAATTAAAGGATGGAAAGATTGTCAAGTGGAGAAACTGACGAAGGACTTTCATACAATATTCAAAAAGGGAGAACATTAGATGCGCATGTCATTAGAGAAGCACCTGCAGTTTGTAATGAGTCTCATATGTTTTGTGTTAGCACATAAGTGTCAAGGGCCTTGGGATTAAACTTTTTAGTGACAATCGTTGAGTTCCCTAGGTTCTCATGTAAAGGATTCTAGAAAACAGAGAGAGAAAATTTGACATATGTCCCATGCAAGCATATTTACATCGAGGTGCTTGGCTTGGATCCTGTGGCACAAGAGTTCATGCACCAAGCTTTGCGCTCACTAAGGTGGACTTTGCCTTTTTTTATTTCATACATTATTGACACCCTATGGTGGTACGAGGGGGTCCTTTATTTTCTTTTGTATACTTTTAGTCTATATTTATGCTCTATATCTATATTTTATGTAGAATGCATGCTCTATTATGCAAGCATAGAGCATAGATATGCTTTTTCTATAGATCAATAGAGCTTGAAAGCTCTATTTATGCATACATAGACCCTATGTATGATCTATGTGTGCATATACTCTATGTATGCAAGCATAAAGCATACATATGCTCTCTTGTATGCATAAATAAAGCTATGTATAAGCCTAATGCTTAGTATTTACGCATATGCTTATGTATAAAGGCTCCATACATAAGCCTATTCTTAAAGCCTTTATGCATAACCGTTAACCTTTAATGTCTAGGTAATAAGAAGTAAGGTTTAGGCATAATGCATAAGAGCTTTAAGCTCTCATGCATAAGAGCCTCTTATGCGTTGTGCTTAAGATCTTATTCATAAGAGCTTGAAATGCTTAAGCACAATGCAAAATATTGCAATGCTTTTATGCATTGTGCTTAAGAGCTTCAAGCTCTTATGCATAAGAAGCTCTTGAGCTCTTATGCATTGTGCTTAAGAGTTTCAAGCCTTATGCATAAAGGATAATGCATAAGAGCTCAATATATAAGCTCTTATGCATTGTGCTTTAAGATATTAATGCATAAGAGCTCAAGGAATAAGAGCTTTACGCTCTTGAGCCCTTATGCATTGTACTTAAGGATAAAGTTTATGAATATCTATTAAAGAGCTCTTTAAAGACATATGTATATGTATTAAGCATAAATATTTATTGCATAAAGACATATATATAAAGGTTATGCATATATATTAAGCTTAGGCATAAAACGTAAGCATATGTATTAAGGTTATGCATAAAGCTTTATGCATATGTATAAAGCTTATGTCCTTTAATGGTTTCCTAATGGTACCCCTTTTCCAATGCAAGATATGGTTTCTTGCTCTCATTTCATTGATGTAGCTAGGGTGGAGAGTGTTAAGATTTTACTGATCTAGCATCCACTAACATTAAACCTTAGTGATAAAACTATGTGCGCCTTAGGAATAGAGTTCCTAAGGATACAAACTCGCCAATTACCATGGTTACTCTCTAGGTAGGCATGGTGAGTACTTCCCCTAATCAGGAGTCACTTTTAGGTGAGTTAGGTGAGATAATCTAGGGGAGATGGAGGTGATTTAGGATTCTAGGTGCCTCCTTCTTGAAGATCTATATAAGTGTGTTCTCTACATTCATTTGTGTGCAAGAGAGGAGACTATGATATAGCTTTGTGCTAAACACCATTTTTTGGTACTATACTTGGTGGTTACTTTGTGGGCAAAAGGCTTCTCTCTATTTCATTGTGTTAATCATGTTTTTTTATCATTTATCATTTCCATTTATGATGTTTATTACTTAATCATTTACATTCTTAGTGCATCTATTTCACTCTAGGTCATTAGCATTGTGTATGCTCAAGTATGGGATTGTTTATGCTTAAGCTATTCCTCAATCTAGGTGATTAACATCATTAGTATTGCAATCCCATCTATTTTCTAACATGGTATCAGCGCCTCCCTTCTTGGTAGATTTCTCTATGTGAGAAGTATGTGGGTTCATATGAGTGATTTGTTCACAACCAATTCTCATATCATTAAGTGGCAAATTGGTGAGAGAGTTATGTGAGGCTTAAATTTGTTGCATTTGAGTTTTGATTCTTATTTCTTAGAGTGGCACTTTGAAGCACCAAGAAGGCCAACATTCTTAACCTCTTAGAGTGAGCATCATCTTTGTGAGCATTTCTTATTGATGTACTTGTTTTGCTATGCTTGTGTAAGTGGCATGCATAATATTAAGAGAGGGAAGAGCATTTCCTCATCTTCATCTTGGGTACACAAGAGAGTGAGAGGAGAGAAGCATTTCCTCATCTTCATCTTGGGTACACAAGAGAGTGAGAGGAGAGAAGCATTCTATGTGAGAGATCTCTATGTGAGAGGGAGCCAAGAATTAAAGTATTGAGAGAGAAGGATAAAGAGACAATCTTGAAGTGGAGATCCTTCTCAAAGCCATAGCAATGATGGCACTGCAAATCATTTGTTTGCCATGAAGCATGTTGTTGGATCAATGATGACAAATGCTGAGAATGATGATACTTGGTATATGGATTCTGGAGCATCAAACCATATAACATGTCATGGTGAATGGTTTGAGCATACGAAGCCTATGGATGTAAAAGGCTATGTGGAAACATGTGATGATACCCAGCATGCCATTACACATGTTGGAAGTGTACCATTGGTCATGCACAATGGTCAAACAAAATCTATGTCAGATGTATTGTACGTGCCTTCTATCACAAAGAGCTTGGCCTCAGTTGGTCAAATGGTGGAACAGACTTAATCATCAAAATGAGATGGTGATTCTCAATTCCTCATTTGATTCATTGAAGCGACTTTCATCATTTGAAGTAATTGGCTTGTGATGATGTCCCTTTGTGTGGCAGGATTCTTGTCAAATGTTGTTGAGTAGGACCTGATCCTGTCTTCTTCTGCCCATGTGCTTTTTATGTTTTTATGCATAATTAAGTACTCTTAGAAGCAGATTTTCATGAAGTACAAGAATTGAGTCATATAGACTCTTATTGAACTACTGTCTGTTGAAGTAGCCACTTGTTGGTGAGGATTGAAAGAACTACGTCGACTTGCGAGGCTAATATAAATATCTTCACTAGGGATTGAAAATCATTGAGTTGTGAAGATTGTGGCATCATTTGGAGAGGTTTATAATTTAAAGGAAAATTCTAGGTGATGGGTTGTACCATTGACTAGGCTTCGCCGACTATGGCCCCCCATCTAGAGATGTACCTAGAAGTTATTGATGGTGAGGCTTTGGTGCAAATGTTCTCCAATGCTGCATGAGTACGCAGTTCACCAACATTAAGGTTTAGATGAGGAACACCTTGTAGCATGATCACCTTCTAGCATGTTGTCATCTAAATGTATTGCTTCTTTACTTACAACATTGATCGAATGTTTCTGGATTGGATATAATGATTAAGTTGTGTAAGCCGTTATTCTTCAAGCCCATCATGAAACATCTCCTCAATTGAACATCGTTTAATTTTTTCCATGACTCACAACGTGAGTCCAAGAGTTTTATCCAAAGGATAAAGCCTTTAATGGATTCATTTGGTTGGCGCTCAATTGAATAGAGTTCTGTTACTACGCTCCATCGATCACCTTGTCTGGAAAAGCCATGTATACAGGCTGATTTCAAGGTTTTGAAGTTGGTCGTAATCACCGGCATCAATGTGATGAACCATCGACTAGCTTTTCCCTCTAAGCATAAGTTCAACCATTAGGACTTGTTTGGGGTCTTCTTGGGCCCTTTTATTTGGACACTTAGTGAAATGCTTAAAATGCTAATCAAGCTTTGACCAAGCTAGTGGCCTAGGCCTGAAAATGCATTTTTCCTTTTCTACAAAAAAGAAAATAGGCCTAAAGGTAATCTAATCATTAGATCTTCTGTCCTTGGGAAGGAATATGGACCTAAATGCCTTTTTGTCTTGTAGTGAAGTACCTTTCACAAAGAATGTTTGAAAATTTTCGTCACTTTGTTCCCTCCCTTTTTGGAGGTGCTGCAGATCCCACTCTCTCTCTACACTCTCTCTCTAAAACACGTTTAGAGTGTTTTACTTGGGTAAGGGCTTCTTTTTCTCTCTCTAGGAGCCATGGCCTGCAGATCTGGACCTCCTACTCCATCATCCTCTCCACCAGCTCTCATGGAATAGCTCACCATCCCCTCTTGTGAAGGTACAGATCTACACATCCTTGCAAGCTGAAGCTCTCCATCTCCATCACTAGCAAGCTCTCCATATCTATCATCCTCTCCACCAGCTCTCATGGAAGAGCTCACCATCCCCTCCTGTGAAGGTACAGATCTACACATCCTTGCAAGCTGAAGCTCTCCATCTCCATCACTATCAAGCTCTCCATATCTATCTCCTCAAGGCCTCCATTTCTCTATATCCATCTGCATCTCCTCCACCTCCATCTCCATCACCATCTCCATCTTCATCTCCTCCATCACCATCCACATTTCCATCCTCCACCTCCATCCTCCATCTCCATCATCTCCATCACCATCCACATTTCCATCTCTGTATCCATCTACATCTCCATCTCCATCACCATCCACATTTCCATCTCTGTATCCATCTACATCTCCATCTCCATTTGCTAGGTACAATGGCTCTACGGGACATCACCAACAAGCAATCAAAGTTTCGCTTGCACGTGGACTTAGACGAGGAGTATGCCACAATGCGAAGTAATCGAACGAAGGGATGTATTCCTGCTGAGGTGCTACGACTTCAAGGTGCAAAAGCCATTGATCTTTGGACTGATGGAAGCATTTATCCCCTTGATCCACAGACTGGTGCACCTCCCCCTTTTCGTAATATCACGCAGGTCGTACGCTTCTTGGGTGATGGTTATAATGGTTTCTTAGGGTACTGTCAGAGGCTCTATTCTTTGTACTTGCAGGAACTCTCAAATCAAAATCACCTCAGGAAGCTTCTAAAATTATGCAAGGCAGAAAAGGAAGAATGTGCGTCAACTTTCATGGCCACAAAAGAACATATGCTGGCTCGAGTCAAGGATCTAGAGAAGGAGGATGCAGAGCAGAAGATGAAGCTTGATAAAGGTGTGGAAAGGAGGGATCGAGCTATAGAGAACTATCTCCGTCTTCGAAACTCAACTCGGAGCCTTCGCCGACGTGTCGATCATTTCACTCACCTCCCCGTGGGATATAATGCAAGGCAGCGAAAGCGCAAGCCTCTGAGTCTTCTTTCCAAAGATGGGGGGGCTCGCAAGCGACGTGTGCGTCAAACAAGGTAATCACAGCTTCAAAACTAGCATTACATTCCTTTTTCATATAGTTATGTCATTGACTCTGAACTATGTGATGTCCAGGGAATGTGCTAAAGCAATATTAGGTTGTTCCAATACTGAGGAGTCTATCCTTGAGCACATTATTCCAGAGCAGAAAGTAATCAATATGATAACCAATCCAGTAAATGGTGCGTTGCGTGATAGGATTCAAAAGTATTTTCTCAAGGAATTCGAGCAGATTGTCAGTCCCATTGACATGCTCACTGTGTGCGACACAGCAGGTATCAGTGATAAGGGATACAGGGCTTTGTATACTTGCATCACAGCACGTCTACGAGGCAAAGGAATGACACGATCTATACTTCCAACACCATACAGTATAGTTATGGCAAGGAAGTCAGCAAACAACAATATTGCCGACTTGCTAGGCGGCTACAGATGGGTGGATGGTAGCATGCCAATGTCAAATTCAAAAGATTTTGCTTACAACAAGTTTAACAATGTTTACGTCGAGGTGGAGGCGCTTCAACGAGCTATGATTCAGTTTTATGATATGACATTAGAGGAGACGGATGGAAAGGCTATATTTGTCCTCAAATTGGATGAATGTCAGGTTGTAAAGGGCCAAAGGGTGGAACGTACAAGTCTGACACTCATGAGCAGGGCATTGAAGCGAAAGAGCTTAGACGGCGAAGATGAAACAGGTGATGCGGAGAATAACTTGCACACAAAGCGACGCAAGCAAGATTACTTTGGAGTGCAGTCTGAGAAGAACATATGGTGGCAGGCGGCATGGACCCTTCCGCACGAGGACCATGACAGTCTGAGGTGGTACTTCACCCGTACAGGTATTCAAGGAGTGATACACAAGCAATCAAATGGTGAAGTCTTGCATGTGCCTGGCACTGGTCACTTTGAAATAGAGTGGCACCTTGGTGGTGATCTCAAGACCCTCAAATGCATGTTGGGAACTAAAAGCGGTGCTAACACTTTGTTTCCATGCATCTTTTGTTGTCATCCAAGGATGCCAAGTGTCGCAGTGGGGAAGGCCAAACAAGCAACCAAGGTGAAAGGTCGTAAGCAGGCAAGTGCAAAGGGCTCAAATCAATTACAAAAAGGGAAGGGTATGCACGTCTGGCTCAATGGAATTATGAGCTGCAATCAAAGCAAGGCACCATCTCGCGCAGAGGAGGATGCTACTTGGAACCCTATTCTTTCAATTCCACTGTCGCGAGTACATGTGTGTACCTTGCACGCAAGACTTAGAATTTTGGACAAATTGTTGATGCTCCACATCAATTATGCTTGGAACATGGAGCCAGAGTCACGGCGAGAACATGGCATCCAAGAGCTTGAAGTTGTTTTATCATCCGTGGGGCTTCACGCAGGTGCTGTCACCCTCTCTAAGGATCGCAAAAACCCATCAAGTACCCAAGATAACCCTAATAAGATATGTATGGGTGGTGCAAAAGCAAGACACCTGCTCTCAAACTATGGTGAGGCTCAAAGCCATACACATTTTGAATTATGGAAGCAGATTTGTGATGTAACAACCTATCGAGGCAATGAGGCGACACTAGGATTGAAGCGTGCACATGTGTGGGAAGCTTGTGATGAGATGATGAGGCTTCTTGAGCGCCCGTATCTTGATGAAGCAGAGATAGCTACATTCAAGACTTCGATTGACAGATTCACAGAAGAAATGATCGATGCTTGGGGGGAAACTCATATAACACACTACATGCATATTCTCTATGCGCACAGTTCCTTCTTTCTAGATGAATATGGGTCTCTTGCACTCTGGAGCAACCAAGGCATGGAACGATCACATTACCAAGCCAAGGCGGCCTATTTTAAGAACACGGGTCATGGTGGTGGCAAGGTTCGCAGCAATGCGTTTCAGGAAATGTTCAATTGGTTTTACCGTGCACTTACTGGGAGAAAGGCCCAAAAGCGAGCCGGAAATTTGTCTTTGAGGCGCAAAATCATGAAGGTGTTCGAAAGAGAAGGGTGCAATGCGTCAATGGCACGTGAAAGAGCGAGGCAATGGCACAGTGGTCGACTAAGAAATGGCCGTGTGTGGTTACCCACCCAATAATTCTTGTTCGCCACTTTTTGGCGCGTTCATTTTGTAAATTGACTTTTTTGTAATTTTGGCCTCCTATAAATATCAATGAGTTTTATAGTCATTTTTAAAAGTCTTGACTTGTGAGCTCTCTCTCTTCCTCTCCCCTTGACTCTCTCGCGCGCGCTCTCTCTCTCTCTCTCGCTCGTGCAGTAATATCTCACGCACATGGAGCCCCCAAATGATCCTCCCTCCAATATGCAGGATGACATTTTCAAAGACCTTGGGCCCTTACCGGTGGCACATAGAACTGCAATCCCAAACATTTACCCACAAGCCCAAGTGGATCTGGAAGCTGAGCGTGTGAGGCTTGAGCGAGAGGCCCAAGAGGCCCAAGAAGCCCAAGAAGCGAAGAGATTACACAAAGAAGCAGAGGACATGGAGGCAGCTGAGAGAGCAAGAAAAGAAGCCGAAGAGACGGTCAGAACTCAAGAGGACGAGGCAGCAAAGAAAGCACAGGAGGATGAGGCTGCCAAGAAGGAGGAAGAAGACGAGGCAGTTAGGAAGGCGGAGGCAGATAAGAAGGCTGTAGAAGAAGCTCAGGCCGCCGCAAGCAACAAGAGAAGATTAGCATTCTTTGCTGCGGAGGAGGATTGGCTTAACAGAAAAGCTCACGGATTTGTTGCTGACCTGCGAATGGCCGGATACGAAGATGACACAATTTTGGAAGCGGCCATACAAAGTCTTCGAGCAGAATATACAAAGAGGAGAAATGAAGACACAGTAGAAAGGGAGCACCTGCCGAGCAATAGGATTGTCAATGCAATGCTAGACAGAGTCTTGGCTCGTGCACTTGGTAAAGGAAAGAGAAAACTCTCAGCTGAGGAAGTAGAAAATAAGAGACAGAAGCTTGAACGAGAAGCCAGGGCAGCAAACACACGGAGGCTTCGTGAGGAAAAAGACAGGAAAGATGAAGAGGAGCGAGTAAGGAAGGAGGCAGAGCAGCGAGCAGCTCCGAAGACTCCATCTGCAAAGACAAAGAAAACTCCAACACCTGCAAAGGCTAAGAAGGGGAAAACCATTCCTAAACGCACAAAACTCCCTTCCGATAACTTCCAAGAGCAGCGACAGAAGTTTAAAAATGACACGCCAGCTTGGACTCGCCACGCGCAAGCACCACCGCCCCCAACAACGCAGAAGAAGCAAAGGTGGAGACCAGGGACAGTTGCCCTTAGAGAAATTCGCAAATATCAAAAGACCTGCACACCAATTATTCCAAAGGCACCTTTTGGGCGTCTCGTCAAAGAGATTATCCACGACCAGTGCCGGGATGTCAATCGTGTGCAAGCGGCGGCACTAGGCGCTCTGCAACAAGGTGCCGAGGATATTTTGGTTTCGCTTTTCCAAGACGCGGTTTTGTGCATGGTGCATGCAAAACGTGTCACTTTGAAGCCATCTGATCTTCATCTAGCTAGGCGTATCCGTGGAGAGGAAGCTCTCTTTCACTAGATAGGGGAAGCCTTGTAATGCAACAAACCGTGTTTTGTAATCTCAATTTGATTAATGAAAAACCATGTCTATTTTCAAAAAAGTTATTTTCTATTGCAAGTGATTGTTGTCTTGTCAAGGTAATTGTAGTCTTTTGCATGTAATTGTTGTCGCTATGTACATTCGACCTCATGTGAATGCTCGTCTGCCACCGCCCGTCCGACTTTGGCTCGACTCGACGGGCCAATTTCTCCCGCGTATGGCCCCAGAAGGGTATATCAGCTGTGCGGGGTGCGCCGGGGCCGGGGGGGGGGGCCGGTGGTCGCTCCGTGGAGCCTGTGTGCCACGGAGCGACTTTTGGCTGTTTGACCTGGTCAAACAGCCAAAAGTCGCTCCGTGGCACACAGGCTCCACGGAGCGACCACCGGCCCCCCCCCCCCGGCCCCGGCGCACCCCGCACAGCTGATATACCCTTCTGGGGCCATACGCGGGAGAAATTGTCAAACAGCCAAAAGTCGCTCCGTGGCACACAGGCTCCACGGAGCGACCACCGGCCCCCCCCCCCGGCCCCGGCGCACCCCGCACAGCTGATATACCCTTCTGGGGCCATACGCGGGAGAAATTGGCCCGTCGAGTCGAGCCAAAGTCGGACGGGCGGTGGCAGACGAGCGTTCGCAAAAATTGATTGAAACATCATAACAGGACACGACAACAACATATAAACACATCAAGAAGATAAAACTTAAAATCAGCTCGAAAAACATCTTGATGTCATTAATTGTTTGATTTTCACAGACGAGCGTTCACAAAAATTGATTGAAACATCATGACAGGACACGACAACAACATATAAACACATCAAGAAGATAAAACTTAAAATCAGCTCGAAAAACATCTTGATGTCATTAATTGTTTGATTTTCACAGAAGGCAAATGATTACATTGGATCTAGCCAACTCGCTTGATGAGCTTGGTGAAAGCCTCGTGGGTGAGAGTCTTTACTGATGGTTTGTCACCAATGCGTTCGGCTATCTCTTTGGCATCAGTGATGCCTTGTCCAAGGCTAAGGCCACAAAATCCTAGGAAAGACCCTGCACCTTTATCACCAAAGCTATAGATAGCTGCTTCCCTATTTACAAGAATACATTTATGGGCATTTTGGGCTATAGGGGCTTCAGACAGGATGGCGCTTAGGGCTCTGCACTTCAAAAATTCAGCTTGCGCATCATTTGAAAAGTCGTTGTGAATTACGCGAAGCATCTCGGCATTGAAGCTCGGGATGTAGTGCCATAGCGCAGCATCTTTCCCCTCCACCTCCTTTCGTGCTCCACCCTTTCGGCTTGCGAACCAGTCCATTTCTCTTGCGGTCTACAAAGTAGATAGAAGAATGAGTTGACTTCAAAAAATTACAAATTAAGAAGGGAAGAAATTGGGTGTACTACCTCAGTGGCATCATCATGATCCGCAAGGTCTGCATCACTAATATTGATGCTCCCGAGGCTGACAGAATCCGAAATGGCAAGCGGCTTGTGAGGGGCAAAGCTAGTTTCTGGCACACTCTCGTAGAAATCCTTGCACTGGGATATTTGTACAAGAGTCTCTGCCACAAGGGACTCTATTGAGACATGATTTTTCGGGAGCGCAAGCACCTTTGTGACATCTGCGGAACTGAAGTCAATGTGGATGTCATCATCTTTGGACGGCTGTTGTGTGTCTCGCATGCCCGCGTACATAGCAATGACTGAGAGAGTTTCATCCTGGTGTAGCCCAAGGACATGGGCGATGTCATCCAAAAATAAGAACTCTACACCTTCTACTATGATGGGGTGTAGAGTTCGCACTTCGAGCTCTGGAACTTCATCCATGACATCGTCCCCTTCGATGTCCCGTTTCACAGCCTCAGCTTGCGGCTCTTCCGCCAGAGTCACAAGTGCAAGAGATGCTTCTTGCACTGGGGTGACAATCTCTTCCTTTGGGTCAGCTTCCTTGATCAAGAGATAAGGTGTGGCTTTCTTTGGAGGAGTGGCCTTCCTCTTTCCCTTGCTTTTCTCTGTTCCCTCTAAGATCAGGAGGGCAAGAGTCATGTCCCACCTCAAAAAACTTGTGCCAATGTTGCCCATTCCAAGACCTACGAGGTTATCTTCTTCCTCCTCCCTTAGATATGCGCTACTAAGGCCTTTGAGGAATCTTGCAAGCCTAAACCTGAAATTTTTGTCCGCTTTGTAGGTATGCTTGATAAGATCCACAGGCACCCAAGTTCCCTCCTCGTCTTCAAAGTTGACACAATATTCAGCCATGTATGTGTCCATGTAGCTAGTGAACGCCCCAAACACGTCATTATGGAGTTCGGCGGTGCCTTCCATGTCAATAGATGTCTGAAAGATGGGTGCAAGCTTCTCGATCAAGTGACCGAGGTCAAGCTTGTGCAATTGAGATAGGAGAGCTTGGGCGGGGGTGGCCATGCTTGAGTAGCGAAGAAGGCGAGGGGACCGCAAAGATGCCGAGAGTGAGGAGATGAACTCAAAGTGGCCAAAAGTGACTTATAAAGAGGTCTTTAAAATTTTTTTTATGTTTAAAAACTCACTTAAAACCTCCAAAAAAATAAAAACACGCGACAAAACTTAAAAGTGCACAAAATTGAACGCAAATTGCGAGTAGCCAAAATTGTTTTGAATTAATCTCTCAAAATCTGTTACATAGCTTGCTTGATATGGATACATCTGGGGAAGGGAATGCTTTTACAAAAGTAAGATGCCTCTTTCCTCTTACGTAGAGGTGTGTTATCAATCACAAATGAAAAGTCACCTTTCAGTGCAAACCTAAGGCCTAAGTACTCCCTTAGGTTCGCCATATTCCAATCAGCATTTACTACGATATCCCACACATCAGCTTGCGTGCTAACATGTACATCAAGCTGTTCTGCATCGTTGATGTCCGAATCGAGTGCTTGCCATTCGCCTCCAGTCAGCTTCCAACGTCTGTAAGGAAAGATAATAGAGAGTTGTTGCTTTCCAAGCTGGTACCGAACGACCATCTTCTCCGACACCACCATGCGCTTTATCTTGTCACCCTGATGTTGAATAACCTTCAAATCCCACGAAGGTGGCAAAAAGGCACTCATTACTGTGCCTCCCTTTGCAATCCACATTGTAGGAGTCCGGTGAACATCAGCCTCCTTGAACAAAAACACAAACAAATGTAAAGGCATGAAGAACGTGAGAGTCGCACGATGTGACCCATAGGTGCACTTCATTGCATTGCACACATCAATCTCAATCCGACGTCTGGTTAGTGCAACCAAAGTATTGTCGGGCTTTGGCCAATCATGGTCCATGAGACTTGGTGTAGGGAGCCTCCGTAGAGTCCCAGAACCATCTCTTGACGTGGGTACAATATACTCTGCATGAAAGAAGAAAACTGAGCGCTCTAAAAGCTCTGATGTTGAACAACCAGTATATAGTAGCTTGCCGATTTCAAAGTGGTGCGCCTCAAAGGTTCCAGAAAGGGCCTCTAAAGGCTCCCATTCCACAAATGTCGACGGAAAGATGTCTGCACAGAACATTACAAGAACACACTTGAAAAATCAAGCTTCCGTAACATGAAATGATATTAGCATGTCTCAGTGCAGCCCATAAAACAAGAAGCACAAATAAAACTTACAATTTGCAGGAAAGCGTTTGTGATTGGCATTGTCAACACGGAGTTGCGATGCCTTGTAGACGTGTTGGATCATCACCTGCTTGCTTCCGTCAGCCCCCTGCTTGAGATCCACTATGCGACCCTTCCAATGGTGTGACTTTAACCCTATGTATCTGCGAGAGACTTTGTGGGCTCCCCTTGTGCTTGGACGCATCGTCACCCACATTCCTTTTGCAAAGGTGCTTGTAACCCACAAGCCAGTGTCGTCTTGTTCGTTGCTGCTGCTAAAGGACTCCACCCTTGAACGAGGTCGGCGACTCATTGTGCTTGGCTAACCGACTAAGCTAAATGCTATGAAGTTGTAGGTGTGTGAGAAGATCTCTGCAACCTAATGCTAGCAGAGCATATAAGCTGGCAAGAGGAGTCAAGAATGTGTATAAGCTAGCAAGAGGAGAGTGAAGAATGTGTGCAAGCAAGAGAGGATGGACTTGATGGGGAAAAAAGGACTGTTTTCCAAGCTTTCCATAGCCAAGAAGATCTCTGCAACCTAATGCTAGCAGAGCATATAAGCTGGCAAGAGGAGTCAAGAATGTGTATAAGCTAGCAAGAGGAGAGTGAAGAATGTGTGCAAGCAAGAGAGGATGGACTTGATGGGGGAAAAAGTGGACTGTTTTCCAAGCTTTCCATAGCCAAGAAGGCACAGAAAGATAGATCTAACTTTAGGAGGGAAGGGGAAGGCAGAATGGGGAGGGAGGAGGCCAAAAAAGATTCTTTTAGTTAGAGAGAGACTCAAAACCGAATTGCTAGTTTTAGAGAGAGGAAGAGGGAGTGGGGAGAGGGAAAAGTAGCTTTAAATGAGGGATAATGATGGGGGGGCGTTTCTGGCCCTAGCCCACGTTGAGGTGGGGTCATTTATGCCAGTTTGAGCTGTCTTTATTAAAAAAAGGTGGGAAATCTGATTTTATTGAAAGATTTTGCATTTTCAGCCCAATTTCTTTTAAAAAAAAACGTATGATTCAAGTTTGACCCCTACATATTAGGGGCAGGGAAACCCAACATTTTTCTCCACATGGCCTTCTCCCATTGCACCATTCCTTAATGACTGTCATTAGGCTTGGGGCAAATTAAAGGGCCCAAGAAGACCCCAAACAAGTCCTAATGGCATGTACCTTAGTGGGGCAGTTGGGGTTTCCAAAGGCTTCACATCTCTGTTCAAACATTTGAATGAACTATAGGTGAATTCGTTGGGGTTGAAGTTGGTGGTGAGGTTTTCTTCACATTGTTTGATTTAGGCAACCATATGATGGAATTACCATCATAGTATCTTTGTTGTTGATGTACATGCACAGGCACCCATCTTTGAGATGAACACTATAAATTGGTGCCGATGTGCTTGGTGTTGAGGCTTTCTTCTTTGTGCAAGCGTAGGGGACTTTGTGATGCGCTTGGGGACCTAAGCTTTGGTATTTCTTTGGTAGACCCTTATGCTCGCAGCAATCTTTTTGGTATCCACACTTGTTGCATTGGTGGAGTTCTTTGAGGAACTCGCATAGGCTCTTGTGGACGGTGTTGTGGAGTACTCTTCTTCTTTCTTGGCTTTTGAGTGCTTCGTTGAGGAAGAGTTTTTGACTGTCGAGGAACCCAAATCTGATTGGCACCTTCATAGTAGCCTTGAGCTGCAAGTAGCTGCTTCTCCACCCATATTTTGCTACTATTAAGATATCGATTGTGGGAATCTTGGTGGAGTTTTCTTTTGGGGTGATGTGGAAGGTTTGGGGCCAACCTGGACTTTGGTTGGCACTGGCGTTGCAAGTTTGAGACTCATTGGCATTGTTGATGAGGTTAGAGTCTCTCGTGGAGTGGCTGTCGATGACGAGGCCTTTGAGCATGTGGTTGTCTCCATTGTTAAGGTTTGTCGATGAAAATGCATAGGCTCCGGGGGTCTTTGCTTTGAGTCCCCTGTTAGAGATAGATGGTTGGGCTCTGGGAACTTCTTCAAGAATAGCTATTGATTGCGAGGTTTTGGCATCGAACTTCGTAGGTGAGGATGGGGTTGAAGGAGTAGAGGCTTTATTCGAGTTGGTTATTGATGCAGATTGTAGGTCATTGTGTAGAGGGGCTTTTGTTGGAAGAGGCTTGTATCCTTTTGCGTTCAGCATCATAGATATCCATTAAAGTTGGATTCTCTTCCTGGCAGTATGGTATTGTCAACTTTTTATCGTTGACCATCATGATGACTCTATCGCTAGCAAAGCACAGTGGTGCTTGGGCAGCAACAGTCCATTTATGCCCCAAGATTAAATCTACTTCCAACACATACTCAACCACAAAAAACTTGCAAGTGAGGGGGTTAGTTTCAATATACATTGTATGTTCAAAGTACCCCAGACATGGCATGTTCAACTATTGTGTAGTAAAGGTAATCCTTTCAGAATGTGCCATGAGTGTTGGTTGACCTAACAAGTCCCATAGCTCGAGGGTCATGAGATTGTGTTCTCGTGTTGGATAAAGCTGTGCTTGAGCTCTGTGGTGATTCTATTTGCAATTTTCAATCCAACCAGAATCCTAGGGACTTTTTTAGTAAGATATGTTGGAAGTTCCAGCTCCTGCAAGGTTTCTTCCTCCTCCTGTAATAACAATTGTACATTGCATATGTAGGAGTGTTCAAGAAGGTGATTGTTTACGTGGATTCATCTAGTGAATACAACGATTCACTTATCCAAGGTCCGCCAAATGATGACATCATACTCAAGGGAATCTAGGGTAACATGAAATGTAGATTCCATATCGCCATCGATTGTTTGAGTACTGTATCTAAAGTAACCTGGAACTTCAATGTTTTGTTCATTGGTTCCTTTTGTAAGACTATTGCTTGTAGGGATGAGTTGAGGTTGTCCCAATGACACCCAAGTGTCTATTGTCACTCATGATGTTATGACTTGCTCGTCAAGGGCTAATCAATACGCGTTTGCGCTAAACATCATTGCCTATAGGGAAATCCAACCATACCATGATAGAATCTTCCAAAGGAACCATGGGTGTTTCGATTATTGTTTCAGCTTTAGATCCTGTGTCTGTTTCATATTCCCATTCACTTTCATCCTCTGTTTGGGTCTCAGCTTTTTCAAGAATACCCAATGTGTACAATGGCACACTTGGCCCTCTGACAATTCTTAATGAGGGCTGTTTGGAAACTTGCGAATCCTGGCATTCCTGTTTTATGTAGTTCGTTATGTCCTTATATAACTCAGGTTGAGCCAAGTGTTGATGTGATGCTAGCTTTATGAGAGAAGGGCATTCCTCCAAATGAGGTTTTGAGAGACTGTTTTAATCTTGTAAGAGAATTATCAAATTCCTCACGTGCTTTCTCAAGCCTATACTAATTCGTACAATCTGTCTCAAATGACTCTTCTGTAGAGAGTATGTCTTTCTCTTGAAAGGGAAAGCAGTACTCTTCTAGGCTTTAAATCTTGGTTACTATTTTAGGTTTGGCATTATGAGGCTCAATCACAACCGGTGACCCTGTAAGACATTCAACCAAGCTAAGCATGCTCTCTTGAGCTTGCTTTTTGCATCATTATTATCCATTTGGGGTGGTTGGGTGGGTTCTATTTTCTTGCTTGGTCTATGTGGTGCATTGAGCGAAGAGTAAGAACTTGTTTCATCCTCACTTAGTGATGCACTAAAACTTGTTTCATTCTCTGACTTTCTTTAGTTTGTTAATTTTTCATTATTTTTACCCATGTGACGAGATCGAATTTTCTTTTGGTTTTTGTGTCTTGTGTCGCATGTATGGGTATTCTGTTTTGCGTGGTGGTCTTTGAGGTAGATGCTTCTGCATCATGTATAGCTTTTTTCTCTTTCGTGTTTATGTCCCCTTTTGGGTCTTGTCTTCTGCAGGCTCCTTTTCCCTGTCTTTTAATTCGACCTTGGTTTCGACAATTTGTCGTCTTTTGTTTTTCTTGGGTTTAGAAGGTTTTGTTTTCTCTTTTGGGTTCTGTTTGAAAACATGTTCTTCTACCCATGTTGAGGCATTGTCTTTTATGTTCTTTTTGACTGTTTGTCGTACCTTGGCTTGTAAAGCGTGTAAGCGTGCACAGGAGTCGTAGCGGCACTGCTTATGGGATTGCCCACAGGCACAGCAGGTCTGGCAGCGCGCTCTCAAGATGGTTTTTGCAGGCTCACCAGGTGAGATGCTGGTGACGTGGGGTGCGGTGGCTTGGGCCACGGACAGCGGCCCGGCCCTTGGATATGAGGACGTCCCTGGCAGTGCGACCATCCAGGTCTCTGACAGGGTGATGGCGGTGGTTCCGACGCCAGACTTCTCTTCGGCAGCCCCTCAGGAGGGGGTCGGGCACAGATGGGAGTTGATCAGCAGCATGACGGCTTGGCACATTTGGAGAGCCCGATGCAGGGAGGCCATTGACCGCCAGGCGACTCCACCGGCGGAGGTCATACAGGCCCTCTGGGTGGACATCACCTTGGGGAAACTCAGGGCGACTCGGATCGCATGAGAGGGCGCCGCAAGGCTTTCCTCCGCACTTGGCAGCCTGGCCCTTTCCTCACCGTGAGGGGCGAGGATGTCACTTGGCACTACAGGCCTCCAGTTTGGCTTTTCTCACCTCCCACATGTACTACTAGGTAGCCCCCCCCCAGAGAGCGGCCAGCCATGGGGGTGGAGCTCAGGAGTTCACTGTGCTTTTATCCCTCCTTGCGAGGTGAGCTTTGTAGCCTTATGGCGTTCTCTCATTAACTAATAGAAGGATCTTTTTTCTGGAAAAAAAAAAAGCGTATAAGCAAATTCAAGGGCCCCGTGGGACAATTGCCCATTTTGTACACTTAAGATGTTAAGAGTTGTACTTTGTGGGACAAGTTACATTGAAGAAACCTGTCTTGGGCAATCTTGGAACATGTGATCAATGCCACATCGTTCACACATTGGTTCGTAGGGTGTCAAGATGGGCATGGAAGTATTCCAAACTGTGCAGTCTGCCACCTTGTGAGATCCACGACAATAGAAACACTGAAGTGTCCGATTAACTGCTTCTTGAGTGTTTCGGTTTGGTGTACGGGAGATGGAGGTTTTGAGTCCATTGTGGATGAAGTTGGACACTTTTTAGTATCATGGTCAAAGGTTTTACAATATATGCAGTATAGAAGGACATGTGCCTTGTATACACAATGAGGATTGGGATGGTCGTAGTGATTGCATTTGATACAAGGCATTTTGCTCGTCACTTTTATAGGCATTAAGGATGTCTGGTTTTGAAGGTTTTAATCCTCTCTTATAGATGTCTGATGTGATGTTTTAAGCAAGGCTGCATAAAATTATGAGAATGTCAATTCCGAGATCGATCTTTCTTTTGCCATTGCTTCACTTGGTTTAGATGAGGAACACCTTGTAGCATGATCACCTTCTAGCATGTTGTCATCTAAATGTATTGCTTCTTTACTTACAACATTGATCGAATGTTTCTGGATTGGATATAATGATTAAGTTGTGTAAGCCGTTATTCTTCAAGCCCATCATGAAACATCTCCTCAATTGAACATCGTTTAATTTTTTCCATGACTCACAACGTGAGTCCAAGAGTTTTATCCAAAGGATAAAGCCTTTAATGGATTCATTTGGTTGGCGCTCAATTGAATAGAGTTCTGTTACTACACTCCATCGATCACCTTGTCTGCAAAAGCCATGTATACAGGCTGATTTCAAGGTTTTGAAGTTGGTCGTAATCACCGGCATCAATGTGATGAACCATCGACTAGCTTTTCCCTCTAAGCATAAGTTCAACGCATGTACCTTAGTGGGGCAGTTGGGGTTTCCAAAGGCTTCACATCTCTGTTCGAACATTTGAATGAACTATAGGTGAATTTGTTGGGGTTGAACTGATTGAGTCATAATTGATTCAATCAGAATTGATTGTGATTCAGTCAAAATTGATTTTGATTCAGTCAACACTGATTTTGTTAGAATTGATTCTGATTCAGTGAGAATTGATTCAATGAGCACTGATTCAGTCATAATTGATTCAGTCAACACGAGCACTGATTTAGTCAGAATTAATTCGGTCAAAATTGATTCAGTGAGCACTGATTCAGCATTGATTCCGGGTCAAAATTGATTCAGGGTATCATAAGATTGGTCTCATCGAGCGATTTACAGTGGGACCAATGAAGTCAGAGAGCTTGGAGAGATGGTAGAGGACCTGGCTAACCATCTATAGGCCACCCGCCCCCACTACTCCATTCACCATCCCAGTGAATGATGAGAGAAGTAGATATACTTGTTCCTCTTGCAAGCTTGTCCCCTAGGCAAAGCATCTGACAAGACAACTCCGAGGCATGAACTCATTCCTGAGGGACAATTCGTTTGGTGCTACCTCCAAGTAAAGCATCCACCAAGACAACCCAACTATTAAAAGATCACAACTCTTTGGCACAACCTCCTACTAAAAGATCACAACTCTTTGGCACAACCTCCTGGGAGAAAGATGTAGCGAGATAACCTAGGCATACATAGAAAACAAAAAGCAATGGGTGAAGATGATCACACCCGGCCTTGAGCACCGTGAGGGAGGGATGGCTATCTAGGGTCCCGAACTATACAATATAAAGGCGAGGGAGTGGGGAATTTGCTTGAACAGATGTAAAAAATATGAGGAATGGGGATGGGGCTGCTTATCGATGGAGAGGATGCACGTGCAAGATATCGCCAGAGTCAGAAGAACTGAGAAAGGCAAGAGTCCCAGAAACAAGAATTTGAGCAAAAGCCCATGCTTAGTGAAGCCACCGCCAAATGTCTCAAAGAACTTGCTCTCGAAATCGTTGTATGGGCAGAGCCGTAAAGATGCCATGCACCACTAGTGTTACCAATGTCCTCCAAGTCGAAGTAAATGCTCTTGTGGAACAACGGGGGACACACGGGAGGAGGTGGGGAGCCTCTGGCCGAGAATGTTGCTGGAGCTGCCAGGTGTCTGGCCAAGAATGCCAACGATACGCAGTTGTGTGCAGCGCACGCAAAGAAAGAGAGAGAGAGATGGAGAGCGTGTTGATTTCGTCTAAGTCCGAAGCCCACCAACGAAATCACATCAGGTAATTAGAGTAGGTTTGATTTGTCTAATTAGAGTTAACTGAGGCGTTGTCCTCCTCCAACCACGTATCGCCCCTCCCTCCCTTCCTTCCTTCCCATAAAGAACATCCACATATCGTCCCTCCCTCCTTTTCTTCCTTCCCATAAAGAAGATGGGGAAGGTGCTACTATTGGGGCGGGAGAGAGCGATGGTTATTGTCAACTATGGGAGGTGCTCGACGTATGTAGTAGGAAATGGATGTTGTCAAGTATGGGAGGTGCTCGACGTATGCACAGTAGACGATGGTTGTATTAATAGGCCAGTGGCCATATATCCCTATCCGCACAAGCTCATCGTCGAGTCACTTACGATGAGAAGAGTGGCTATATATCGCCATCAGCACAAGGTCATCTCTGTCTCGGAGTGACTCTGATAATGACTTACGACGACTAAGTCTCATCCTCCTCTGAGCTCTCTACATGATGAGAGGCATAAGTATCTCCTCAACCTTCACCCTTTTCTATGATGGGGATAGTAAGGGTTGTTATTAAGAAATCATTGCCACATGATGGGGATAGTAAGGGCTATTACTCTCCGCGGTGTGTCTCCTTTGCAGGGTACCACCAACAATACGAGGAAAGTTCCTTCATCCTTTTGATCCAAATTAAAGGATGGAAAGATTGTCAAGTGGAGAAACTGACGAAGGACTTTCATACAATATTCAAAAAGGGAGAACATTAGATGCGCATGTCATTAGAGAAGCACCTGCAGTTTGTAATGAGTCTCATATGTTTTGTGTTAGCACATAAGTGTCAAGGGCCTTGGGATTAAACTTTTTAGTGACAATCGTTGAGTTCCCTAGGTTCTCATGTAAAGGATTCTAGAAAACAGAGAGAGAAAATTTGACATATGTCCCATGCAAGCATATTTACATCGAGGTGCTTGGCTTGGATCCTGTGGCACAAGAGTTCATGCACCAAGCTTTGCGCTCACTAAGGTGGACTTTGCCTTTTTTTATTTCATACATTATTGACACCCTATGGTGGTACGAGGGGGTCCTTTATTTTCTTTTGTATACTTTTAGTCTATATTTATGCTCTATATCTATATTTTATGTAGAATGCATGCTCTATTATGCAAGCATAGAGCATAGATATGCTTTTTCTATAGATCAATAGAGCTTGAAAGCTCTATTTATGCATACATAGACCCTATGTATGATCTATGTGTGCATATACTCTATGTATGCAAGCATAAAGCATACATATGCTCTCTTGTATGCATAAATAAAGCTATGTATAAGCCTAATGCTTAGTATTTACGCATATGCTTATGTATAAAGGCTCCATACATAAGCCTATTCTTAAAGCCTTTATGCATAACTGTTAACCTTTAATGTCTAGGTAATAAGAAGTAAGGTTTAGGCATAATGCATAAGAGCTTTAAGCTCTCATGCATAAGAGCCTCTTATGCGTTGTGCTTAAGATCTTATTCATAAGAGCTTGAAATGCTTAAGCACAATGCAAAATATTGCAATGCTTTTATGCATTGTGCTTAAGAGCTTCAAGCTCTTATGCATAAGAAGCTCTTGAGCTCTTATGCATTGTGCTTAAGAGTTTCAAGCCTTATGCATAAAGGATAATGCATAAGAGCTCAATATATAAGCTCTTATGCATTGTGCTTTAAGATATTAATGCATAAGAGCTCAAGGAATAAGAGCTTTACGCTCTTGAGCCCTTATGCATTGTACTTAAGGATAAAGTTTATGAATATCTATTAAAGAGCTCTTTAAAGACATATGTATATGTATTAAGCATAAATATTTATTGCATAAAGACATATATATAAAGGTTATGCATATATATTAAGCTTAGGCATAAAACGTAAGCATATGTATTAAGGTTATGCATAAAGCTTTATGCATATGTATAAAGCTTATGTCCTTTAATGGTTTCCTAATGGTACCCCTTTTCCAATGCAAGATATGGTTTCTTGCTCTCATTTCATTGATGTAGCTAGGGTGGAGAGTGTTAAGATTTTACTGATCTAGCATCCACTAACATTAAACCTTAGTGATAAAACTATGTGCGCCTTAGGAATAGAGTTCCTAAGGATACAAACTCGCCAATTACCATGGTTACTCTCTAGGTAGGCATGGTGAGTACTTCCCCTAATCAGGAGTCACTTTTAGGTGAGTTAGGTGAGATAATCTAGGGGAGATGGAGGTGATTTAGGATTCTAGGTGCCTCCTTCTTGAAGATCTATATAAGTGTGTTCTCTACATTCATTTGTGTGCAAGAGAGGAGACTATGATATAGCTTTGTGCTAAACACCATTTTTTGGTACTATACTTGGTGGTTACTTTGTGGGCAAAAGGCTTCTCTCTATTTCATTGTGTTAATCATGTTTTTTTATCATTTATCATTTCCATTTATGATGTTTATTACTTAATCATTTACATTCTTAGTGCATCTATTTCACTCTAGGTCATTAGCATTGTGTATGCTCAAGTATGGGATTGTTTATGCTTAAGCTATTCCTCAATCTAGGTGATTAACATCATTAGTATTGCAATCCCATCTATTTTCTAACATGGTATCAGCGCCTCCCTTCTTGGTAGATTTCTCTATGTGAGAAGTATGTGGGTTCATATGAGTGATTTGTTCACAACCAATTCTCATATCATTAAGTGGCAAATTGGTGAGAGAGTTATGTGAGGCTTAAATTTGTTGCATTTGAGTTTTGATTCTTATTTCTTAGAGTGGCACTTTGAAGCACCAAGAAGGCCAACATTCTTAACCTCTTAGAGTGAGCATCATCTTTGTGAGCATTTCTTAGTGATGTACTTGTTTTGCTATGCTTGTGTAAGTGGCATGCATAATATTAAGAGAGGGAAGAGCATTTCCTCATCTTCATCTTGGGTACACAAGAGAGTGAGAGGAGAGAAGCATTTCCTCATCTTCATCTTGGGTACACAAGAGAGTGAGAGGAGAGAAGCATTCTATGTGAGAGATCTCTATGTGAGAGGGAGCCAAGAATTAAAGTATTGAGAGAGAAGGATAAAGAGACAATCTTGAAGTGGAGATCCTTCTCAAAGCCATAGCAATGATGGCACTGCAAATCATTTGTTTGCCATGAAGCATGTTGTTGGATCAATGATGACAAATGCTGAGAATGATGATACTTGGTATATGGATTCTGGAGCATCAAACCATATAACATGTCATGGTGAATGGTTTGAGCATACGAAGCCTATGGATGTAAAAGGCTATGTGGAAACATGTGATGATACCCAGCATGCCATTACACATGTTGGAAGTGTACCATTGGTCATGCACAATGGTCAAACAAAATCTATGTCAGATGTATTGTACGTGCCTTCTATCACAAAGAGCTTGGCCTCAGTTGGTCAAATGGTGGAACAGACTTAATCATCAAAATGAGATGGTGATTCTCAATTCCTCATTTGATTCATTGAAGCGACTTTCATCATTTGAAGTAATTGGCTTGTGATGATGTCCCTTTGTGTGGCAGGATTCTTGTCAAATGTTGTTGAGTAGGACCTGATCCTGTCTTCTTCTGCCCATGTGCTTTTTATGTTTTTATGCATAATTAAGTACTCTTAGAAGCAGATTTTCATGAAGTACAAGAATTGAGTCATATAGACTCTTATTGAACTACTATCTGTTGAAGTAGCCACTTGTTGGTGAGGATTGAAAGAACTACGTCGACTTGCGAGGCTAATATAAATATCTTCACTAGGGATTGAAAATCATTGAGTTGTGAAGATTGTGGCATCATTTGGAGAGGTTTATAATTTAAAGGAAAATTCCAGGTGATGGGTTGTACCATTGACTAGGCTTCGCCGACTATGGCCCCCCATCCAGAGATGTACCTAGAAGTTATTGATGGTGAGGCTTTGGTGCAAATGTTCTCCAATGCTGCATGAGTACGCAGTTCACCAACATTAAGGTTTAGATGAGGAACACCTTGTAGCATGATCACCTTCTAGCATGTTGTCATCTAAATGTATTGCTTCTTTACTTACAACATTGATCGAATGTTTCTGGATTGGATATAATGATTAAGTTGTGTAAGCCGTTATTCTTCAAGCCCATCATGAAACATCTCCTCAATTGAACATCGTTTAATTTTTTCCATGACTCACAACGTGAGTCCAAGAGTTTTATCCAAAGGATAAAGCCTTTAATGGATTCATTTGGTTGGCGCTCAATTGAATAGAGTTCTGTTACTACACTCCATCGATCACCTTGTCTGGAAAAGCCATGTATACAGGCTGATTTCAAGGTTTTGAAGTTGGTCGTAATCACCGGCATCAATGTGATGAACCATCGACTAGCTATTCCCTCTAAGCATAAGTTCAACGCATGTACCTTAGTGGGGCAGTTGGGGTTTCCAAAGGCTTCACATCTCTGTTCAAACATTTGAATGAACTATAGGTGAATTCGTTGGGGTTGAAGTTGGTGGTGAGGTTTTCTTCACATTGTTTGATTTAGGCAACCATATGATGGAATTACCATCATAGTATCTTTGTTGTTGATGTACATGCACAGGCACCCATCTTTGAGATGAACACTATAAATTGGTGCCGATGTGCTTGGTGTTGAGGCTTTCTTCTTTGTGCAAGCGTAGGGGACTTTGTGATGCGCTTGGGGACCTAAGCTTTGGTATTTCTTTGGTAGACCCTTATGCTCGCAGCAATCTTTTTGGTATCCACACTTGTTGCATTGGTGGAGTTCTTTGAGGAACTCGCATAGGCTCTTGTGGACGGTGTTGTGGAGTACTCTTCTTCTTTCTTGGCTTTTGAGTGCTTCGTTGAGGAAGAGTTTTTGACTGTCGAGGAACCCAAATCTGATTGGCACCTTCATAGTAGCCTTGAGCTGCAAGTAGCTGCTTCTCCACCCATATTTTGCTACTATTAAGATATCGATTGTGGGAATCTTGGTGGAGTTTTCTTTTGGGGTGATGTGGAAGGTTTGGGGCCAACCTGGACTTTGGTTGCCACTGGCGTTGCAAGTTTGAGACTCATTAGCATTGTTGATGAGGTTAGAGTCTCTCGTGGAGTGGCTGTCGATGACGAGGCCTTTGAGCATGTGGTTGTCTCCATTGTTAAGGTTTGTCGATGAAAATGCATAGGCTCCGGGGGTCTTTGCTTTGAGTTCCCTGTTAGAGATAGATGGTTGGGCTCTGGGAACTTCTTCAAGAATAGCTATTGATTGCGAGGTTTTGGCATCGAACTTCGTAGGTGAGGATGGGGTTGAAGGAGTAGAGGCTTTATTCGAGTTGGTTATTGATGCAGATTGTAGGTCATTGTGTAGAGGGGCTTTTGTTGGAAGAGGCTTGTATCCTTTTGCGTTCAGCATCATAGATATCCATTAAAGTTGGATTCTCTCCCTGGCAGTATGGTATTGTCAACTTTTTATCGTTGACCATCATGATGACTCTATCGCTAGCAAAGCACAGTGGTGCTTGGGCAGCAACAGTCCATTTATGCCCCAAGATTAAATCTACTTCCAACACATACTCAACCACAAAAAACTTGCAAGTGAGGGGGTTAGTTTCAATATACATTGTATGTTCAAAGTACCCCAGACATGGCATGTTCAACTATTGTGTAGTAAAGGTAATCCTTTCAGAATGTGCCATGAGTGTTGGTTGACCTAACAAGTCCCATAGCTCGAGGGTCATGAGATTGTGTTCTCGTGTTGGATAAAGCTGTGCTTGAGCTCTGTGGTGATTCTATTTGCAATTTTCAATCCAACCAGAATCCTAGGGACTTTTTTAGTAAGATATGTTGGAAGTTCCAGCTCCTGCAAGGTTTCTTCCTCCTCCTGTAATAACAATTGTACATTGCATATGTAGGAGTGTTCAAGAAGGTGATTGTTTACGTGGATTCATCTGGTGAATACAACGATTCACTTATCCAAGGTCCGCCAAATGATGACATCATACTGAAGGGAATCTAGGGTAACATGAAATGTAGATCCCATATCGCCATCGATTGTTTGAGTACTGTATCTAAAGTAACCTGGAACTTCAATGTTTTGTTCATTGGTTCTTTTTGTAAGACTATTGCTTGTAGGGATGAGTTGAGGTTGTCCCAATGACACCCAAGTGTCTATTGTCACTCATGATGTTATGACTTGCTCGTCAAGGGCTAATCAATACGCGTTTGCGTAAACATCATTGCCTGTAGGGAAATCCAACCATACCATGATAGAATCTTCCAAAGGAACCATGGGTGTTTCGATTATTGTTTCAGCTTTAGATCCTGTGTCTGTTTCATATTCCCATTCACTTTCATCCTCTGTTTGGGTCTCAGCTTTTTCAAGAATACCCAATGTGTACAATGGCACACTTGGCCCTCTGACAATTCTTAATGAGGACTGTTTGGAAACTTGCGAATCCTGGCATTCCTGTTTTATGTAGTTCGTTATGTCCTTATATAACTCAGGTTGAGCCAAGTGTTGATGTGATGCTAGCTTTATGAGAGAAGGGCATTCCTCCAAATGAGGTTTTGAGAGACTGTTTTAATCTTGTAAGAGAATTATCAAATTCCTCACGTGCTTTCTCAAGCCTATACTAATTCGTACAATCTGTCTCAAATGACTCTTCTGTAGAGAGTATGTCTTTCTCTTGAAAGGGAAAGCAGTACTCTTCTAGGCTTTAAATCTTGGTTACTATTTTAGGTTTGGCATTATGAGGCTCAATCACAACCGGTGACCCTGTAAGACATTCAACCAAGCTAAGCATGCTCTCTTGAGCTTGCTTTTTGCATCATTATTATCCATTTGGGGTGGTTGGGTGGGTTCTATTTTCTTGCTTGGTCTATGTGGTGCATTGAGCGAAGAGTAAGAACTTGTTTCATCCTCACTTAGTGATGCACTAAAACTTGTTTCATTCTCTGACTTTCTTTAGTTTGTTAATTTTTCATTATTTTTACCCATGTGACGAGATCGAATTTTCTTTTGGTTTTTGTGTCTTGTGTCGCATGTATGGGTATTCTGTTTTGCGTGGTGGTCTTTGAGGTAGATGCTTCTGCATCATGTATAGCTTTTTTCTCTTTCGTGTTTATGTCCCCTTTTGGGTCTTTGTCCTCTACAGGCTCCTTTTCCCTGTCTTTTAATTCGACCTTGGTTTCGACAATTTGTCGTCTTTTGTTTTTCTTGGGTTTAGAAGGTTTTGTTTTCTCTTTTGGGTTCTGTTTGAAAACATGTTCTTCTACCCATGTTGAGGCATTGTCTTTTATGTTCTTTTTGACTGTTTGTCGTACCTTGGCTTGTAAAGCGTGTAAGCGTGCACAGGAGTCGTAGCGGCACTGCTTATGGGATTGCCCACAGGCACAGCAGGTCTGGCAGCGCGCTCTCAAGATGGTTTTTGCAGGCTCACCAGGTGAGATGCTGGTGACGTGGGGTGCGGTGGCTTGGGCCACGGACAGCGGCCCGGCCCTTGGATATGAGGACGTCCCTGGCAGTGCGACCATCCAGGTCTCTGACAGGGTGATGGCGGTGGTTCCGACGCCAGACTTCTCTTCGGCAGCCCCTCAGGAGGGGGTCGGGCACAGATGGGAGTTGATCAGCAGCATGACGGCTTGGCACATTTGGAGAGCCCGATGCAGGGAGGCCATTGACCGCCAGGCGACTCCACCGGCGGAGGTCATACAGGCCCTCTGGGTGGACATCACCTTGGGGAAACTCAGGGCGACTCGGATCGCATGAGAGGGCGCCGCAAGGCTTTCCTCCGCACTTGGCAGCCTGGCCCTTTCCTCACCGTGAGGGGCGAGGATGTCACTTGGCACTACAGGCCTCCAGTTTGGCTTTTCTCACCTCCCACATGTACTACTAGGTAGCCCCCCCCCAGAGAGCGGCCAGCCATGGGGGTGGAGCTCAGGAGTTCACTGTGCTTTTATCCCTCCTTGCGAGGTGAGCTTTGTAGCCTTATGGCGTTCTCTCATTAACTAATAGAAGGATCTTTTTTCTGGAAAAAAAAAAAGCGTATAAGCAAATTCAAGGGCCCCGTGGGACAATTGCCCATTTTGTACACTTAAGATGTTAAGAGTTGTACTTTGTGGGACAAGTTACATTGAAGAAACCTGTCTTGGGCAATCTTGGAACATGTGATCAATGCCACATCGTTCGCACATTGGTTCGTAAGGTGTCAAGATGGGCATGGAAGTATTCCAAACTGTGCAGTCTACCACCTTGTGAGATCCACGACAATAGAAACACTGAAGTGTCCGATTAACTGCTTCTTGAGTGTTTCGGTTTGGTGTACGGGAGATGGAGGTTTTGAGTCCATTGTGGATGAAGTTGGACACTTTTTAGTATCATGGTCAAAGGTTTTACAATATATGCAGTATAGAAGGACATGTGCCTTGTATACACAATGAGGATTGGGATGGTCGTAGTGATTGCATTTGATACAAGGCATTTTGCTCGTCACTTTTATAGGCATTAAGGATGTCTGGTTTTGAAGGTTTTAATCCTCTCTTATAGATGTCTGATGTGATGTTTTAAGCAAGGCTGCATAAAATTATGAGAATGTCAATTCCGAGATCGATCTTTCTTTTGCCATTGCTTCACTTGGTTTAGATGAGGAACACCTTGTAGCATGATCACCTTCTAGCATGTTGTCATCTAAATGTATTGCTTCTTTACTTACAACATTGATCGAATGTTTCTGGATTGGATATAATGATTAAGTTGTGTAAGCCGTTATTCTTCAAGCCCATCATGAAACATCTCCTCAATTGAACATCGTTTAATTTTTTCCATGACTCACAACGTGAGTCCAAGAGTTTTATCCAAAGGATAAAGCCTTTAATGGATTCATTTGGTTGGCGCTCAATTGAATAGAGTTCTGTTACTACACTCCATCGATCACCTTGTCTGCAAAAGCCATGTATACAGGCTGATTTCAAGGTTTTGAAGTTGGTCGTAATCACCGGCATCAATGTGATGAACCATCGACTAGCTTTTCCCTCTAAGCATAAGTTCAACGCATGTACCTTAGTGGGGCAGTTGGGGTTTCCAAAGGCTTCACATCTCTGTTCGAACATTTGAATGAACTATAGGTGAATTTGTTGGGGTTGAACTGATTGAGTCATAATTGATTCAATCAGAATTGATTGTGATTCAGTCAAAATTGATTTTGATTCAGTCAACACTGATTTTGTTAGAATTGATTCTGATTCAGTGAGAATTGATTCAATGAGCACTGATTCAGTCATAATTGATTCAGTCAACACGAGCACTGATTTAGTCAGAATTAATTCGGTCAAAATTGATTCAGTGAGCACTGATTCAGCATTGATTCCGGGTCAAAATTGATTCAGGGTATCATAAGATTGGTCTCATCGAGCGATTTACAGTGGGACCAATGAAGTCAGAGAGCTTGGAGAGATGGTAGAGGACCTGGCTAACCATCTATAGGCCACCCGCCCCCACTACTCCATTCACCATCCCAGTGAATGATGAGAGAAGTAGATATACTTGTTCCTCTTGCAAGCTTGTCCCCTAGGCAAAGCATCTGACAAGACAACTCCGAGGCATGAACTCATTCCTGAGGGACAATTCGTTTGGTGCTACCTCCAAGTAAAGCATCCACCAAGACAACCCAACTATTAAAAGATCACAACTCTTTGGCACAACCTCCTACTAAAAGATCACAACTCTTTGGCACAACCTCCTGGGAGAAAGATGTAGCGAGATAACCTAGGCATACATAGAAAACAAAAAGCAATGGGTGAAGATGATCACACCCGGCCTTGAGCACCGTGAGGGAGGGATGGCTATCTAGGGTCCCGAACTATACAATATAAAGGCGAGGGAGTGGGGAATTTGCTTGAACAGATGTAAAAAATATGAGGAATGGGGATGGGGCTGCTTATCGATGGAGAGGATGCACGTGCAAGATATCGCCAGAGTCAGAAGAACTGAGAAAGGCAAGAGTCCCAGAAACAAGAATTTGAGCAAAAGCCCATGCTTAGTGAAGCCACCGCCAAATGTCTCAAAGAACTTGCTCTCGAAATCGTTGTATGGGCAGAGCCGTAAAGATGCCATGCACCACTAGTGTTACCAATGTCCTCCAAGTCGAAGTAAATGCTCTTGTGGAACAACGGGGGACACACGGGAGGAGGTGGGGAGCCTCTGGCCGAGAATGTTGCTGGAGCTGCCAGGTGTCTGGCCAAGAATGCCAACGATACGCAGTTGTGTGCAGCGCACGCAAAGAAAGAGAGAGAGAGATGGAGAGCGTGTTGATTTCGTCTAAGTCCGAAGCCCACCAACGAAATCACATCAGGTAATTAGAGTAGGTTTGATTTGTCTAATTAGAGTTAACTGAGGCGTTGTCCTCCTCCAACCACGTATCGCCCCTCCCTCCCTTCCTTCCTTCCCATAAAGAACATCCACATATCGTCCCTCCCTCCTTTTCTTCCTTCCCATAAAGAAGATGGGGAAGGTGCTACTATTGGGGCGGGAGAGAGCGATGGTTATTGTCAACTATGGGAGGTGCTCGACGTATGTAGTAGGAAATGGATGTTGTCAAGTATGGGAGGTGCTCGACGTATGCACAGTAGACGATGGTTGTATTAATAGGCCAGTGGCCATATATCCCTATCCGCACAAGCTCATCGTCGAGTCACTTACGATGAGAAGAGTGGCTATATATCGCCATCAGCACAAGGTCATCTCTGTCTCGGAGTGACTCTGATAATGACTTACGACGACTAAGTCTCATCCTCCTCTGAGCTCTCTACATGATGAGAGGCATAAGTATCTCCTCAACCTTCACCCTTTTCTATGATGGGGATAGTAAGGGTTGTTATTAAGAAATCATTGCCACATGATGGGGATAGTAAGGGCTATTACTCTCCGCGGTGTGTCTCCTTTGCAGGGTACCACCAACAATACGAGGAAAGTTCCTTCATCCTTTTGATCCAAATTAAAGGATGGAAAGATTGTCAAGTGGAGAAACTGACGAAGGACTTTCATACAATATTCAAAAAGGGAGAACATTAGATGCGCATGTCATTAGAGAAGCACCTGCAGTTTGTAATGAGTCTCATATGTTTTGTGTTAGCACATAAGTGTCAAGGGCCTTGGGATTAAACTTTTTAGTGACAATCGTTGAGTTCCCTAGGTTCTCATGTAAAGGATTCTAGAAAACAGAGAGAGAAAATTTGACATATGTCCCATGCAAGCATATTTACATCGAGGTGCTTGGCTTGGATCCTGTGGCACAAGAGTTCATGCACCAAGCTTTGCGCTCACTAAGGTGGACTTTGCCTTTTTTTATTTCATACATTATTGACACCCTATGGTGGTACGAGGGGGTCCTTTATTTTCTTTTGTATACTTTTAGTCTATATTTATGCCGCTATATCTATATTTTATGTAGAATGCATGCTCTATTATGCAAGCATAGAGCATAGATATGCTTTTTCTATAGATCAATAGAGCTTGAAAGCTCTATTTATGCATACATAGACCCTATGTATGATCTATGTGTGCATATACTCTATGTATGCAAGCATAAAGCATACATATGCTCTCTTGTATGCATAAATAAAGCTATGTATAAGCCTAATGCTTAGTATTTACGCATATGCTTATGTATAAAGGCTCCATACATAAGCCTATTCTTAAAGCCTTTATGCATAACCGTTAACCTTTAATGTCTAGGTAATAAGAAGTAAGGTTTAGGCATAATGCATAAGAGCTTTAAGCTCTCATGCATAAGAGCCTCTTATGCGTTGTGCTTAAGATCTTATTCATAAGAGCTTGAAATGCTTAAGCACAATGCAAAATATTGCAATGCTTTTATGCATTGTGCTTAAGAGCTTCAAGCTCTTATGCATAAGAAGCTCTTGAGCTCTTATGCATTGTGCTTAAGAGTTTCAAGCCTTATGCATAAAGGATAATGCATAAGAGCTCAATATATAAGCTCTTATGCATTGTGCTTTAAGATATTAATGCATAAGAGCTCAAGGAATAAGAGCTTTACGCTCTTGAGCCCTTATGCATTGTACTTAAGGATAAAGTTTATGAATATCTATTAAAGAGCTCTTTAAAGACATATGTATATGTATTAAGCATAAATATTTATTGCATAAAGACATATATATAAAGGTTATGCATATATATTAAGCTTAGGCATAAAACGTAAGCATATGTATTAAGGTTATGCATAAAGCTTTATGCATATGTATAAAGCTTATGTCCTTTAATGGTTTCCTAATGGTACCCCTTTTCCAATGCAAGATATGGTTTCTTGCTCTCATTTCATTGATGTAGCTAGGGTGGAGAGTGTTAAGATTTTACTGATCTAGCATCCACTAACATTAAACCTTAGTGATAAAACTATGTGCGCCTTAGGAATAGAGTTCCTAAGGATACAAACTCGCCAATTACCATGGTTACTCTCTAGGTAGGCATGGTGAGTACTTCCCCTAATCAGGAGTCACTTTTAGGTGAGTTAGGTGAGATAATCTAGGGGAGATGGAGGTGATTTAGGATTCTAGGTGCCTCCTTCTTGAAGATCTATATAAGTGTGTTCTCTACATTCATTTGTGTGCAAGAGAGGAGACTATGATATAGCTTTGTGCTAAACACCATTTTTTGGTACTATACTTGGTGGTTACTTTGTGGGCAAAAGGCTTCTCTCTATTTCATTGTGTTAATCATGCTTTTTTATCATTTATCATTTCCATTTATGATGTTTATTACTTAATCATTTACATTCTTAGTGCATCTATTTCACTCTAGGTCATTAGCATTGTGTATGCTCAAGTATGGGATTGTTTATGCTTAAGCTATTCCTCAATCTAGGTGATTAACATCATTAGTATTGCAATCCCATCTATTTTCTAACATGGTATCAGCGCCTCCCTTCTTGGTAGATTTCTCTATGTGAGAAGTATGTGGGTTCATATGAGTGATTTGTTCACAACCAATTCTCATATCATTAAGTGGCAAATTGGTGAGAGAGTTATGTGAGGCTTAAATTTGTTGCATTTGAGTTTTGATTCTTATTTCTTAGAGTGGCACTTTGAAGCACCAAGAAGGCCAACATTCTTAACCTCTTAGAGTGAGCATCATCTTTGTGAGCATTTCTTAGTGATGTACTTGTTTTGCTATGCTTGTGTAAGTGGCATGCATAATATTAAGAGAGGGAAGAGCATTTCCTCATCTTCATCTTGGGTACACAAGAGAGTGAGAGGAGAGAAGCATTTCCTCATCTTCATCTTGGGTACACAAGAGAGTGAGAGGAGAGAAGCATTCTATGTGAGAGATCTCTATGTGAGAGGGAGCCAAGAATTAAAGTATTGAGAGAGAAGGATAAAGAGACAATCTTGAAGTGGAGATCCTTCTCAAAGCCATAGCAATGATGGCACTGCAAATCATTTGTTTGCCATGAAGCATGTTGTTGGATCAATGATGACAAATGCTGAGAATGATGATACTTGGTATATGGATTCTGGAGCATCAAACCATATAACATGTCATGGTGAATGGTTTGAGCATACGAAGCCTATGGATGTAAAAGGCTATGTGGAAACATGTGATGATACCCAGCATGCCATTACACATGTTGGAAGTGTACCATTGGTCATGCACAATGGTCAAACAAAATCTATGTCAGATGTATTGTACGTGCCTTCTATCACAAAGAGCTTGGCCTCAGTTGGTCAAATGGTGGAACAGACTTAATCATCAAAATGAGATGGTGATTCTCAATTCCTCATTTGATTCATTGAAGCGACTTTCATCATTTGAAGTAATTGGCTTGTGATGATGTCCCTTTGTGTGGCAGGATTCTTCTCAAATGTTGTTGAGTAGGACCTGATCCTGTCTTCTTCTGCCCATGTGCTTTTTATGTTTTTATGCATAATTAAGTACTCTTAGAAGCAGATTTTCATGAAGTACAAGAATTGAGTCATATAGACTCTTATTGAACTACTGTCTGTTGAAGTAGCCACTTGTTGGTGAGGATTGAAAGAACTACGTCGACTTGCGAGGCTAATATAAATATCTTCACTAGGAATTGACAATCATTGAGTTGTGAAGATTGTGGCATCATTTGGAGAGGTTTATAATTTAAAGGAAAATTCCAGGTGATGGGTTGTACCATTGACTAGGCTTCGCCGACGACTATGGCCCCCCATCCAGAGATGTACCTAGAAGTTATTGATGGTGAGGCTTTGGTGCAAATGTTCTCCAATGCTGCATGAGTACGCAGTTCACCAACATTAAGGTTTAGATGAGGAACACCTTGTAGCATGATCACCTTCTAGCATGTTGTCATCTAAATGTATTACTTCTTTACTTACAACATTGATCGAATGTTTCTGGATTGGATATAATGATTAAGTTGTGTAAGCCGTTATTCTTCAAGCCCATCATGAAACATCTCCTCAATTGAACATCGTTTAATTTTTTCCATGACTCACAACGTGAGTCCAAGAGTTTTATCCAAAGGATAAAGCCTTTAATGGATTCATTTGGTTGGCGCTCAATTGAATAGAGTTCTGTTACTACACTCCATCGATCACCTTGTCTGGAAAAGCCATGTATACAGGCTGATTTCAAGGTTTTGAAGTTGGTCGTAATCACCGGCATCAATGTGATGAACCATCGACTAGCTTTTCCCTCTAAGCATAAGTTCAACGCATGTACCTTAGTGGGGCAGTTGGGGTTTCCAAAGGCTTCACATCTCTGTTCAAACATTTGAATGAACTATAGGTGAATTCGTTGGGGTTGAAGTTGGTGGTGAGGTTTTCTTCACATTGTTTGATTTAGGCAACCATATGATGGAATTACCATCATAGTATCTTTGTTGTTGATGTACATGCACAGGCACCCATCTTTGAGATGAACACTATAAATTGGTGCCGATGTGCTTGGTGTTGAGGCTTTCTTCTTTGTGCAAGCGTAGGGGACTTTGTGATGCGCTTGGGGACCTAAGCTTTGGTATTTCTTTGGTAGACCCTTATGCTCGCAGCAATCTTTTTGGTATCCACACTTGTTGCATTGGTGGAGTTCTTTGAGGAACTCGCATAGGCTCTTGTGGACGGTGTTGTGGAGTACTCTTCTTCTTTCTTGGCTTTTGAGTGCTTCGTTGAGGAAGAGTTTTTGACTGTCGAGGAACCCAAATCTGATTGGCACCTTCATAGTAGCCTTGAGCTGCAAGTAGCTGCTTCTCCACCCATATTTTGCTACTATTAAGATATCGATTGTGGGAATCTTGGTGGAGTTTTCTTTTGGGGTGATGTGGAAGGTTTGGGGCCAACCTGGACTTTGGTTGGCACTGGCGTTGCAAGTTTGAGACTCATTAGCATTGTTGATGAGGTTAGAGTCTCTCGTGGAGTGGCTGTCGATGACGAGGCCTTTGAGCATGTGGTTGTCTCCATTGTTAAGGTTTGTCGATAAAAATGCATAGGTTCCGGGGGTCTTTGCTTTGAGTTCCCTGTTAGAGATAGATGGTTGGGCTCTGGGAACTTCTTCAAGAATAGCTATTGATTGCGAGGTTTTGGCATCGAACTTCGTAGGTGAGGATGGGGTTGAAGGAGTAGAGGCTTTATTCGAGTTGGTTATTGATGCAGATTGTAGGTCATTGTGTAGAGGGGCTTTTGTTGGAAGAGGCTTGTATCCTTTTGCGTTCAGCATCATAGATATCCATTAAAGTTGGATTCTCTTCCTGGCAGTATGGTATTGTCAACTTTTTATCGTTGACCATCATGATGACTCTATCGCTAGCAAAGCACAGTGGTGCTTGGGCAGCAACAGTCCATTTATGCCCCAAGATTAAATCTACTTCCAACACATACTCAACCACAAAAAACTTGCAAGTGAGGGAGTTAGTTTCAATATACATTGTATGTTCAAAGTACCCCAGACATGGCATGTTCAACTATTGTGTAGTAAAGGTAATCCTTTCAGAATGTGCCATGAGTGTTGGTTGACCTAACAAGTCCCATAGCTCGAGGGTCATGAGATTGTGTTCTCGTGTTGGATAAAGCTGTGCTTGAGCTCTGTGGTGATTCTATTTGCAATTTTCAATCCAACCAGAATCCTAGGGACTTTTTTAGTAAGATATGTTGGAAGTTCCAGCTCCTGCAAGGTTTCTTCCTCCTCCTGTAATAACAATTGTACATTGCATATGTAGGAGTGTTCAAGAAGGTGATTGTTTACGTGGATTCATCTAGTGACTACAACGATTCACTTATCCAAGGTCCGCCAAATGATGACATCATACTCAAGGGAATCTAGGGTAACATGAAATGTAGATCCCATATCGCCATCGATTGTTTGAGTACTGTATCTAAAGTAACCTGGAACTTCAATGTTTTGTTCATTGGTTCTTTTTGTAAGACTATTGCTTGTAGGGATGAGTTGAGGTTGTCCCAATGACACCCAAGTGTCTATTGTCACTCATGATGTTATGACTTGCTCGTCAAGGGCTAATCAATACGCGTTTGCGTAAACATCATTGCCTGTAGGGAAATCCAACCATACCATGATAGAATCTTCCAAAGAAACCATGGGTGTTTCGATTATTGTTTCAGCTTTAGATCCTGTGTCTGTTTCATATTCCCATTCACTTTCATCCTCTGTTTGGGTCTCAGCTTTTTCAAGAATACCCAATGTGTACAATGGCACACTTGGCCCTCTGACAATTCTTAATGAGGACTGTTTGGAAACTTGCGAATCCTGGCATTCCTGTTTTATGTAGTTCGTTATGTCCTTATATAACTCAGGTTGAGCCAAGTGTTGATGTGATGCTAGCTTTATGAGAGAAGGGCATTCCTCCAAATGAAGTTTTGAGAGACTGTTTTAATCTTGTAAGAGAATTATCAAATTCCTCACGTGCTTTCTCAAGCCTATACTAATTCGTACAATCTGTCTCAAATGACTCTTCTGTAGAGAGTATGTCTTTCTCTTGAAAGGGAAAGCAGTACTCTTCTAGGCTTTAAATCTTGGTTACTATTTTAGGTTTGGCATTATGAGGCTCAATCACAACCGGTGACCCTGTAAGACATTCAACCAAGCTAAGCATGCTCTCTTGAGCTTGCTTTTTGCATCATTATTATCCATTTGGGGTGGTTGGGTGGGTTCTATTTTCTTGCTTGGTCTATGTGGTGCATTGAGCGAAGAGTAAGAACTTGTTTCATCCTCACTTAGTGATGCACTAAAACTTGTTCCATTCTTTGACTTTCTTTAGTTTGTTAATTTTTCATTATTTTTACCCATGTGACGAGATCAAATTTTCTTTTGGTTTTTGTGTCTTGTGTCGCATGTATGGGTGTTCTGGTTTGCGTGGTGGTCTTTGAGGTAGATGCTTCTGCATCATGTATAGCTTTTTTCTCTTTCGTGTTTATGTCCCCTTTTGGGTCTTTGTCCTCTGCAGGCTCCTTTTCCATGTCTTTTAATTCGACCTTGGTTTCGACAATTTGTCGTCTTTTGTTTTTCTTGGGTTTAGAAGGTTTTGTTTTCTCTTTTGGGTTCTGTTTGAAAACATGTTCTTCTACCCATGTTGAGGCATTGTCTTTTATGTTCTTTTTGACTGTTTGTCGTACCTTGGCTTGTAAAGCGTGTAAGCGTGCACAGGAGTCGCGGCGGCACTGCTTATGGGATTGCCCACAAGCACAGCAGGTCTGGCAGCGCGCTCTCAGGATGGTTTTTGCAGGCTCACCAGGTGAGATGCTGGTGACGTGGGGTGCGGTGGCTTGGGCCACGGACAGCGGCCCGGCCCTTGGATATGAGGACGTCCCTGGCAGTGCGACCATCCAGGTCTCTGACAGGGTGATGGCGGTGGTTCCGACGCCAGACTTCTCTTCGGCAGCCTCTCAGGAGGGGGTCGGGCACAGATGGGAGTTGATCAGCAGCATGACGGCTTGGCACATTTGGAGAGCCCGATGCAGGGAGGCCATTGACCGCCAGGCGACTCCACCGGCGGAGGTCATACAGGCCCTCTGGGTGGACATCACTCACACCTTGGGGAAACTCAGGGCGACTCGGATCGCATGAGAGGGCGCCGCAAGGCTTTCCTCCGCACTTGGCAGCCTGGCCCTTTCCTCACCGCGAGGGGCGAGGATGTCACTTGGCACTACAGGCCTCCAGTTTGGCTTTTCTCACCTCCCACATGTACTACTAGGTAGCCCCCCCCAGAGAGCGGCCAGCCATGGGGGTGGAGCTCAGGAGTTCACTGTGTTTTTATCCCTCCTTGCGAGGTGAGCTTTGTAGCCTTATGGCGTTCTCTCATTAACTAATAGAAGGATCTTTTTTCTGGAAAAAGAAAAAGCGTGTAAGCAAATTCAAGGGCCCCGTGGGACAATTGCCCATTTTGTACACTTAAGATGTTAAGAGTTGTACTTTGTGGGACAAGTTACATTGAAGAAACCTGTCTTGGGCAATCTTGGAACATGTGATCAATGCCACATCGTTCACACATTGGTTCGTAAGGTGTCAAGATGGGCATGGAAGTATTCCAAACTGTGCAGTCTGCCACCTTGTGAGGTCCACGACAATAGAAACACTGAAGTGTCCGATTAACTGCTTCTTGAGTGTTTCGGTTTGGTGTACGAGAGATGGAGGTTTTGAGTCCATTGTGGATGAAGTTGGACACTTTTTAGTATCATGGTCAAAGGTTTTACAATATATGCAGTATAGAAGGACATGTGCCTTGTATACACAATGAGGATTGGGATGGTCGTAGTGATTGCATTTGATATAAGGCATTTTGCTCGTCACTTTTATAGGCATTAAGGATGTCTGGTTTTGAAGGTTTTAATCCTCTCTTATAGATGTCTGATGTGATGTTTTAAGCAAGGCTGCATAAAATTATGAGAATGTCAATTCCGAGATCGATCTTTCTTTTGCCATTGCTTCACTTGGTTTAGATGAGGAACACCTTGTAGCATGATCACCTTCTAGCATGTTGTCATCTAAATGTATTGCTTCTTTACTTACAACATTGATCGAATGTTTCTGGATTGGATATAATGATTAAGTTGTGTAAGCCGTTATTCTTCAAGCCCATCATGAAACATCTCCTCAATTGAACATCGTTTAATTTTTTCCATGACTCACAACGTGAGTCCAAGAGTTTTATCCAAAGGATAAAGCCTTTAATGGATTCATTTGGTTGGCGCTCAATTGAATAGAGTTCTGTTACTACACTCCATCGATCACCTTGTCTGCAAAAGCCATGTATACAGGCTGATTTCAAGGTTTTGAAGTTGGTCGTAATCACCGGCATCAATGTGATGAACCATCGACTAGCTTTTCCCTCTAAGCATAAGTTCAACGCATGTACCTTAGTGGGGCAGTTGGGGTTTCCAAAGGCTTCACATCTCTGTTCGAACATTTGAATGAACTATAGGTGAATTTGTTGGGGTTGAACTGATTGAGTCATAATTGATTCAATCAGAATTGATTGTGATTCAGTCAAAATTGATTTTGATTCAGTCAACACTGATTTTGTTAGAATTGATTCTGATTCAGTGAGAATTGATTCAATGAGCACTGATTCAGTCATAATTGATTCAGTCAACACGAGCACTGATTTAGTCAGAATTAATTCGGTCAAAATTGATTCAGTGAGCACTGATTCAGCATTGATTTCGGGTCAAAATTGATTCAGGGTATCATAAGATTGGTCTCATCGAGCGATTTACAGTGGGACCAATGAAGTCAGAGAGCTTGGAGAGATGGTAGAGGACCTGGCTAACCATCTATAGGCCACCCGCCCCCACTACTCCATTCACCATCCCAGTGAATGATGAGAGAAGTAGATATACTTGTTCCTCTTGCAAGCTTGTCCCCTAGGCAAAGCATCTGACAAGACAACCGTATCCTCAGTAGTAGTGTGGTGACTAGTAGGTAGGTTAGCGTTTTCAAGTTTTTTCTAGTTTAGATTCCTTAAACAAGTCTTGAAATTTTCACACTGATGTGCCTCTCGAGGTATAGTTCTTGTTAGTTGATTGTACAGGTTGAAAAGTTTGAGGTGGGTTCGCTTTCAAGTCCTGAGACTGCCGCAACGTTCATCAAAATATATCTACATCCAATTGCAAGCTGTCTCGTCAAATCAAGGAGATCTCCAATTACAGGTGTAATTCTTCCATACCCACTCTCTTTCGTTTTTACTGTTCAATCAATTGCATAAACTATAATGCATGACCACATGGAAATTGTCAATGTACTACTTAGTTTTTGAAGTTGCTTGCATGCTAGTGTAAATCATTAATGAGCTTAACTTTATTGGAAATATTCCTAGGTAGCATGACATCTTTAGTTAACCTTGGAATACGATTGTCTTAGGTCTAGGGTCAAACCATCTTAATGGTTGACACCTGGCCATGTGTGTGTTGACCTCTAGGACATAGCTATTACCCCTTTGTCGAAAGAATGCAAGACAAATTATAGTTCACGAGCGAAGATAAAAAATGATAGATTATTAAAAAAAAAAGGCTACAATAAATGGCAATACAAGTCTATGATGTGCTTTAATGTTGGCCTATCGCCTTATTGATACTTGGTAGGCGAGGAGTATTCTACTCCAGACCGATGCCTTGGTTGGTAGGGGATAGCCTTGCCTAAAGTGAGCTAATAGATTCCTGGATAATGCCTTGTGTTAAACATGGTACCAGGATTGATGTTAGTTTTGCCTTAGGAAGGTCGCCATTGTGTGTAAAAATTGTAACATGCAAAAAAAAAAGAAAAAGAAAAAAAAGAGGCAAAAAGCTCCTGTAACTCTGATGTTTCTTGTTTCCCTAGGCTTGTGGTATTAACTTGTTCTTAGAGTAGACACAGTGTGGTCATGTGTTTATTTATTAAGCTTGGTTATTTTCCTTGACTTAGGCTAGTTATAAACCTTGATTAACCTTTGACACCTTGCTTACTCTTGATTTACTTTCAATAATTTTAAACTCCTGTTAATTTGCTACACTAGCTCATTCATGTGACCCTTAAACTAAGTTCTCATAGCAACATCCATTGTGGTCTAACATGCTTGAATTTATACACTTTATATCTTTTGAATTCCAGCATACCTTCACTCTACTTCCCTGTTTTGCAGACGGTCTACCACAACAACCCTCTCGAGCTTACCATACCATAGCTTCCAAGGACGGAATCTACATCAGGAAGGGGGGCATGTTAACCTATGACGGACATTGAGACGTACTATGTTTTACGTCATTAATTTAAATATTCTGAGTCATGGGCCGGGCTTGTCGGCACCATATGTTAAGGATGAAGGGATTGGGTGATCGTCGATGAGAGGCGCACCTTGAATATCAGTAGGATAAGGGTTAGGGTCGGCCGGCCATGTATGGGCGCCCAAGTGTGAACGGCCAAGTCACCTATAAGAGTCAAATGTAACCCTAAAATCCTCATTCTCATGTGTTGTGAATACAAGAGTGCTCTTGCCTTATCTCTTTGGTTTCCTTCTCCTGCGTGTGTGAGAGAGAGAGAGAGAGAGTGAGAGAGCGATCGAGCACTGTGTAGCGGCACGGCGGCGGAGAGGCGATAGAGCGGCGACGGCGGCTCCTCCTTCACGGCTGTGACGCAAGAATCCTTCAAGGCGGCGGTTGAGCGGTGAGTGACACACCCTTTGGCATTCTGTTTGAGCTTCCTTTCCTGGTTGTATGCTTGCAGCCATTCGTGGCTCGCATACGGTGTCCGACAAGTCCCCAGCTACGACCTGTGCGGCAAAAGCGCACATAAACTCTTCGTCAGAAGATCTGCAGGATTATCATCCGTGTGAATCTTGACAAGCTGAAGCAACTTGTTATCAATCACCTCACGGATAAAGTGGTACTTCACATCAATATGCTTTGTCTTTGCATGGAAAACAGGATTTCGTGCCAGCTGGTGGATGGCACTCTGACTGTCACAATGCAAGAACGGAACATCACCAGGGAATCCCAAATCTGCCACAAGCCGAGCAAACCATAAGGCCTCCTTGCAAGCCTCAGCAGCTGCAACATACTCTGTGACTATAACCTTCCAAGCACACAAAATTACAGCAAATCCAGGCTCAAGCATGCGAAATATACGCATTGGGGTGCCCCATAGCCATGAAAGCTGCAAGAAGCTCTCAAGAAACACACATATACACACACACCATCTATTCTCTCATCTCTCTCTCTAAGAAAACACCACAGCCATATACCCACACAATGAAAAGCTACCTAGTGTAGAGCACACAGAAGATAGACAAGACAATCATCCTCACCATCCTCTTCTCCTTCCTCCATAGCTAGGAAATATTCAAGAACAAGGAAGAGACAAGAGAGAGGCAAGAGTTGTGCTCAAACCAAGAGAGTTAGAAAGGAACGTGAAAGAGGTTGATAAAGGAAGAGAGAGACTCTAACTTCCTCAACCACCCACATCCCACGACCCTTCTTTTTCCCTTTTCTTTATTTGATTCCAAATATTCAAAAGTACATAATGTTTGAACCTTAGGCTTGCTTCATTTTGTGAATACATGTCTTAGAAGTGCTCAGCAAAGTATCTCCAAAGCGCGGAAACACTCCCAGATAAATAACACTTGCCTGCTCAATGTCTGTCAAGCATCCAAAGATGCTCCCACTGGCACAAAAGCTGTATGTACGAGCTCAAAAGCTCAACCAATGAGTAAGAAGCAATGTCAAACTCTTTTCCAATCCCCGATTGTCAATAACTCAAAGCATGTACCCAAGACATAACCCGAATAGCATAGGCATAAGCATACATGAGTAAAATAGCTTCAGCCCACTGTATGTCAGCAGTGATTCACTGCTCAAAACTGAGTATTCTCAGTCCTAAATCAGGGCGAAAATGATGGCAAACCATTAACATAGCATCTCCATACATGTAGACATCATACGGGCATCAATATGCATCAAGTGATCAATCCCGGTAAGCATAGACTTCAAGAGATAAGTGCTGCCCTATTTTTGGCCTGTTTGTAGACTGTTTACACAGTCCCAAACCTGAAGCAAAAAGCTTCAATGTTCAATGCCAAGTCCCGGGGTTGTTGGCAAGTGTTTAACCAAGCCAAATGGAGCCAAGTCACAGCCTGTAAGGCTGGCGCAATCTGCGCTGCTGCTCCTTGATGGCCTACAGCCCACGTGGCACAAGGGAGGGTGAAGGGGGGCTCAATAGGGAGCCAATGAAGCCACAAGTCAAGCCTTAGTGCCCCTTAAGAGGCCCAACTGGAGATATGAAGCAATGAAGCTTCAATGGTGGCTGCCCCTTCTTTTCTGAGACCTGCAGACTGAAAAACTGAAGTAAAACCCTATGGGGGATGAAGCAATACCTCTGTGTGAATGCCGTGAGGGTGCCCAAAGGGGCCGGGAAGGTGCTCGGGAAGCCGGGGAGTGACGGGAGCTCGAAGGAGTCGGATATGGCTGCAGGGAAGGAGACCCAATGCGAGTAGGGAGTCGATGGGAAGCTAAGCAATTTGACTACAGATTTATCAGCATCATCATACTCCACAGTCCACAGTGCATTCGACTTTGAACCATCATGCTCTGTGACACCGTGCTAGTGTGGAATTTCATAGCAGACATACAATCAAGATGACACATTTTACGTATGGTTGTTGACATCCAAATTGTGAAGCAGACAACACCAACAACTCTCATGCCTGTCAAAATAAAATTGGGCAACAGCTGCAACACAAATAAAAACATATGCATGCACATAAGAACTGGTCTAACAAGGAATCAATAAAAGACATGCACATGCTTTTTAGTGACCTATTCTTGGATTAAACACCTACTCATCATACACGCATATCATTGAACTTCATATAATGTCGTTGACTAGAGCTGCTCAAATGTATATTATACTCAAGCTACCCACATTATAGAAGGGATATACATGACATTTAACAAAAATCTACAATATGTATAAGTGTTTGTGATTCTTTCTTTAGCCGTTATTGTAGGTCCCATTGCCTGCTGCCAAAATGGATTGCCTTAGGAATGAATTGGATCTGCAAAACAATCTGATAGCAATCAAAAGAGAAATTTTGTATACATGAGCTAAAGATGTTCCTCTATTCTTTTGAATTAAAGCAATAACTAAGACTTACTTTCTCTCACAAAAACTGTCCTTGAATATACGCTTAGACATGTCGTCATACATAGTCATGCATACCACGGCTACAAAAAGCATGAGTCTACATAAGTCAGAGTCGCTAAGTCTTTCAGCCCGCACCCAAAAAACTTCAGCCCCACCAAAATTCAGCCCATGTCAAATCAGCTTCTTGCCTCCCTATGTGTTTGATGACCTGTTGCCTACAATCAAAATGAAAATGAGGAAAATGATGCAAAAATCTGATATAACATGACTTAAAAATACAATTAAATGCTTCAACACTTACGTGAATCACATGAAAAACTAACCTGAAGTATTTACAAAATCATTAAAAAGCTTGTAGTCATTTTGATGTAGTTCATATTTATCAGTTGTTGCTGTATTGTATGTTAAATGTGCCAATGCAATAACTGACTCTATATTGACCATGTTCAAGTCCGTCAAGTCATAAGTAAATGTTCGACGCCCTTTCACCTTTTGATACCAACCAAGCTGAATCTCTACCCTTTGAGGCCGGTCCGTCAAGTCAAAACCTCGCTTATAATCCACATACCTGCCACCTACCTTCTTTCTCATCTCTTGAACTCTTCCAAGGTACCAAGTGCTATGAAGTGTGTCCATCTTCTTCAGATTTGTAGCTTTTCCAATTCTCTTTGACCTTTTTTGTCCCTCTCCATGTGTCACATCATGGAAATAAATTGCGCAATCAGACCCTATTCCAAAAAAATTGCCATTACTAGATGACGCTTCTTTTTCCTTGTGGCTGAAATACACTCCTTGCTTCACCCTAGTCAACCTATCCTTTGACAATGTAGAGTTTCCATTGAGTTGGCTTACCAAAGTAGATTTGAAGATGAATTTGCCATCAACCTCTACCACCGGTGAGATACTCTTCTTCTCAGCTTCATTGCTTGCCTCATCAAGAAGCCCATCGATCTCATGTCGAATCTCACTCAAAGATATGACCTCGTCATCTTCATTGCTCTCGTCGCCAATGGGGCTATCATCACCACATGGCTCCGCAAAGTCATCATGCTCATCTGCCCCGCCCATTTCAGTATCTAGCTTTGACCACATTGATTCTGTATCTAACCAAGGCTCTTTCCACCATTTAAGACCCTCACTTGTGCAAGGTTTGAGGCCCAATGTCTCACATAAAGTTTGTGCCTGCTTCAATCCCTCTTTTAATGCATCTATCATCTTTGTATCACAGGAAACACTTTCGTAGTTCCCAAGATCTGCTTCCAAAACACCTTCATGCTTGTTCAAGTCCTTCCAAATGTGTTCTTGTTTCTTATGGGCCCTTGAAAAAGTCACCCCATTTGAGCTATACTCATGCATGGCAACCTGATTCAAACTACCAACACAATGCAAAAGATCTCCAAAATCAAACGCTCTTTCTTGCCCAACCATACCGCCAATCTTGCTGAAATAGATCTCTGCTGCATCAGATCCTGTGAGATGCAGAGGACATTTGAAATTTGGATAGAACTCCCGAAACATCTTTATAAGTAGAACAACAAAATGGCAAGAAAGTTGAATGTCTATGTATGCCTCTTTGCTAATGAAGTTTTCCCTTAGGTTGTATGTAGGATGGTGATGTAGCCATAATCTCCACAGCTTGAAGAAGAAGACCACTTTAGCTGCAAGGACCACACGCTGTCCCAAGTCTAAATATGGTGATAAGAATATGTCTATGTAGTCAGCAACAACCTGCAAATATGCCTCGGTCCCTTGCATGCTCCTCTCTTTCTTTCGCATTTCCCTCATACATTTTTGCACTTGTCTAGAGACAATCCTTTGGGCTGCCCCCCCAGTTTTGACGATCATTTTGTTGTATGTCCCCATCTCGCAACCTGTGCTGATCAACAGAGAAAGTGTTGTAGACCATAGCAACGTGATTGAGTGTAATCCACACACGCCCAATTGCAAGCTGTCGGGTAGGATTGTCAAGAGGACTCACAAGATTCTTTCCACAATGGACAAAATCTTGATCATGTAAACCATACACATCTCCTCTCACAAATCTTCCTTTCAACTTCCATCCAGGCCAATCAATGAAAAATTGCCTATCTCTCTTTCCTAGGTAGTCTTCAACCATGAGCTTTCGACGTCTACTGTCACCATCCAATTATTGGACCTATCACGTCTTTGAACTTTGCATTCCACATCCGCTCCACAAGCATCCATTGGGTTCTGATGAAATCACTATCAAAGCGGTTGCATGTGCAATGCACAACTAGAGCCAATCTTGGAAGACTCTCATGAAGAGGGTTGACAATGAGGAGCCTTGCATAGTGTCCCACCACGTGGTTTTGGAAGGCATCTACTATTGTCTCATATCCTTGTGCTCCATCTCCAACGATGATGGCATCATTTGAAGAGCATTGATGATCCTCTCCTTCTCTTCCACAAAACCCAATCAAAGCATCATCTTTTGCATTCCATCTACATAAAGAGAAAGATTTTTATTTTAGCCCGCTTCATGCACAAAGAACTTTATATTTACAATCAAAGAAAGGAAGAGATATTGAAAAAAGCTTACCTAATGCGCCGCTTGATAGTTGTCTCATCTTCAACAATGATAATTGGCACTCGTGATGTTATTCCATGTTTTCTCTTTGCTTCAACATATATCTTCCCGATTGCATCAAAGATATATTCATGCTCCCCTGACTGAAAGTAAGTTGATTTTCTTCGGTGTCTCCTAGTGGTTGACATGGATGGCCCTCCAAGGTTTGCACTCAAAAACTCATGTAAGCGTAGCCACCCCATAGCTTCACGACTTCAAAAATGGTCTTTGTTGATTCTGTGAATCTTTGACCCTTTTCAGATCTTAATGCATTCTTTGCAATGTCTTGAAGAAAGTCCCATAAAGCTGATTTGCCTCCAAATTTACCTTGCCTGCAAGCCTCAATGATGTTATTGCAAAATCGCCTCACATCCTTTCTATTAATGCTTTCATAGTTGGCCTCTTTCAAGGATCTGATTCTCACGGAAAGCACCACAATCTTTGCCTTCAGCCACCATAAATTTCTACCTGCTTCTCGTAATTTCTTCTTGGTCCCAACTGAGACACTTTTCAGCTCTTCAATTCCAAGGTAATCTAGCCGCATTCCTTTGCCCGTTTGCCTTTCTCCTCTCTTCTCAATGGAAATACTCTCCCGATACACTCTCATGCGAAAATCACCACATGATGGAATTGTCTTGCAATGCTTGCATGTAAAACTTTGAAAAGGCATTCCAATGCTTGAGATACGAAGGCAATGTATATGCCTAAAGCATCCATCTACCATGTACTCCATATCTCCATCATGCAAAGATGCTTTTGTATATGGCTCACAAAACCACTCTCGTCCCATCTTTAGATCTTGTAGGAGAGGTTTTATATCAACCTCACGACCACTAACATGAATTGTATGCTACCATAATCCCAAACACAAGATAGTAAGATTGGATGAAGGCAAGCATGATGTACCTGTGGGGATAGAAGGCGCTTTTGAACGCTCTTTTGTTGATGTGAGAAAAGCACCCAAGGTTTGTTGGCGTGGATCTTTGTCAAAATGCTTTTTAGGTCGCCCACAAGATCCAATCAAGAGTGAAGAAGACTGATGTGGTGTGGTCTTGTTCCATGCAATGGTGTGAGACTTTCCATTAATATGTTCCATTAGAATTGTTGGCAAATCTGAACCACGAGGACATAAGTGCAGCCACTTCCCATCATACTTACACACCACTCTGACAGTGCTTCTATCTTTGTAATCATGCAAGGTGGCTTCAACCAATTGAAAATCAGCCCCTACATGAAGAAACAAGATCTTGAGAGAAGAAAAGAAAAGAAAAATCAGCTGAAAATTAACACTAAAAAGAACAAGCAAAAATCCTTTTAAAAAAACCAATACAAGGGGCTGAAATTAGTGTCTTGCATGAGCTTAACAAAGGTGTTACATAAAGAAGATAATAGTTTGGTTGCAAAGAATTAAGAAATAAGTTGATGCTTACCTTCATGAGTGTTATTGAAATTATTCATCTCCTCGATAGCCGCCAAAATTGCCACCGCATCATCACAATCATCTTCTTTGTCCTTTGTACTACTTCCTTGAGTGTCTATTGCATCGATCTTTAGCCCTCGATTGGAAAGGTACCGTTTTGTATGGGATTGTCCTTGAAGAATGTGAAATCTTAAGAAGTTTGATAAGCATGAGTATGCGGTCTGCTTGCCTCCAGTCATTCCTGATCCATAAAAGCTTTTACATTCATCACACCAAATTCAAATCAAAGGCTTGTCATTGACATCTTCAGTTGTAAGCTGAAAATTGTCATCTCTAGGTGGATTTCTGTTCCTCAAATTCTTACGAGTCTTGTCACATTGGACCTCCCAAAGGTCAAGAGTTTCTTTTGGTAGTAAAGAACTCTTGAGCATGTTGACCTTGCTACCATGAACATTCTCACCCTCTTCCCTTGCATTCATGTCACTAGTTTCTAAGGCAACATTTAAACTTCTACAAATGCGCTTTGCGGGCCCGCCACCATAAGCCATGCTTAAACACCTCTTTATGCCAACACTTTTGTTGCTCTCCACTTGCCAACGCTCTTCTTGTGTGGCATTCAATGTGCACACTCCATCATCATCTTCATCTTCAATAACAAACCCAAAAGATTCACTTACAATGCCATCTTGCACAATCTCTTTGCGTATGGCACTATAGGTATAATCTCCCATCACTCTAACATAACCCAACAACTTCTTTTCACTATCCCCATGGTCAAACACCTTAATGTGAGCCTTGGATGCCATGAATGATCGATCCTACATTCAAAAGAACCATAAAAGAGAAAATATCAAACATTATGAGGGATGCCAATAAATAGTTTAATGGGCATAAAATATCTACAAGGTCTCTATTTATTGAAAAAATATGAAAGAAAAATTAAAAGAAATTTCTTCTCTCTTGCAATAGGACCACACTCATTTTCTTTGATTTCAACCATAAAGCTTGAGAGAGCTTGCAAAAAATAAGGCAAATCTACTTTACTTGAGAGCTACATAAAATATTGGAAAAAAATGCATGAGGATTACTACTAGATTGAATTCTTAGTATTCTAAAACACTATAGAAATCCTTCTCTATAAATTTATATAATCCTTCTCTATTAGTTTATATGAAAGAAAAAATCATGAACTCTAAAGCACACTCACCTTCTCTTTGAGTTGTAAAATTTGTAGATAATAAACTTCTTCTTTGCTTGTAGCCATAAATATTGCAAATAAGAAGCAATAATTAGAGAATATTTGCCCTGCACAACAAGAGAACTAGCTATTTAGGAAGAAACTTTTCATTGCATATAAAAATTAGTTTTAAAAGAAAACGTTAATACACTTTAATTACACCTGCTTTATGTGATAAGATCAAAGACGTTAACCCACCATTGCTAACACCCATGCAGTTAATTATCTTAATAATCCTTAAGCTTGAAATGCTGAATGCTTGGGTTAAAGCTTACGTGATTAGCAAAAGCCGATTCCGCAACCCAACAACACCCGGGCGACCCATAAGCAACATGCCAAGGATCGAACCCACATCGAAAAGCAGGCCTGCAACTAGCAATACCTCCTGGACACTTGATTTTGAAGCTAAAACTGAGTCTAGCGGGAGCCAGGAGCCAGGAGCCTTTTCCGGCCGTGAGGGCCGATGGGCAGCAGATGGGGAGCTAGACTAATGGTGACAGGAGCCAAATTCTGCTTCCGATGGGGACAACAGGCGATCACAGCTTTGCGCTACACATCAGCACACCTTAGAAAAGCTTCCGCGACACATCAGCGTGTTGAAATAAATAATTCATAGATAGCTTTAGTTTAAAGTTATTTTAATAAATTACAACAATGTAAATAATGAAACGACATTTACTAGGCAAACCCTCAAATAGGGTTGCGCCCCAATAATAAACACAACGGTTGACGCATCGACATCTTGCCTGTCAGAGCTATGGTGAACTGTGAGTCTGTGTATTGAAAACATAATGTATGCTGTGTGTACACCTATTTTCTGCATGGTATCAGCCTACTAAGGAAGGGCTTCTCCACTTGCGCTCAATCTTCTGTGCATGCAACTTGCGCCCTAACATTGTGGCGTGCAGATTCACATTGCATTCTCTCCAACGCGCTTAAACAGGCCCCAGAAATTTGACCCAGGCCACGACGACTTAGTCGTTCTGTGTGCAAGGCCGTGACAGTTTGCTGGTCCGGAACAGCAATTGCTATGGCCCAAGCACATTCCTCAGGCCGGTCTTACAAGATCGACAAATTGAATGATAAAAACTACCAACCATGGAAGTTGACCATGAGTATGGTTATGGAGAAACTTGAGCTCCTTCCTTGGGTAGATGGCACTTCTGTACATATGCCCCGCCCAAGCCAACCCTGTGACTGTTCAAAACACGCGGGACATTACAGATTGGAAATCAAAAGATCTAAGTGCTCGTTTGGAGCTTTTACTTCATATGGATGATACGCGAAAGCAGACCGTGCGAACCTTGACCACAGCACGGCAAATTTGGACTCGTCTTGAAGAGAGCCATGAACATAAAGATGTTGCCACTCAGGTCATGAACCTAAAAACTCTAGTGAATAAAGTTATGACTGAAGATCAGAATGTTCCTAAATTCCTAGAGGCGTGGCGACTTCAACTGGATGAGACTACACTCTCGGGTGTCAATCTTCCTGAAAACATGCAGGCTATGTTGCTGCTTGCTGCCCTCCCGTATTCATGGCAGCCCTTTATAACCACCCGAACCGCAGCTCATCTCTCCATACCTATTCTAATCCCTTCCATTATACAAGAACATACAATCAGATCTGCTTCATCTTCACAAGTAGCTTCATCTACAGCTATGGCTATGTATGCCCGGCCTACATCCAAGTTCTCCTCGAACTTCCGTTAAAAAAATACATCATCGAAATCTTTCCATAAACCGAGGAGGCCACATCAGAACAATTCTCGATTTTGTCAATCACGCCCTGGCATTTCATTCATAAGCCCATACTGCAAGATCTGTAACAAACATGGTCATCATACTTCAGAATGCTGGCATAACGGCAAGAATAAGAGCTCTCAGCAACAGTAGGCAAATTATGCCTCTGGTTCTGAAAGCGGGTCCCAATATTCGTCGCCATATGATGATTATAGTCATGACTCTTCACCAGCATCTGATGACGGAAACAATCTTGTCTTCATGGCGTCGCATCTTCCTGATTTTGATGTTGCAAATACTTGGGTGTTAGATACAGGAGCAACCTTACACATGACCACACATAAAAGCTGGCTGTTTAATTACCATCCACTCAATCATACTATAACTGTTAAATTCGGTAATAAAACACATCAAAATGCTGAGGGTATTGGCACTGCAAAAATAGAATTACCAGATGGACATATAGTTACTATTGATGAAGTTTACTATGTCCCGAATCTTTACAAGAACCTGCTGTCCATTGATCGGCTAGCAAGTCCTCGTACTGCATTTGAGTTTCTACACGATTGCTGTCTGATTAAGCATCAGTTGCCTAATGGTCGCACTTACATAGTGACCTGTCCAAAATTTCGACGACTTTACCTACTTGGTCGGACTCGTGTTGTTCATGAAGCAAATGCAGCTATTCACACAAAAAATCTACACTATGATACTCTGTTATGGCATTACCGGCTAGGACATCTCAACATTGCAACTATGCAACATATGAACCGGCGAAGATTAGCCAAAAACTTCACATTGTCAGCCAAATCCTCACTATCCCTATGTGAGGGTTGTGTCTTTGGCAAATCAGCCCAACATAAGTTCCCGCTTCGCGGTGAGAGGTCTACAGCTCCACTACAATTAATACATACAGATCTCTGTGGTCCCATTCAGCGATCACTCACAAATCATAAATATTTTATCACTTTCATTGACGACTTTACAAGATTCACAATCGTCTCATTTCTAAAAAATAAACAGCAAGACACAATCCAATCTGATAATGGATCAGAATACAAGAATCAATCGTTTCAACATTACCTAGCAAAACACGGAATAGTCCACCGCTGTACAGTACCATCAACACCCCAACAAAATGGCCTCGCCGAGCGTAAGAACCGCACTCTGCTTGACTCCGCTCGTGCTATGTTAAGTGTTGCAAAACTAGCAAAAAAATTTTGGCAGGAAGCTGTTACCATAGCCTGCTATATTCAGAACAGAGTATACCATCGCTCAGTCGATGCAATTCCCTATACCTTGTGGTTTCGGCGTGCGCCTGACCTTGCACATCTCCGCGTGTTTGGTGCAACGGCGTATGCGCATGTCTCTACAGATCACAGACAATGCGCACCTTAGAAATCTTCCGCTTAATCAACACCAATAACCACAGGCCCCGCTGCCATTATATTATTAACCTTGGCCAATAATGTAAAAACCTAAACTAAGGAGCTTTATTAAGCTTAGTTAGCCAGCTTTATTAATCTGCACAAAGATAGAGAAAGGGGGTTCAAGCGACGTCCAAAAGGAAGGAGGGAGTAGTAAAGAGAGAGCATCATTACGTGAGATGTTTCTTTATTGCTTCTCTCTTTTACAGCAACTAATTTAAAACACTTCACTTCAAATTTAAAAAACGTTAAATAGAGTGTGGAGCAAAAAAAGAACTTTAAAGTGTGGGGCCAAAAAACACTACTAGATTTGAACCCTCTACCTAGACCCCAACAAAATTATGTCATACCACTAGAATAGAACCCTACTTCTAAAGTTTTGTGAATAAAAACACTCCTTATTTTATTTTTCCCAGGCACAATTGTAATACCCCTCCTTTCTTTTTAAAACTGTAAGTGAGATTTATATTAAAACCCATCCTTTTGAACGCACGTGCTACACCTACACGTCTATAAGGTGGAGGCCCCGGGCTATAATGGCATCATGCGAGGTAGCTTGCTTGCGCAAGCTAGTTGGTGATTCGGGGCTAAAGTTGTCATCTATTGTAACAACCTTAGCAGTATACAATTGGCGAGGAACCCGATTTTTTATGTAGGGACCAAACATCACTATCACTTCATCAGAGAGAGGTTCTTAGCAAGAGACATTGATCTCATGTATGTTAGCAGCATAGAGGAGTAGGTAACTAACATTTTCACGAAGCCCTAGGAGCAGAGAAACTTCGTAGAATCCGGACTATGCTTGGAGTCCTAGAGATGGAGTTGAGGTTGAGAGTGAGTATTGAGATGTTAAGCTTAACACAAGCTGACACTTATGATATGCTTGGATGACCTTTTTTACCACTTACATCACTGTCATGTTTAGTAGGATGCTGACATGATAGATCTTCGCGAGTGATTCTACAGTTGGACTACACCAGCTACTAGTCCACCATTGAGTTATGGCATACATATCTTGCTATCTTAGTCACTTAGCGTGTTTATATTATGAACCGTATGTACATAGTGCTTTAGTACTTATGTTGTATTTCCCTTATCTTTTGCTAGAACCTTTTTTGTTCAGAAGAAGAAGAATAACAATTTTTAGCCTCTTATCTTGTGTGTTCTCTTCTAGGGTTTTTATGAGTGTGTGTGTGTGGTGTGTGTGCTTACAAGAGCTCAAGGTCTATTCCTCCCTGCATCTTTTCACTCACACACTCAACCAAATAACCCTTTTATTTCAGGTTGCACATTTCAACACCCCTTCTCAATGTAAACTTAGGTGTGTGAACTAATCATCTCTCCAACTTCACCTCTCACTCCCAACAATTTGGCATTGTCAATCTCATCACTCCCCCTTAATACAAATTGGAGTGTTCAACAAGTGTGTGTGCATGTGTCTAGCCAACCTAGACACTTAAAGTCCATTTCGCGAACCATTTTGCTCGATAGGATCCATTCAAGTACTTTTTGGATACCCATGTGCCAAGGAGAAGGAACCAACCCATAAAATGTGACACCCATGCGTGCACAACTCAACACACACACACCACATTAACTACCCTTTCGAGACTTGTCTCAAGCTGGGCACCCCATGTGAAGAGCCAATTGCTCTCACAACATCCCAAACTCACGGCCGTTAGCTTCGTTTCTCATCTTTGTTCTCACTGTTACTGTTTCTCACGGCCGTTAGCTACTCCAACAGCCATTTATCTTTATTGTTGTCAACATTGATGCCTCTGTTGTAACCGTGACTGTGTTCGCCTCTCTACCGCTACTTTTATCTCCTGTTGAGTCGTTGAAGATGCTGAGCTGTAGAAAACCATCTCTGCATGCTGTCGGCTGCTCTCGGTGGGGCTGCTCTGCTCATAGCTTCATTCTTGCTGATCCAGATGTGCTGTCCCACGACATTCTTCTTCTTTCTCACCAGTCGTGCCTTCTATTGATGACTGCTTATGTGCGTCATTTCCTGTGCGCTCGAAGAGTTGCTGCCTCTCTTTGTTTTAGATCTCAATGATTAGCTGCATTTCCTAGTGCAAGCTTGTCTTGTCTCCATTCTCTTCTTTGTTGTGGACCACTAACATTGTTGTGATACTACTGCTCTTTGTGCACAGTGTGGGAACTGCATCGCCCTCTCTTGTTCACCTGCATTTGCAATGCAGGGACTCTACAACCATGCCTTGGTTGCTGATTCGGCTATGACCATCGCTTTACTAGCAACTTTGCTGTTGTAATCTAAGTCACCACCTCTTCTTTTAGAGAGTGTGTGACGAAAAATGATCTCTTGGGTGCCCTCTCTGCAAGGGCATGTTATCGCCCATTGGTGGTGAGACTCACGCGCTTCTCTTTCTATGCATGATGCTAGCCCTAATGTTAGCTACCTTGTTGCCTTGTCTGAACCCTCCGGGGACAATACAAAGCAAGATTTTGGAGACAGAGGTCACTTAGTTGTTACAGGCTAGTTTCATATATTCATTTGATGATGCTGAGTAGGTGTTGTCAGGCATTTTTCTGAAAGATCTTTTGGGCCTGTGTATATATGGATGCGTGGCGTGTGTGAAGGTTTTGCCTATGAATGCGTTGGCACAGTGATTTTGTGGATGGTTTTGTTTTGAGGCCGGTCCGGAACGTGGTCAGCTCGAGTTGATATCAGCACTCGGTCGCTTGTTTGTGTATGTGTCCAAGTATACATGGGCACTCGGAAGGTTGTGTTTGAAGTGTATGGAGACATGGGCAAATAAAGATATGGATAGTATGCAAAAGCAATGGTGTGAAAAGGAATGTTGAGGTGGCAGGCCTTAGAACAAAATAAAATTAATGATAAACGTGGCCACTCAAAAGGCTGGCCGTGTGGAAGCTTTACGAGCTGCCAGTGTGCAATCTAGAAGCTGGCGCGAGGAGAGGAAGAAAAGAGGTGGCCGCCGCGTTGAACTGGGGGGCCTCGTCATTCTGCAAAGAAGACAATGTGGGAGAGGCGGCCGTTTTGAACTGGGGTTCTCGTGCGTGTGCAGCCATAAGCGCAGTGCAGAGAGAGACGCCAGAAAGCGTGTGGCCATCGTAGAAGCTGGGGGCCTCCCTAGCGAAAACAGCCGTAGCAAGTGGAGACGCAAGGTTGGCCGTAAGCATTAGGAAGTGAATGGGGTCTTCTTGGGCCCTTTAATTTGCCCAAGCCTAATCAAGGTGATTAAGGAATAGCCAAATGGGGGGTTGCCATGTGGACTGAAATGTTGGGTTTTTAAGAGAGGTGTAAGAGTGGTCAAAGGGTGCACTTTTTCTCCCAAAAAGGGGGGGGCAATTTTACAATTTTCGGACCTCCATAACTTCTACATACAAGCTCCGATTTGAGCAGAGATTACAGATCCGTGATCTACACATCAAGAGCTTTCCATAGATATGTTACATGATATGGTTTTATCCGCTAGATTTTAAATTCCATTTTTCCCCCAAAATTCAAATTCGAATAAAGTAGCCGTTTTGAAGCTTCTAATTAGAAAACGTTTCTTCTTAACAGAAAAGGTTTGACTCCCTTAAACTGCCAAATAAAAGGGCCCAAGAAGCCTTCCATTGAGATCCTAATGAGGAGCTGGGTTTAGCAGGCTGGTGGATGATACGCAGCTGCAGGTGTGAGAGAAGCCACCTTCGTGTGACTGAGTGGTTGGCTACTATGGGTGCTGCGACAGAGAGCTGGCTGTGGACGCCGACGTGTGGGAGAAGGCCAGGTGGTCACATGGAGATCGCTGCTGCTGGGTGTGAGAGGCGAAGACAACAGAGTGGTGAGTAGCCGCCTGGAGGGACGCTGCAGCAGACAGCTGGCGTCAAGACGTGTGGGCTGGCAAGCTAAAGCAAGGAACAGGCTGGTGAGTGCACAGGCAAAAGAGTGTCGACGTGTGTGATGGTCGTCAGCGAGTGGAGCTCACGCGTGTGTGGGAGCCGGGGGTCCAGGTGAGAAGGCTTGCTGTGGCGCTGCAGAGACGCAGGAGGAGGTTGCGGCCTCTGTGTGCAGCTGGTGGCTGGTGGCTGGCGTCGACTTGTGGGTGGCGACAGGCTGGTGTGAAGGGAGCGTGATGTAGAGGAGATGCAAGGGTTCATGTGGCTAGGCGCAGCTGCTGGTGGGGCGCTGTCTGTGGGAAAGAGACGGAAGCTGGCGAAGATTGGAGCGGCTAGAGATGCTGACGCAGCTGGTGTTAAAGCGTGGGCTTGTGAAGTGAAGTGCAGTGGCTAGCATGGAGGATAGCGCAAGGCAAGAAGCAACTGTGTGGAAGCGAGGCTGTGTGAAAGCAGAGAGGCTAGCCGTGTGGGAGCCAGTGGGACGAGCTAATGTGGTGTGGCTGCCTAGATGCTAGGGGCTTCTCGGTTGGTGTGAAGACTGAAGGGTGGCGACTAGTGAGGAAGTCGTCTTGGTTTTGGGCATGAAGGGCAGTGGTTGGTGCATAGCAGCTGACAAGGAGCTGTGAAAGTGGATGTATAGGCTGGTGTGGGCCACGTAAGTGAAGCCGACAGTGGATAGCAGAGGGGAAATCGTGACTGGACAAAGAGACAGGTGTTGCTGCTTGTTGGTGGTGGGCCGATAGTTTAGCAGGGCAGATAAGCTGCTTGGGTTTGTTGTGAGGCTGGCAGAGGATCAGCACAGAGACGACAGAGAGTGAGAGAGAGGTGTGTTTGGGTAGCTGCTCTGCTGACGACACATGCAGAAGTGATGGGCTGCAGAGAGTCGAGGGTTAGCTGGTGGGGCACCCTCTGAAGAGAGTGAGTGGCCGGGTTCATTCTGATGTGATTGGTACAGCAGGCAGGCGAGAGGTTCGTGGTGATTGGGGATGTGGTGTATCCTCGGCAGTGACAGGTCTGAGTCAGTGTTTGTAAGTTGTGTGAGTAAGGCTTCTGTGTCGGGAGAAGCTTGTATGAAGTGTTGATCTGAAATACATTGCTGGGTTTTTGCTTTGTCTATGGTGCCCCTGTTTTGGGCTGTCTGTCTGGCGTGGGTTGGGTGGTGACAGAGTGAAAGGGTTCCAGCCGGTGGCTGGTGGTGCCCCCGTTCGTGTGTTGTATTCCAAGTTTGCGAGGTGGAAGAGCTATAGAGGCAGTGTTCTTTCTTCTCTTTTTCACCTCACAGGTGTCTCCTATAGTTATTGTACCTAAGAAAGGGAATAAGTGGAGAGTCTGTGTGGATTATAAACCATGGAATGATGCTAAAAAGAAACATCATTACCCTCTTCCCTTTCAGGATGAAATTTTGGATCATGTGATAGGGGGCATGCAAGGTATTCAATTTATGATGGTTTTAGTGGATATTATCAGATTAGAATAGCTCTTGAGGAATCAAAAAAATACTAATTTATTACTCCATGGGGAGTGTTTTGCTACAGAGTGATGCCTTTTTTATTGCTCACAATGCCTATGCTAGATTTCAGAATGGGTGGATAAAATCCTTGCCCCATACATGGGAACATTTGTCATAATATTCATGGGATGATTTTTGTGTTTACAGTGATAGGCTATTACATGTAGAGAGGATTAATGTTCTTTTAAACATCTTTATGAGATGATGGAGCCCACCTCAACCCAACAAATTTCAAGATAGCAAGGGCTAGGGTAGTGCTCCTGGGACGAGGTGAGTGAGAATGGTATAGCCCCATACCCTTCAAAGGTAGAGAGTTTATTGCAAATGGAAAGCCCCAGGACAACCAAAGATCTAATGAGCTTTGTTCAAAAGCTCAAGCATCTATCTCTAGAGATCTTTTTGTATGTTGCTCATTATGTTTACCCTTTGCAAAATGCTAGTCAACAAGATACATTTAAGTGGATTCTAGTAGAAGAGGATGCTTTTGAGAGTCTCAAAGGTAAGTTGTCTACCCTACCAACAATGATGCCCCCATATTGGAGCTAATCCTTCTATCTTAGCCTTAGTGTTGGGAAACATGCAGTGGGAGCAGTAATGATGCCAGAAAGGAACAAGGTAATCATATATCAAACCTATTTTTATATCAGCAAAGCATGGTGAGATAGAAAAGGCTTGGCATGAGGTTGAGCTCTTGGTTTGGACACTTGTATATTCCACAAAAAGGTTGAAGCCTTATTTGATTTATAGACCTTTTGTTGTTCTTACCTCCTATAATCTTTTACCTCTTGGTGACAACCCAAAGGTACGAAAATGGATCATGACATTGCAAGAGTTTGACATGAGATTTATTAAAAGGAAGACATGCTAACCTATCAAGAGATACATGTTAAACCTAAACCCATTAAGGATGTTGAAAAGCAAGTGGTTCTTGATCATAGGATGCATGAAGAACTACAAGATATAGATGAGACTCTATTCTTTGACAGGGCTTTTAAAAGGAGTCTTAGTAAAGGAGGTTTTGGGTTTGTTTTTATAAGAAAACAAGATCAAGAGATATGGTTTGGTAGCCAAGAAATACAGGTTAAGAGAAATGATGAGGCTGAGTATTGTAGCCTCAATTTGGGTCTTGAAGAGTCTAGTCAAAGGTGAAAAGACTAGATATAAAGGGTCATTACATGCTTGTTATGAGGCAGGTACAAGGTACACGGAAAGTTAATAAAGATGAGTTGAAAACCTGGTTCTTTAAGATGAGGAAGCTCCTTAGTTATTTCCAAGGTCTTTCAGATCTCGCATGTATCCAAGGAGGACAACATGAGAGCACATGAGTTAGCAGAGTAGGTTTTTTCCAAGGATTTACATGGTGTGACATTCCAAAGACCATTGTATCAAGGTAGAGAATCCCTTTATGAGGAAGGTCAAGTCCTTCTCACAGGTTCTAAAGAAGAGGATTGGATGCTTCAAAAAGGATGGCAATGGTTAGAAGAGCTATGATGTATGTATTGATTGGTGACATATTGTATCATAAAGGAAGAGATAGTGTTTTGAGAAGGGTTTTATGTCAAGATGAAATTCAATGTTGTTTGAAAGCTTGCCATGAATAAGGATGTGGAGGCCACTATGGGGTTGACATTACAAAAATAAAGGTATTAACATCAAAGCTTATGTGGCCAAGTACGAACAAAGACATCCAACATTGGTGCAGAAGTGGTCATGAATGTCAACCTTTTCAGACAAAGGTGCTAGTTCCTAAGCCCATGCATCACATTATGAGCTATGGGGCCTTTTAAAAATGGGAGATAGATGTTAATGGGCCCCTTCCAGGAAAAAGAAGTAGACAATATTAAATCGTCACTGCAATGGACTACCTGACAAGGTGACCAGAAGCTAGAGCAACCAGCAGTGCCACAGCACATCAGGGTTGTAAGTTTTTTTTATGAGATGATTTGTTGTACATTTGGTGTGCCTTTGGAGCTAGTCAGTGACCAAGGAATGGATTTGAGAGCTGGTTTGGTCAAAAATCTGACCAAGAAATTGGTATTAAACATAGGTTTACTACACCATATCATCCCTAATGCAATGGGTTGGTTGAAAGATTTAATGGGATTTTTAAAAAATTGTTGTTCAAACCAGTAGAACACCACCCCAATGATTGGGATATGTACTTGGATAGAGCTGTATGGGATTTTAGAGTGTCTGAGAAGAATGCAACTGGGATTTTAGAGTGTCTGAGAAGAATGCAACTGGGTTTACCCCATATCATTTGGTGTATGGAGAAGAATGTACATTGCCATTGAATGTAATGCTTCCCTCACTTGATTTCGTGTTGCATCATAATATGACCCAGGAGAGGAACAAGAAAAAGAGAGATTGACCAGTTTATATTCTATACTATTGTACAGAGAGGAATCTATTAGATGGTATGAAAAGATAAGTTAAAAGAGGATTGAGACATTTAATGATAAGTTGGGAAGCAAGGATTCGAAGAAGGGAATGTTAGTTCTGAGGTACAATAATGCTCTTGATGCTACATTTTAGACCAAATTCAGAGTCAAATGGGAAGGACCTTTTATTGTACATGAAGTTTTTCCTAATGGAACTTATCAGTTGCAAGTCTGTCTTTATTTTTCATGAAGAGAGCTGAGTTCAAAGCTTGAATCTGTGTTGTGATTGATGAGAATTTTTTATATGGATCTTGGTTTGAGTTATTTTTATTTATTTTGTTGAGATAGAATAGCTATGAATGTATGTTTGATTTTCTAAGGGTCATAGTTGACTCATAGCTGAATCAGTCATCTTCAGTTGAGAGGAATCAATGTTAGAAAGGATCAAAGGGGTGTTAGCTCTACAGTCGGCTGTGCATCAAGAGTGATTGGCTAGAGAGATAGAAGGATTTATTTATTCATTTTGGGTGAAAGGGAAGTAAGTTATGAGTCAAGTTTAGTAGTCAGAAGACTGACTACTAAACTTGGCTAGAGAGATAGAAGGATTTATTTATTCATTTTGGGTGAAAGGGAAGTAAGTTATGAGTCAAGTTTAGTAGTCAGAAGACTGACAGTAGTGAGCAGTCACGGGCGATCAACTATCAGCAGTCTGACAGTCGGGTTTGTAGGCTGATTGTTCATTCAGAAACAATTACGAGTTGATTATAATCAATTGAATGTCTTTAGGGCTGAGTTCTTGTGTGGTTTGAGTGTTTAGAGCATCTAGAGGTGTTAGGGGACTCAGAGCTAAGGAAGTATGATCCAGTTGAGTCAGCATCAGTTTGTCAGCAGCTACTATCAGAAATTAGTTCAATCAGACCAATCAGCTAAGAGTCAGATGCGGACAACAAAGAGTTTTTGGTGTCATATCTCTATGAAACTAGAGAAGCCTAAATGGTTAGGGAGAGTCTTCACGAGGCTGAGTAAGAGAAAGTTCCTGATTCAGTCAGGGCAACTAAGTCAGCTGGGTCTATTTCAGTCAGCTGGATCAGTATCCATCAAGATCAATCGGATTGGTATCAGCAGCAAAAGGTCCGTGGAGCATAAGGAAGGTGATCCGTGAGGTTTTGGGGTTGAAGGATTGAGGTTAGCTGAACCTGGAGGACAATAAGAGAGCTAGGAGGTCTCGTATTAGATCGGCTGTGTTAGTCTTTCATTTTAATTTAAAGCCACCTAGGTCAAACTAGTGTCAAGGAGTCAGCAAAGGAGAGCTGACAGGTTCTGTGAAGTTTTGGAGCAAGTATTTGAAGTTTACTAATGTTGCAGGAGATTTTGGGATCAGGCAGACATGTTTCTGATTGGGATCAACTCTGTAGGCATCTGTTCTAGAATACAGTTAAAATTTGATCAATTGTGTGTCAACATGGAAGGTTTCAGGTCAGCTGCTTATCAGAGAGAGGAAGTCAGCTAAGGCATATAGGTAGAAGATCAGAGGTCTTGGGAGTTAGATGGGAGTTTCTGACTTGGGAGGACAGTTGGAGGTATCAACCGAGTTGGATTGAAGGGTGTAGAGGTGTCTGTTGTTTATGTTAGCTGGAGGTCAGAGAATAGGATCCTAGGTGATTGGTGCCTTGTGTGAGCTGGGATCCTGGTGTCCCCTAGTTCTGATCCTTATACATTTTCTTCTTGTGTCTTTGTTGGTGGTGTATTAGAGGCCATCACCCAACCACCACATAGAATATTTACCAAGGTGTCCCAAGCCTCCTTAGGGGGGATGGCCATTTCACAAGCGAGCGAGAATCAGCGAGACACTAAAATCGAGCAACTGCAAAAAAATTGATCAACATAACACTATTTATCTCACAAAAAGTTGATTATTAAAAAGAGAAGCACAAATTATCTAAGGACAACTATAGACACCACAATACCCAAAGTATCTACATCAATCCACCAAAATATTAGAACTAGCTACACCAAAATATTAAAATATGTTTGTCACATAGGCGGAACTGAGAGGACCAAAGTTATCATCTAGGGATGCTCCTACCGAAAAGTTAAAGGCATCTAGCATTGATGGGGAAGTAGCTAGGCAGTTTTAGTAGCTATGGAATAGGGATGCCAAGAATCTAGATGGCAAAGTAAATCCCGCCATTTCATGCGAGAGTTTACAATAAATAGGCCGGGCCAAACAGGGCCAAAATTTAACAAGTTCCTTAAAATTTCAAGTGACTAGTTTTTCAAGCTACTTTTTATATGGCTTGAAAATCCAAATTCATACCATTCAATCAGAATATAATATATCAAAATGAAAAGCTTCTTTTCTTTAAGTATAAAATGATATATAATACAGATTTCTTGGATGCTATTGTCAAACCTTCATGGGTACCCTATGTATCTTTCCTTCCGAATTGAAGTAAGTGAGACCCGTTCTCCTATCAATAGGATTGAAAGGCAAGAAATGGACTTCTCAAACACCTGCATGAGCCTGGAAAAAAACAAAACATCACATGTAAGTTCCATGACACATTGATACTTTGGTCACATCAAGTATAAGACAAGACCCTGAAGCCAACCTCCTTAGTATCAACCTACATTCCCACTATAGCTCCATTAATTAATTGCATCTTGTTTTTTCAGTTCACGAAGCCCTAGCAACCATCCATACCACATTGTCCTTAATGACCTCGATTAGCAATGAACCAATTGGAAGAGAGGAGTGTGCACATTGGGTCTCCTCCAAAAGCAAGGGGCAGCTAGGCTTGTCTCCCTCATTAATACATTTTTGGGGTTCAAAAAAAAGTAGGGAGTGGCCTTCATAAATTAGGGATGTGGAGTGCAAAGACTAGGAGGGTGCCATAAAGCAAAGGGGTAGTTTCTAAAAAGTAGAGGGCTCCACCAATTTCAGCCCTAGCAATCGCATGGATCAAAAAATCCTAAAAAATAGGATTTTTTCAAAAGTGCATTTTTTCTTGTCAAAACCCAACCCAAACCATCGTATATCAAAAAACTTCTTTTTTCACCTCAGATTTATCTCCCTACACATTATTCTTCTCTCCAACATCATCCTCTTTACCCCAAACCTCAAATCTCCATAGCTCATTCTCTCTCTACTGTGTGCAACCCTCTCTCTCTCTCTCTCTCTCTCTCTCTCTCTCTCTCTCTCTCTCTCTCTCTCTCTCTCTCTCTTGTGCTCAGATGTTCATCCTTATCTATCTCTATCATGCACGCATGCACACATTTGAATCTCCTCACACCCACATGTACCTCCCTCTCCCCAACAACCTCTAATATATATTGTGCAACCTTCTTTCTTTCTTTCTCTCTCCCCCCTAAAACCTTTCTAGCAGAACACACTATGGAGGGTAGTGCATGTTTGTCGAGGAGAAGGCCAAGGGATGAGGTTGGGGCTCTACTCATGCTGCACAATACCAGGGATGAACACGGTGCTTGGGTTTTTTTAAAAAAATCAATTTCAAAAGGGAGATTGGGTGTATTTGTAGCCCAGTGCCACTTGACCGCATCAAGTTCGGCATCGAGATGTGGTTGAGCACCATTGGAAGGGGCGTCTACTAGGATTCAAGGAAACAAGGCATGATGGATTGGTGTCCCTAGTGCAACATGTGTACTCAGCATCAAAAATTTCTTTGAGCCCACATTGTCATAGTCATTGTTTCCCTTGCAACTATATGCTTTTACTCTAGTATATTAGTGTACATGGTATTTGAACTATTCTTTTCAACTTTATTTGACAGTTTCCTCATTTGTAAATATTTTTCCTTCCAACATCATTGAGGAGCAACCCATAAGGAGCCTAATAGGAACATTCTATGCCATACATGCGCACATTGGGGATGGTGTATTCTCTGACAGTGCTGCCCCTTCTAACCTTGCTAGTCGAAAGATTTTCTTCTACACCCACAAATATGTAGTGCCGACACAAGTCAACAGGTCTGGTAAGCTTGAAGAAGTCCCCTCTCCTTCCCTCTAGTGCTGAATGGCCAATGCCTGATGTTTGGACCATTTTTTCTCTTAAAGAAACTTGATGGTGGCCAATGATATAAATTCTTCTTTGAAGTACACAAAGCCCTCAAGATCGGTTGGTTTTAGTTGGGCATGCCCTGTGCATGTGTTTTCTCACATGTTTCGGGCCATTACTTGCACACGAACGCCAACAATGTACATGTGTAAGGTGGTAGGCTATGAAGAGATTGTCAATTTGCTTGGCCAAGGGTGGGACATTATGGAAGGGGAGCACAAAGGAGAGAATTTTATGTGCAATGTAGCGCATTCCAGAGTCTCCTTTCGATTCTTGCGAGCTAGTATCACTTTGTGTACTTGTTTCTGTTACGAGTGGTGGATGAGGAAGAAAGATGGATGGATACCCTTATAAGCTCAAGAGGAGGTTGTAGAGCCTATATATCTCTCTATAGGCCTACCTAATGTGGGGATAGAGATTACCCTAGCAAGTAAGCATCGGAGCCTTTTGAACGTCCGGATCACCTACGCATTTTGGGATTTGTGGGAATCAATAATGCTTGCTTCAATGTGTAGGGTAGGAAGGTAAGGATTGTTTGACATTTAAACCTCTGTATATGCTCGCCCCTTTTTGGAGTCACTTACTATTTTTGTTGTTTGGATAGACTGGAAGGAGGATGGAAGCAAACACCAAGGTGTGCTTGGATTGGGGGACAAATGATGTCACCTTGGTTCAAAGGATCTAAGCTATGAGTATCCACTAGAACAATTTTGGAATATCCCTCCACCAGAGTTTTGTATAAAAAATATTTTCTGAGATACTTTGGTATTTAAAATATGTTGTCTGTTTTCTTGAAGGGATGGTTTCGACTTTTAAAAAATCAACTTTTTTTTCGTCCAGTGTGAAATGGTCGCTTTCTTATATAAATAGTACTTTGAAGGCCTTATGTGTCATTTTTCACTCATTCTCTCAACAGCACAAGGCACCTCCACACTCGAGCTTCAGAGAAAATGGTTGCCTACGAATGCTTCATGGACTTCCTCCATGAGAGCGAGTTTCTAGAGGCCACACACTTGCACGGAATGTTCACTCGTGAGATCGATTGGATCTCCACACTTTTTGCAAGAAAAAGTTACGAGTGTCAGTAGTAGGTAGTGTCAAAGGAGAAAATCAAGTTATCAATCTGATATGCATGCTAAAGGTCTCAACTTCTTAGAAGGTTATTACTATTATAAACAAAGACAATCCAGACTTGGTATCACTATTTGATATTAATGTAGAAAGGATACCATGATATCACTATTTGATATTGATGTAGAATTGAATAAAACCCTCTCTTTTGTGCATTTTAATGGAACTATGGTGATTTGGCCTAATTTGCTTAGTCATTGATGGGTGTTTGTGCAAGTCTGCCAAAGTAAACCGCACTGGCACAAGCTACGATAGAGACTTTGTTTTTACATTTTGATGGAATTAAACCATCTCATTATGGCATTTTGGATGGAATTTTGGTGAAATGAAAGAGAATTAACATTGCCAATATGGACCATGTCGGCATGGGATATCAAAGGCACTTTGTTTTTTCTTTCTAATAGAATAAAACACTCTCGTTTTGGCTTTTTAATGGAATTATGTTGTGTATTTTGGTGAAATTTAATATGGCCAATATGGACCGTGCTAGCACAGGCTATCAAAGAAACCTTATTTTTGTTTTTTTTTGGAATTAAACCCTCTTTGTCTGGCATGATGGAATTTTGTTGTGTGTGCTTGGTGACATTAAATAGAATACACACTTCGGTGGATTTCTTTATGGTTCTTTACCTTGACCTACATGGGATATGATCACAAAGGAGAACGTGCGATATTGGATATCACTGGTAGCCTCTTCGCTTTCTGATCATGGATGGCTACTCATTATGGCATCCAATGGAGGTATGATTGATTTTTTTTTCTTGTTGCATGGGAAAACTTGGTGTGGTTCAAAGAATCAAATTATAATTTAGTTGCTATGATTTTAGGACATGCCATAGGGTGGATTCTGCAGTATTGTCTTGTATCTGATCTTGAGATTTGGCATCGAATAATTGTCATGCATCACTCTTCCTATGGCTATGTGTAGCTTGCAGGATCTAGGATAGAGGTATGTCCACTCTTCTTTTGGTGTTTAATGATACTTTACTATGTTGTGTTTTGTACTTTTGCATACATTAGCTATTAAATATGTTCTTTGTCTTGTTTGTCTTGTTTTGCATACATTAGCTATTAAATAAGGGATGGATCCACATGTCTACTCATAGTACATCTACATTGTTTATGATCCACAAATAAGGGATGGATCCACATGTCTACTCATCGGATAGTATGCCTCTATTTGAATCTCTTCAGATGCGGCCATTAGAGTCCATTGCATACCATCATTTGCCACATACAAGGAGGGCTAGGAGACATGATGGTGCTGAGTGGCATGGGAGAATGGAGATAAGCCATACATTCATGGCTTGCTATTTGGAGTTGTTGTGCCATCTCACAATGGTATAGAAGTGGAGATGGGTTGTGGCACAACCCCAATCCTAAGGGCATGCCTTCACACTGGTTGCATGTGCATTTTTATGGATGTGGAAGACAGGGTTATCACGTCTTATGTGCAACCTCTTCTTCATAGCAACAATAGAGTTGGAGGTGAGGAGGCCATTACTTTACATATTAGTGACGATATGGTGGGTGCACTAGTGAGAGGAGCAATCCGTACGACTTGTGAGCACCTTCACCTCATATTCACTAGCACTATTAATTGCTATTTTGATTACTATTAGGACATTTTTGGGTGGATTTCCATGCCTCTATTGGTATGGATTCGTTAATGATGTCATAGGAATATTGGTTATGTCTTAGGTGCAGTGGTGCTATTTTATTATTTTTGGAACCTTTTAATGCTTTTTGTTTTTCCATCGTCGATTCATATATCAACATATTTTGGTTGGTGGTTGATTAAAAAATGCTTTGTTCAAAGGGAGATGCAATTTTTTATTTGCTTTCTCTCTTGTGTTCATAGATGATGACTTGGCCTAAAAATTCTTCTTGTTATTTTTTGTTCATATGAAGTATGCTACTAGAGTATATTGAGGCAACTGTAGGATGCATGATAGGCAATCCCCAATATGATCAAGGATGTCGAGAGTGCCAACACAAACGTAACTTTTTTTTCAATGATGAGTGTGATTCGGTGTAGTCCAATGGAGGACAAGTGATTAGCTAGTAGCTATGTTTTCACTGTCGCAGTTGGTTTGTGGCTCCTTGTTCCTTCTGTGAACGGAATGTTGCTCTAATTGAATAAATGAAATCTCAAGGCTTTTTTGTGCCAAATTGGTGTGATCTCGTGCAAAAGTGTGCCCATTACTTACATGTGCATCAAAACAATGTATGCTCAACAATATTACAAAGTTTTGTCAATTATTTTCAATCTAGATTCTCTTCGAATCTAGCTTCGCCAATAAAAAATATTTCCCATGCTACCAATATACCAAGGCCTCTTTATGCTACTTCCATGAATTGCTCATTCTAATTGACATTATAGATGGCATTGTCTTTTCTTTTCAGAATTGTATTGATGGGATTCGCTCGTTGTTTGGTATACCTCCTCCTTAGGGCATTTATGCATCCTATATATGCACAATCATAGGATCTGTCACACTAATAGACAACCAACAATATAGCAGCTTTTCGGCCCTTTCATGCCATGCTTTATATGCTTGCACTTGATGTGGGGTCAGATTTTCTTCAGCAATCTCCGGGTCCTTTTCATCACTTATGAGATGAACTTCTAATATCTTTTTCTCATAAGGAGTCATCCTGAACTTCCATGTTTGGAAATTATTCTTATCTACATTTTCACTCGCAATTTGTGACATTAGGTGAAATATGGACTCTCATTTTTGCCCCTTAAGGATTTCCACACCTCCTCTCTATAGAAAAATGGTCTCATGGTGAAATGTTTGCAAATCAACTCAAAAGTGAGCGGAGTTTGGACATTTGGAATCTACTCCTCGAGACCTTTCCAATGATATATAGCATGATAAGCAATTTTGAATATTTAAGAAGTCCGGACATTTGGAATCTACTCCTCGAGACCTTTCCAATGATATATAGCATGATAAGCAATTTTGAATATTTAAGAAGTCCCCAAATTGGTGATGAATATTCAAAATTGCTTATCATGCTATATATGATTGGAAAGGTCTCGAGGAGTAGATTCCAAATGTCCAAACTTCGCTCACTTTTGAGTTGATTTGCAAACATTTCACCATGAGCCCATTTTTCTAGAGAAAGGAGGTGTGGAAATCCTTAAGGGGCAAAAATGAGAGTCCATATTTCACCTAATGTAACCTGTTAGACATCTTTATTTAGAGTTACTTACCAAACAATGCTTGCAAAAACCTTCTATACTTGCAGCAAATCTGCAATCTTTAAGAATGCTACTGTAAACCTATTATAATGCCATTGTATATGAACAAGTCACATACACATAGATCCGCTCTAACACTTGCAACACTTTTCTCAGCATAGACTATCTTCAACCAAAAATTTATGCGATAACTTTGCACCGTACCAAAAATTGTGCACATACAATCAAAATCAACATTTCATAGAGTGTCTGTGAAAAACTTGTAGAGCCAAAACAGGCTCGAAAACGTGTCCGAACCATGTCGAAACATGTCAAAAAATAGTGAACATAATAGTTAACATAGTTAACTACACACAATCATCTTCCTTCACCTAGGAGGATACCTTAATCCAAGACAGTGACTTTCCTGTTTGCTTGAATCTCTCACAATTACCAAAGGTATTTCTCCAAAATCAAAGAGGAAAAGAGATGGAAATACCCTTACTACCCATGTATTGCTTTCTTACTTGCCTTGTTCTTTCCTCTCTTGCTTTGCCTCCTTAGCTCTAACACAAACTGGATCTCTAATACCATAAAGAGAATACGAGGCAAAGAGAGAGAGAGAGAGAGAGAGAGAGAGAGAGAGAGTGAGTGAGTGAGTTCCTTGCAAGCAAACACACACACACACACACACACACATACACACATACAAGAGAGAGAGAGAGAGAGCAAGACATACAAGGGAGATGGATGGCTGAATTTTCTTCTATCTTCTTCTCTTCTCTACAACTATTAACATAAAGAGATAAGAGTGCATACTATAAGAAAAAGTACTGTCCTACTATAACTTACAATGGTCAGTCGAAAGTGTGAATTCGACTCTATAAGCTAGTACTATAATTGTGCTATAACTCTAGTACTCCAAAGTGTCTCTATCACATAGCCTATCATCCATTGGCAGCATATCGACCATAATCTTACCAACCATGCCAGTGGCATAAGTGTAGATGCTATCACCCAGGAGGTTCGTCAATCTCCGTAGCACTAGTTGAGCGCTCGATATCTCAACAGAAATGATGTGCGACTTTAAAGAGCAGGAATGCTAGTTTTTCCCTTCAACCAAAATCCACCCTTTCAAATGATCAAATGGGAAAAATTTGGCTACCCTTTTCACTAGTTCCTATATTCACACTAAGGAGAATAAATATGTAAAAAGAGCTATCTGAAGCTCAAAAAAGAATCCACTCTTTTAACACTCCAAGGCATGTTTCACCCTCCATCTTCACGCATATATTACAAGCCCAAGTGTAGTAGTTGCATAGATAACAAGATTATATCATAACCTGACATGACAATGTAACCACTCTTATGACTGGCATATCCACCATCCATAAACTAATTGAAAGTAATTATATGTCAAAGCTTACTCCTTGATGTAAAAAATGCCAATTAGGGAGTAGGGCCACCTTAATGGAATCCTCAATTAAGTTTAGTATCATTCTAGCGGACTAGGATGCCCATCGTGCAGGCACACTAAATCACTAGGGTCCTCCCTAGGGAAGTATACCCTCAGGAGTTGGCACCACAGGCTAGGGAGATGGCAACCTCTTTGTCCCACTCCACTATGCACTCACGTAGACTCAAGAACGGAACAGCACACAAGTGCTACCTAAGTGACATACATGCAACACAAGATAGAAGTAGGCAATAGTTGGGACATCACAAGATCATGTATTACACTGGGGATCCTCCCTTGGTACACCACAGTCTCTCTATATACAATGGTCGTGGCTCCTTGGGCTATCATGAGACAAGTGCTAAAAGTCATCTTGGACAGATGCCGTTGGAGTAGGTGAGAGGCGCCGATGAGTAGGTGGGCGTCGCTTTGTCAGTCAAGTGGGTAGCCAAACTTGGAAGTGGGGTCGTCGGAGATTCCCACTTTGTGTGGCTAGTGGTTCATGAACTTTGGGATGCTTGATCTTGGGGGTGCCCGATCTTGGAGGTTCATACAGTGAGGATTCAAACTTGGGGATGCTCGATCTTAGAGGTTCACAGGCTTGGGTGCCTGTCCACGGGAAGTGAGGTTGGCTACAGGTCCCACCAATCAATTCGTTCACCGTCCCACAGAGAAGCAAAGAGGCAATTGCAAATTGGACTGCCAACAGTCCAAAGAAAAGGTGGTTAAGAAGTAGGACCACCACATGTCCAAGAGGAAGTGTCGAGGAAGAGGGACACCGCATGTCCACAAGAAATACTAGTGAGAATAGAGTGACCACCACAAGCCTCATCGGAAACGAGAAGGAAAACCTGAGCACGGAGAAAGGAAGGGGAGTGTAGTTGGATGACGGCCTGGTGTTGTGCAAGTTGACGTCGCAAGAGGCCGATGGTGCAGCCGATTGGGACTGTTATTATTATTATGAATATTGTGTTATGTATTTTTTTAGTTATATATTTTTTGTAGGGTGCGCGAGAGGGGTGCGGAAAGCAGACGACACGGGGTGGGGTTATGCCATCGGGGTTCACAAGGCGGAGTGAGGAGGGACATTATGCCAGGGGTGCACAAGCGAGCACACAAGGCCTACGGAAGGCAGCCGGGGTTCAATCGCGAGGTGCATAGTTGGGGTATGCGAGGCCGACAAGTTGGAGTAGTGGAGAAGGCATTTGGGTGCGCAAGGTGGAAAGCTGGAAGCGGGGTAAAAAGCGTGGGGGTCCCCGCAAAGGCTGGTGAGGTGGCTACAGGGGTGCACAAAAGCGGGCAGAGAGAGGGGCGTTGAAGAGATGGGAGCTATGAGGGGGTCGCCGAGGGGTAGCTAGAGTTGAGAAGAAACAGATTATAAAGAACCTCGTGCGGATAATAACGCTCAGTAGGCCACGAAGAAAAACTCAAAAAAAATTGATACTAGGGGAATTTAGTAAGGGGGAGCGATGGAAGCTCACAGCCCGGGTGTGCCATAAAAATTTTTTTGGGTTGGATGGTGGGGATGCCCAAGTTGTGGAGAGCACCGTGGGTGTAGGGATGGGGGTGTGAGGCTGGCCGCTGGGGATGCACGAGGAAGAGAAGCAAGGGGGTTCGCAAGATGGTGTGAGGGGATGGGGTGCGCGAGGGTGGGCCCACGGGATGCATGATGGGGTGAGGTTGGAGATGCACGAGGAAGGGAAGCAGGGGTTTGCAAGATGGTCTGAGGGGGTGTGGGGGGATGGGCCCATGGGGATGCACGATGGGTTGATGTCTAGATGCACTAGGAAGGAAAGTGGGGGTTGCAAGATGGTGTGAGGGGATGGGGTGTGCAAGGGGTGACCCATGGGAGGGGTGCACGAGGGGGGTGAGCGGGGATGCGCAAGGGGTGGGTTTTTCCTTTGATGCATGAGGGGGAGCCCATACCAATGATGGGATGCGCAAGGGGGGTGCATGGAGATGCGGGGATGAACAAGTGGTATCCACGGGGATGCACGGGAGGGGGATGCATGAGGTGTGGGGATGAAGTAGTGGGATGCACGAGTGGGATCCACAAGGCTTTTGGTGGGGATGCACGGGATGGGGATGCATGGCTTGCGGGGATGCATTAGTGGGATGCATGAGTGGGATCCATGGGGCTTTTGCTAGGGATGCTCGAGATGCATAGATGTGCAAGGGGTGAGGGGTGCACGAGGGGGGTGAGCGGGGATGCGCAAGGGGTGGGTTTTTCCTTTGATGCATGAGGGGGAGCCCATACCAATCACGAGGGGGTGCACGGTGCTTCTGAGGTGAGGGAGGGTGAGGGAGGGGAGGCACTCGGAGCATATGGGGCAACCCCCAAGGGAAGAAACGGATGGAGGGATGCCCAGGGGAGAAAGCGGCAAGGGACACCTGGCGTGCAGGGGTGCGCGAGAGGGTGGCCCACATGAGTGCACACACTGTGGGCACGGGTGCACAAAGGGGTGGCCAGTGGTTCAGATGTGATGGAGGTGGAGTGCATGCCACGCCTCCTATCCATGATAGGCTCTCCCAAGCTAATCACCTCAAAGTGCTCAATCGTGGGATCCTGTGGGGTGGAAGCATCATGAACCTCCGTGATGTCCACCATGTAGCAGGAGAGATCACCAGTAGCCTGGAGCCAATCCAAGAGCTCTAAGTCATCCCCGTAAGGCACTATGCCTTCCTCCATTGGTTTGGGTGAGACCACCGCGCCCCGCATGGCCTGGTCTGGATTGTTTTCAAGTTTGAACTGTTTTTTGCCATGGGACTGAGGGATCCACAACCTATCGATACCCCAGTCGTGCATCACGTCGGCACCTCGCAACCATGGCCGGCCAATTAGTAAGGAGTATGCCCCTTTGACTTCAGAAAGAAGGATGACCACAAAATCTAGAGAGAAGACATCATCTTGAATTTGGACCAGTACTCCCTCCACGAGCCCCAGAAGTGTCACCTCGCACTGGTCAGCCATCCAGACATGGAAGTTGGCTGGTCTGGTGATTTACCGACCAATGGCTTTGAGAGTGAACTCCGGCCTGAGGTTGAGACTTTGGATCTGCCATCAACAATGGCTCCAAAGAGAGGGGTACCCTTGATTTGTACGGTGACACGAGGGCTCTTGAAATCAGTGAGGGAGCTGATGGCGTGAGTGATGCCCAAACATTTTGCTGCTTCCAAACCCGCCCCCCGAATCCGTGGCTCACTACCTGGAAACTTTGACTCCTCCAGTTGGTGCAGTATGGCAGATCCAAAGAGAGGGGTACCCTTCATTTGTACTGTGAGACGAGGGCTCTTGAAATCAGTGAGGGAGGAGCTGATGGCGTGAGTGTGCCCGAACATTTTGCTGCTTCCAGACCCGCCCCCCGAATCCGTGGCTCATTACCTGGAAACTTTGACTCCTCCTCCAGTTGGTGCAGTATAGCAGATCCAATTGTGTTCGGGCAGCCTGGCTAAATTGGAGCAGATCCAATTGCGTTCGGGTAGCTGGGCTAAATTGGAGTAGATCCAATTGCGTTTGGGTAGCCGAGCTAAATTGGAGCAGTTGGTAGAGTGACATCCCCACCTTGTTCTCCTTCAGGAGGTCAACCAGGGAAGCTGTTGAAGGTGCGGGGTGGGGAGTCACATCAGCATGCCTAATAGGGAACATGGGCGGAGCCTTCTGAAGATCTTTGATAGTTTGCAGAAAGGCGTGGTCTACCATATTATGAGAGATGTATGAGGGGACTTTGTTAAAACCCTAAGATCTCTCTCGGTAATTGTTATGCATAAACATGCATAAATCAAGCATAAACTCAACCACCCGACCACCTTCGAGCCCAAGGGATCCACACATGAATTATAAATGAAATACATCATACCTCTACCTTGATGTCCCATACCATCAAGAGGTATAACTTCAATCCAATAGCATGTAGATATAGTGTGAAATGGTAGGTGAGTAGATATATTTCCCTATCTTTCCACCTAATTTAACCTCAGGGATTAGTCAACTACAAAGTTTTCTTTCCTTGAATTCAAGTACCTTATCAGGTTCATTCATGTGGAACATAGGATAAATCTTCGACTTCAACGAGTTCTAATTGTGTTATCCTCACCTCCCAGTTTCCCTTTCGATCTTGATATGAAAGATGGAGATGCACGAGGAAGGGAAGCAGGGGTTTGCAAGATGGTCTGAGGGGGTGTGGGGGGATGGGCCCATGGGGATGCACGATGGGTTGATGTCGAGATGCACTAGGAAGGAAAGTGGGGGTTGCAAGATGGTGTGAGGGGATGGGGTGTGCAAGGGGTGAGGGGTGCACGAGGGGGGTGAGCGGGGATGCGCAAGGGGTGGGTTTTTCCTTTGATGCATGAGGGGGAGCCCATACCAATGATGGGATGCGCAAGGGGGGTGCATGGAGATGCGGGGATGAACAAGTGGTATCCACGGGGATGCACGGGAGGGGGATGCATGAGGTGTGGGGATGCAGTAGTGGGATGCACGAGTGGGATCCACAAGGCTTTTGGTGGGGATGCATGGGATGGGGATGCATGGCTTGCGGGGATGCATTAGTGGGATGCATGAGTGGGATCCATGGGGCTTTTGCTAGGGATGCTCGAGATGCATAGATGGGGCCATAAGGGGGTCCACGGTGAGGAAATGGGGATGCACGAGATGGGGGTGCACAAGGGGGATGCAGAGGGATGCACGAAAGTGCGAGGATTCACGGGATGGGGATGCACGAGTGGGATCCACGGGGCTTTTGCTAGGGATGCACGAGATGCAGGGATGGGGCCACGAGGGGGTCCATGGTGAGGAGATGGGGATGCACGAGATGGGGGTGCACAAGGGAGATGCACGGGGATACACGAGAGGGATGCATGGGATGGGGATGTACAAGGGGGATGCACGGGATGAGGATGCACGAGATGGGGATGCATGGAAGTATGGGGATGCACGGGATGGGGATGCACGAGGGGGTGCACGGTGCTTCTAAGGTGAGGGAGGGTGAGGGTGGGGAGGCACTCGGAGCATATGGGGCACCCCCAAGGGAAGAAACGGATGGAGGGATGCCTAGGGGAGAAAGCGGCAAGGGACACCTGGCGTGCAGGGGTGCGCGAGAGGGTGGCCCACATGAGTGCACACACTGTGGGCACGGGTGCACAAAGGGGTGGCCAGTGGTTCAGATGTGATGGAGGTGGAGTGCTTGCCACGCCTCCTATCCATGATAGGCTCTCCCAAGCTAATCACCTCAAAGTGCTCAATCGTGGGATCCTGTGGGGTGGAAGCATCATGAACCTCCGTGATGTCCACCATGTAGCAAGAGAGATCACCAGTAGCCTGGAGCCAATCCAAGAGCTCTAAGTCATCCCCGTAAGGCACTATGCCTTCCTCCATTGGTTTGGGTGAGACCACCGCGCCCCGCATGGCCTGGTCTGGATTGTTTTCAAGTTTGAACTGTTTTTCGCCATGGGACTGAGGGATCCACAACCTATCGATACCCCAGTCGTGCATCACGTCGGCACCTCGCAACCATGGCCGGCCAATTAGTAAGGAGTATGCCCTTTGACTTCAGGAAGAAGGATGACCACAAAATCTAGAGAGAAGACATCATCTTGAATTTGGACCAGTACTCCCTCCACGAGCCCCAGAAGTGTCACCTCGCACTGGTCAACCATCCAGACATGGAAGTTGGCTGGTCTGGTGAATTACAAACCAATGGCTTTGAGAGTGAACTCCGGCCTGAGGTTGAGACTCTGGATCTGCCATCAACAATGGCTCCAAAGAGAGGGGCACCCTTGATTTGTACGGTGAGACGAGGGCTCTTGAAATCAATGAGAGAGCTGATGGCGTGAGTGATGCCCGAACATTTTGCTGCTTCCAAACCCGCCCCCCGAATCCGTGGCTCACTACCTGGAAACTTTGACTCCTCCAGTTGGTGCAGTATAGCAGATCCAAAGAGAGGGGTACCCTTCATTTGTACTGTGAGACGAGGGCTCTTGAAATCAGTGAGGGAGGAGCTGATGGCGTGAGTGATGCCCGGACATTTTGCTGCTTCCAGACCCGCCCCCGAATCCGTGGCTCATTACCTGGAAACTTTGACTCCTCCTCCAGTTGGTGCAGTATAGCAGATCCAATTGTGTTCGGGCAGCCTGGCTAAATTGGAGCAGATCCAATTGCATTCGGGTAGCTGGGCTAAATTGGAGTAGATCCAATTGCGTTCGGGTAGCCGGGCTAAATTGGAGCAGTTGGTAGAGTGACATCCCCACCTTGTTCTCCTTGAGGAGGTCAACCAGGGAAGCTGTTGAAGGTGCGGGGTGGGGAGTCACATCAGCATGCCTAATAGGGAACATGGGCGGAGCCTCCTAAAGATCTTTGATAGTTTGCAGAAAGGCGTGGTCTACCATATTATGAGAGATGTGTGAGGGGACTTTGTTAAAACCCTAAGATCTCTCTAGGTAATTGTTATGCATAAACATGCATAAATCAGGCATAAACTCAACCACCCGACCACCTTCGAGCCCAAGGGATGCACACATGAATTATAAATGAAATACATCATACCTCTACCTTGATGTCCCATACCATCAAGAGGTATAACTTCAATCCAATAGCATGTAGCTATAGTGTGAAATGGTAGGTGAGTAGATATATTTCCCTATCTTTCCACCTAATTTAACCTCAGGGATTAGTCAACTACAAAGTTTTCTTTCCTTGAATTCAAGTACCTTATCAGGTTCATTCATGTGGAACATAGGATAAATCTTCGACTTCAACGAGTTCTAATTGTGTTATTCTCACCTCCCAGTTTCCCTTTCGATCTTGATATGAAAGACTAGATGAACTCTAACATGTGGAGGCAATTTTTAGTTCATACGCAACCGTGCCAATCCGATGTATAAATCAAATAGACCACAATATCCAGGAGATAAATTCGAGCATTTTCCTATTGACAAAGTCTGAGAATCTTTAGGAACATTAAAATAAACCAACGCTCGTGGTTCAAAAGACCAAATTGAGCGTCCTCTATCAGCATAGAACTGTGCCCTATCCTGAGCACTCCTGATAGAATCCCAAGCTTCGGTCAGCATTTCTTGCATATCACGCAAGAAATCCCTCGATGCATCAAGCTCGATGTCCTTAAGACCGACATCAATAGGTGCCCTAAGTTGATACCCATACATAAGTATGAACGGACTAAAACCAATAGCCGTATGTTCAAAACTGTCATAGGCAAATTCCATCATTAGAAGATATTTTTTCCAATTTGATGATTTTCTAGAGATATGCACGAAGCATATACTCTACAATCTGATTCATACGCTCTGTTTTCCCATCAGACTGCGGATGATCAGAGGAATTCATACTCAAAGTAATTTCCTCGTTGTAAACCATTCAGAATAAAGTAGGAAAACATGACATTATAACAGCAGGAACTAGGGATTCATCGGCGTCCCGACATACCCACATCTGCTCATGGAATTATCGGTGTCCCGAGTTACCCATATCAACATAGAGGGTCATCAGCATCTCGATGAATCACATATGTCCATCCGTAAACCATCAGGTTGACTGTACAAATCACCTAAAGTACAGAACTAGAGAAAGAAATGCCAACAAAAGAAGAATCCAAATTTCCTTATCTAAACACAAAGTCAGTTCGCCCGAGTGACCACCTCATGGCCCACACCTTGAGGGATACCTTCCTTCTTCGCACCTTCAGGTCAGGCAACTATGAAGACCGTATTCTCCAAGACTTGGGAAGACTTCAACTCTTTCCCGGGGAGAGCGTGTCTGAGCTAATGACATGGACAAGGGTCTTGGTATCTCGTATGGCAACCTACCCAGGTGACTTTATGGTCAAGCAAAGGGCACTGCAAGCCCTACCCCATCCAACAAAAGATCAAACAAAGCAGGCATGTACCTACCACCTTACTGGACTTCCAAGACTTGGCCTCTCAACTGGAGAATGCTCTCTTGATGTTTGAATGTGACAACAATTCTTCAGCCTTTGGAGTCATGTTCTCACCTGCCGACCCTGTGGCCACACTCACAAGAGAGCTGGATGCCCTGAAGCTTCATAAAGTGCGAAGTGACGACAACACCCTGGCCCAGCTAAAGAAGGAGATAGAAGAACTCAAGGCGCTACAAGAAGCAAAGAAAACAGTGTGGTGCGCCATTTGCCAAGCCTCTGGGCACTCCCCCCAAGAGTGGCCATGGATAAAGTACTACTCTTTCTGCGAGAAAGGCGGTCATGAGGACAAGGAGTGCTATTATTTGAAGGGCTTCCCGAATTACATCACCAGTAACTGTTTCATCCACCACCCAACCCCATCGGTCATTTCACATCCTTCACCCCAACATCCACACCTGTCTACCCACCGCCATTCCTACATACCCCCACACACCCTCACCCTGTAACCCTTATCTTCCACCCCTCATGCCCACTCCACCATCTCCTACACCTGTCACCCTTGCCGTTACCCCTACTCCCCACCCCCTGCTCCCCGTAATCGTCCCATCTTATGCTATTGCTGTGGGGAGTACGGTCACTACCAAGGTCGATGTCCGCATCTAGAAGGGACACCGCGGTGCCATCACTGCCCTGAGGCCAAGGATCACTACACCCGAGACTGCCCGAAGCAACGAGCTGGTGCCTCCATTGACTTCACCTCCCCAGTGCCAGCTGCTGCCACTCACTTAGTCTATGTGGGAAGTGCTGCAGACACCCCTTCCTCGGTTCTAATTCACCCATCCTTCACCTTGGGAGTGTCTCCTCACCGAAATAGCCCACCACCCTCATCTCATGTGGAGCACCCCTCCACAGGTGTGGTCATGCGTGCTCAAAAGCGGATAGAGAACCAGAACCATCAATGGAGCAAGGTGAAGGCTCTTATATGTAAATTATGTGTGCTATGTTATATGCACATTATGTGTGCATATACTAGGAGGCTAACCCACATTAGGCTTGTGAGCATGGGAGCATGGGAACAAGCCCTAGTGGAGCATTGGTTAGGACTAACCTTAAGGGTTAAGGTTAGAGTCAGGCATCCAAGGGTCACACATGGGAAATAGAGAGTCAAGAGTCACTTGAGGGCCCTCCTATATAATAGGGGCATGGGGCACACTCAAGAGAGGCTTTGGGGGACTTGGAGGCTTAGGCTATGGTCTCTTCTGCAATGGTCCATATCTACTCACCTACCATTTCACACTATAGCTACATGCAATTGGATTGGAGTTATACCTCTTGATGGTATGGGACATCAAGGTAGAGGTATGATGTATTTCATTTATAATTCATGTGTGCATCCCTTATGCCTGATTTATGCATGTTTATGCATAACAATTATCTAGAGAGATCTTAGGGTTTTAACAGTGGTATTAGAGAAATCTCTAGTTGATTGTTGTTGATTTTTCTTTGTAATTTTTGGCATTTTTTTTGAAGTAAATTTTAATATTTACTAATAAAAAAGTTATTTTATTGATCTTGTTGATGATTTTCACGTGGATTGTCGATAGGGTGATTGGAACGCGTGTTACTACTATTCAATGGACGACTCAATGTTGCGAGGGAATTCCGTGAGTTATTTTTGGTAGAATGGATTCCCTAAATTTCTAGAGTTTTTAGGAATTTTTTCCTAATTTTTTAGAAATTTTTTGAGCATTTTTATGGTTAAAAATATATTTTTTATACATTTTTGCGGGTTTTTTCACGGGTATGCGATCAAATTTCTATCGATTTTCTACTGAAATGCAGTAGGGGGTAGCATGTTGATGCATGAAATGCTCTCCTATGAGTGTGGGACCCTCTTCATCTCTCAATTCTGAATTTTCTTCTATTTTCTCTCGCATTTATAAACCACCTCTTAAAAAATTACATTTTTTATTAATATTAATCATAATTAAGATTAATTATGATTAAAAAATTAATTAAAAATTAACCTCTCTGATTAACAGAGAGAGAAGAGATGGGAGGAGAGAGAATGGAAGGGAGAAGAAGGAGAGGAAAGAGGGGAGAAGAGAGAGGGAGTCTTCTCACTCTCTCCCTCTCTCACTCTTTTGCGAGACCAGGGAGGGGGGGGTTTCGCTAGGGGCGGCGAAAAAAATCTCCACCTCCCCCTAAATTTTTTTTAATAAGCTTTAACTAAAGCTTTATTAAATTGGTTTTTTTTTATTTTTTACATTTTTTTAAATGAGTTTTTTATTTTTAAAAAAGAGCTTTTGGAATTTTTTCAAAAAAGCCTGAAAATTATGAGAAATTATGAGATTTGAGAAAAAAAATCTCTGAAATTTCTAAAATTTTTTCTCTTAAAACCTTTGGCTTTCCACATTCCCGGGAAACCTTTTGGCTTTCCGAATTCCGGAAAAAACTTTTGACCTTCCGTATTCCGGAAACTTTTGACCTTTCACATTCCAATTTTTTTTGTCTTTTCATTTTCCCGAAACTTTTGGCTTTCTGTATTTCGGAAACACTGTTGGAATTCCGAACTTCTTTAACCGTTCATATTCTAAATGCGTTCGGGGTTAATTAAAAGTTTCAAAAAATTCTTGAAAATTAGTGAAAAATTAAACAAAGGTTATTTTAAATTTCTAAAAAAAGTGGTGTTGGTGTTTAGCATGTGGTGTGTCCATTCGGGCGCACGTGACCATTCGAATTCCTTTAAAATATCTTTTGTGACCCAAAAATTTTTAAAAATCCATAAAAATTATAAATTTTCATTGGATTTGAGAATTATCGGGCGGAATTTGAAATTACGTGAACGATGGGATTCTCAAGAAAAATTAGAAATTTTCTAGAAATTATTTTTAGAATTCCTAAAAATTGGTATTTTTAAAATATCAATGGTATTTTAGCAAATTTATTTGCTGCAAAAGGGGGGGGGGTCGGTGCAGGCAGCGAAAAAAACCACCCCCCCTAAATGTTTTTTTTAAAGCTTTAACTAAAGCTTTATTAAATTGGTTTTTTTTTATTTTTTATTTTTTTAAATGATTTTTTTATTTAAAAAAAAGAGCTTTTGGAAATTTTTCAAAAAAGCTTGAAAAAAAGCCTAAAAATTATGAGAAATTATGAGATTTGAGAAAAAAAATTCTCTGAAATTTTTGAATTTTTTTCTCTTAAAATATTTGGCTTTCTGCATTCCCAGGAAACCTTTTGGCTTTCCGCATTCCCGGAAAACCTTTTGGCTTTCCGAATTCCGGAAAAAACTTTTGACCTTCCGTATTCCAGAAACTTTTGACCTTTCACATTTCGATTTTTTCTGTCTTTTCATTTTCCCGAAACTTTTGGCTTTCCGTATTCCGAAAAAACTGTTGGAATTCCGAAATTCTTTGACCATTCGTATTCTAAATGCGTTCGGGGTTAATTAAAAATTTCAAAAATTCTTAAAAATTAGACAGATTATTTTAAATTTCTAAAAAAATGTGGGGTTGGTGTTTGGCATGTGGTGTGTCCATTCGAGCGCCCGTGACCATTCAAAGTTCTTTAAAATATATTTTTTGACCCAAAAATTTAGAAAATCCATAAAAATTATAAATTTTTATTCGATTTGAGAATTATCGAGCGGAATTTTAAATTTCGTGAACGATGGGATTCTTAGAAAAAATTAGGAATTTTTTAGAAATTATTTTTAGAAATCCTGAAAATTGGTATTTTTAAAATATCAATGGTATTTTAGCAAATTTATTTGCTGCAAATTTTTTTGAAAAAATATAGGTTTGGAATGCCATAAGATAGGTTTGGTGGAATTCAAAATTATCGTATTTTGAGGCCCTATAAATATAGGGAAAACTAGAAAAAAATCATGATAATTCTTTTTCTCGAGAATTTAATATTTTCGAGGAAGTATGTTTTCTCGTACTGACGTTAGATAGATGCGGGTTATTCGCATATTATTAATACGATTATACCTCGTATTAGTAGATATTTCTGTTTGGATTTATTCTAAACGATGTTTTCATGATTTTTTACCATTGTTTAGCCATTTTTTTGGACACGTTCCTTAATTTCTTTTAATGGCTATAATCTAAGTTCAAAGTGTGTTTCACCTTTGACACTTTTCCATGATAATTTATTTTGCACTTATTTAAGTGTGGTCTATAATTAGTTTTTTAGGCCTAAGATAAATTCTATCATGGGTTAGTTGATCGGTTTGGTGGATTTTATTGGATGTTTTCCAAGTTTTATATGGACTCATCAAGTTCTGCCTAGATCACTTATGTCTAGGGGTTTGTTATTGAGTGCTACACACATGTGTTTCACTTGCTTACTTTGGAGTTCTGCTTGATTGACACCACGTTCATATACTCATCAGGTTCTGCCTAGATCACTTATGTCTAGGGGTTTTTTATTGAGTGCTACACACATGTGTTTCACTTACTTTGGAGTTCTGCTTGATTGACACCACGTTCATATACTCCGAATTGATGAGTTGGCCACCAATTTTAATGCTTCTTTTGGCATGATTAATGCCCATTAGATGGTATGCATTGTTTTTTATGATCAACTATGGTTCTCATGGATTCGAGGAGCTTTTATGCTTTTATCCATGGTTTTATAAGGATCTTTTGATCTTTTGGATAATTTCATGTGCTTTGAAGGTAGCATTTGCCTTCGTTTTTTGCATGTAATTTTGGACTATGTTCCTTGTACTCTTGTACATATTCCAACTCGGATACCTAGTTGTTTATATATCTAGGTGAGTTATTTTTCTACCCTAACTTTATTGAGTTTATTGGGTAGTTATCATTAGAAAGGCGCCAATAATTCAATTTCTTTTCTAAATGATGTACTCGAAAAGAGTTATTCCTTGATGTAGTCTCAGGTATATAGAGACAGGATTTAGTATGTGAAAGTTTGGATAAGGCCATCTTATTCCTTTTATACAGGATTTTATTCATATTTCCTAGACGGCATACTAGGGAGTTTCAAATTGTTAAGGTATGTATGGGTGGTATCATGGTGGTATGGGACGCTAGTGCATATATTATCTTATGGGATAATTTGGACTCAAGATTATTGCTTTGCTTACAAATATCACTTAGCATGTTGACCTCAACATTCAAAGACAATCTCATTTTCTAAATTCACTAGAAGTTATAGTGTGGGCATTCTCTAGATAAACTTCTTTTATCTATAGCCTGCATGTTTTGATGAGGGTAATCTCGTTGGCATTTTCACTTGTTAAAATCTCTTTCTTTAGAGTTCAAACAAGTTTATCTCTCCCGCTCAAGACCACTGCTTCTGCTGCACATAGAGATAAAGCGCCGCACGTGGTCATCCCCATCTTCTGAGGTGGAACCCTTGAACATGGAAAACTTGATGTTAATCCAGCCCAACACCACTGACAAGGGTTCTCAAACTAGAGGGTTGTTCCCGGGGTGACCTTCGTTCATGGCGACCATGGGTAGAGGAGTAGGAGCACCTTCGTTCATGGCGACCATGGGTAGAGGGAGAGGAGTAGGAGCACCTTTTGGAAGCACAGAGTGGATTGGCCGCTTGTGGCTTTTGAACACCTGATAGAGAGGAGACTCTTGATGGGATTGATATAAATAGAGCTCCAAGAACAGGTGTTGGGCATGCAAAGATGATGAACTCTTACAGACTCAAAATCTTGGGAACTCTTGACTCACAAGAGTCCCCAGTAGGATCGCCAAATTTTTAGTGTACTTGTAGCGGACTGGGATGCCCGTCGTGTAGGCACACTAAATCACTAGGGTCCTCTCTAGGGAAATATACCCTGAGGAGTTGGCACAGGCTAGGGAGATGGCAACCTCTTTGTCCCACTCCACTATGCACTCACACAGACTCAAGAACAGAACACCACACAAGAGCTACCTAAGTGACATGCACGCAACACAAGATAGGAGTAGGCAATAGTTGGGACATCACAAGACCATGTATTGCATTGGGGATGCTCTCTTGGTACACCACAGTCTCTATATATACAATGGGTGTGGCCCCTTGGGCTATCATGAGCCAAGTGCTAAAAGTCGTCAACCGATAGATGCTGTTGGAGTAGCTGAGGGGCACTGAGCATAAGTAGGTGACATATGCCGTTGGAGTAGGTGAGAGGAGCCGATGAGTAGGTGGGCGCCACTTCGTCGGTCAAGTGGGTAGCCAAACTTGGAAGTGGGGTCGCCGGTGATTCCCACTTTTTGTGGCTAGTGGTCAGCCTTGTGGTTCACGAACTTTGGGATGCCTGATCTTGGGGTGCTCGATCTTGGGGATTCACACAGTGAGGATGCGGACTTGGGGATGCTTGATCTTAGAGATTCACGGGTCTGGGTGCATGTCCACAGGTAGTGAGGTTGGCTACAATCATCATGGACAAAGTATACATGTTCTTAACATTGCTTTATCAAGGTTCTCATGGTGTAGCAAAAGCAAGCACAATGAGAAGAGTGCCCTGCCCAAAAAAACTGCCCATCTAGTGCTTGAAAAAAACATATTTTTTAAGCAATCAAAATAAGGACAACTCTTAAATCTGTCTGTTTTGTTGATATACCAAAATGCAAAGCACCTTAAGGTAACTTGGGTAGGCGAAACCATGTCCAACAAAGTGGTTAACAATTATGAATATGTATTGGTAAATGTGGTTATTGAAGCTTATGATCCAAATTAGGCCCAACTCCCTAGATCATATTAACTTACACGAAATGGTTGTACCTTAGCCATATATGGAATTCTTATGTCTCTCTTCAACGAAGTAAGGAAATAAGTAAGGATTGGCATGGTCATTTGTAGGTAGACTTTGCCCCTCTCATACACTTAGCCGCTTTTAAAAAAAGGAAGACACATATCAAGCCTTTTGTACATTAAATTATCAACTGGAGATGAAATATGAAGTTTGTTGTAAAAGGAGTCTGGAGTTCCTTTTTTTTGTTTGGAATGGTAAATGAAGCGATAAAAGTCGATCAAAAGGGAAGAAAAAGAATATATGCCCTTTTTTTGAAACAATAATTTTCAAAAAGGGTAGGCAACAGTCCACCCTTTTGGAAAGGGTCAAAAGAACATTCTACCCTTTATTTTGGCAAGCAAACATCCACAGAAGGACATAAAAACATTCTGTCCTTGAGAAGGTGTGTGATTTTAAAGAGCAGGAATGCTAGTCCACCCCTTCACCCAAAATCCACCCTTTTAGACGGCAGAATTAGGGTGCCCTTTTCACCCCACTTTCGCGTGCAGATCACTTGGATAATAGAATCTGCAGAGCTGTGGTACTACTTCAAGATGTCCATAGAAAAGCAAGCATTCAATTCTCGCATTCGCACTAAGGAGAAGAAATAGGTAAAAAGAGCTACCTGAAGTTCAAAAGAGAATCCACTCTTTGGACAGTCCCCTGCATCTTCATGTGTATACTACAAGTGCAAGTGTAGCTAGCAAGCTTATATCCAATTGGTGGGGAGTATCCACCTTAATGGAATCCTCATAGCCAAATATTTAGCCTCAGACTTATAATTTACTTGTCCATGAATGATGAATTAAGTCATCATCATTGATGAAGTATACACGTTCTTAACATTGCTTTTTCAAGGTGTGTAGCAAAAGCAACGAGTGCCATGCTTGATTTTTGAAGTGCGCCCTTGCCCTTCCAAATTGAGGGGTTTGGTGAATTAAAGACAGTTCTTTAATTATATTTTAGTGTAATTTTGGCGGTTTTGCAAGTCTTTTCGGCCAAAATGCAACTATGGCAGAGTGAGAGTGCCCCGCACAAAAAATCTGCCGGTCCAGGGCCCTCCATGTGATGTCACGCAGAATCCGCCAGCTAGGCCACAGTGATAGTGGCCTGGTGAGAAAAACATGCCCAATTTCCAGCAGGGGATCATGTACGTTCCAAGTTCCAACTTTCCGCACCTTGGAGGAGGCTAGCCGCTAGTTGGCCACAGCCAGCCAGGCAAAGGAAGGAATAATGATGATCAGGATTCAGGCATGCCTGCCTACCGTGTAAACTGTAAAAGCCTGCCGCGTTTGTTGAAACCTCAATGACAACTCCCCCGTTTGAATCCGCGTTTGTTGAAACCTCAATGACAACCCCGGGGCATAGGCTTTGCTCCATAAGTACTTGGCTCTGAGTGTGGGACTGCACACATGCAGTGCGTCATAGGTTATGGGCCTATGGAGCCTGACTGGGCCAGCAGGTTCTGACATGGCAACCTATGATTCGTGGAGAGGTCCTGGTCGACGGTGCGCGTTTGACAGTCTTGTCCCTGTGTAAAGGCCACTGCTTCTCGCATTGCCACAGACTAAGAGCTCTTGCGCCCAGTGCGCTGCAAGTCAACAGATATATCTATCGATGAGCACATGATAGATGAATCAACAGATATATCTATCGATGAGCACATGATAGTATATGCATCTTATCTAGAGAATCATTGTCCACGTACATCTTTTTTTGGACTTGTAGATGTTATTGGGGATCGTACTGCCGAGGGCTTGTATAATTCTTTAATAACATTGATCTTAGAAAATGGATTGGACTTAAGAAAGTTGGTTGGATTTGGATCTGATGGTGCATCCGTAATGATAGGAAAGAGATCCGGGGTGTCTACTAGATTAAAGGAGTCTTGTCCTTTCATGACATCTATGCATTGTGTGGCTCATCGCACAAATCTTTGTGCATCTAAAAGCATAGAAAAGTTTCCATTTGCAAAAGCTATTGATTCCACAGTTAATGAAGTCGCAACTCTTTTTAGAAAGAGTGTCATCCGCAAAGAGAAATTAAAAGAATTACAAGAAGAATTTGAATGCTCAATAATTCAATTGGATAAAATTCATTCAATTAGATGGTTGAGTAGATCAATGGTTTTAGCAAAGTTTTGTGACTCACTAGAGCCTCTTCTTGAGTTCTTTGAGAGTGAGAATCTCGTAGTCTTTAGCAAATTGTCTTCTCTAGAACTCATTTATGCAATACATTTTTTAGCAGATCTATATCAACATTTGACAAAGTTAAGTAAAATATTTCAAAAGTCATATGTTGATATTACTAGTATTCCTGGCATTGTGAGTGCTGAGATTTGTGCATTGGAAATAGAGTTTGTGTCAGAACCGGATATTGACATGAATGCAAGAAAGGAAGATACAAGGGGTTTTCCTATTATTCCTGATTATGGACCAGAGAAGGGTTTTCTCCATGGTTTACGATCTTCAATAAAAGGTGACCATTTTCGTAGCAAAAAGATATCTCGCTCTTCTGATGGCTCTGATATTGAATTGGTTATTAGCTTTCAAAAAGCATTCACATTAAGTGTTATTAAAGATTTGAAAGAGAGATTTGTGGATAACTCTACCTTGGCTTGTTTTAAAATACTCTCTCCATCTTGCTATCCTCCTGGAAAGCTACTTAAGAATTTTGGAGCTGATGAATTAGACAGGTTGATATCATTTTATGGAGAAAGCAAACTTGCAAATGGTGAGTTAATGGAGAAATTTGTAGATCCAATATCTCTTCGAAGAGAATACCTTACATTCAAGATTCAAGCCACTAATGATTGGAAAGGGTGGAATTTACGGGACACTTGGTCTTACATAAGTAACAATATCACTCTACAAGAAAAGTATGAAGGGTTGCTAAAGCTAGCGCAAGTTGCATTAGTCCAATGCTCCAGTACTGCAATTTGTGAGCGTGGCTTTAGTATACAGAATATTATCAAATCAAAGTTGAGGAATAGATTGACGACAAAGAGTACAACTTCCTTAATGCGAGTATCCATCGAAGGTCCTCCAATGTCCGAGTTCGACTTTAGCTCAGCAATAGAGCTTTGGAGGCTTGATGCCATTACGACAAGACATGCTTTTACAAATGAAGACTAAAAGGTATTTCTAAAAACTCTAGAGATTAAATACATTATTAATGCCTTCATAGCAAAGTACTAATGTATAATACAATCTTCTTTTCATTAGGAGATGGAGGAGCATGAAGGATTTGGGAGCTTGTGAGAAAAAAAAATTCAACTAGTCTTAGCTGCTTTTAGGACGCAATGCAATATTTGTAGTGCATTTATGCACAAGCATGGATGATATTCTTGTGAAAGCAAAATTCTATTTTCTTTAATGATAAATATCATTTTACTCATGAATTTGGCAATCAACAATTTAGTAAATTCTATTGATGTGACCAATCATTTTGTTGCGAGAGTGTTTTAAAGTCGTTTTTAAGTACATTCTCTTGATACTCGAGTTATTTTGTCGCAAGAGTTTTTTAAAGTGTAAAATTCTGAATAAAACTTATAAAACCTTCAAGAATTTCAGAGAAAAATTTTTACACTTGGCAATATAAGAACTTACTTTTGATTTTTCAGATTAAAGGTATAAAAAGATATAGGATTTTGGTTTTTTTCGAACACTGCAACCCCCCCGTTTGAAATCCGCGTTGGTTCTCGACTCACTCCTTCCTTCCTTGCGCTACATAATTAATGATGGCAAGGCCGCGCCGTCGAACATTCCCGTTATTGCATAAATAAGTATGCAATATTCTCACCAGCATCTTTTTTTACAGCTGCTACCGCTGCCAACATGGATCACCGTTGCTGCGTTGGCCATATCCCATCGCCATCTCTTCTCCTTTAAGGGGTGTGCGTGGCGTGATATGAAACGTCGCGGAAAGAGACGTGTGCGTGGCGTGATATGAAACGTCACGGAAAGAGAGGTTCACCAGCTGGTGCCTCCCAAGCAAAAAGTATGGGCCACGGACGGAAGCTGCTGATGACTCCTCATCTTAAGCACGTATATAAGGTCGAATGTATTCCCCCGACCTTTCACAACAGCTCTAGTAGACGCAGCTAAATTCTGTCGTCTAAGAGCACCCACTCCACTCTGCAACGTACAAACAAATATATATCAACTTGTTTCGAAACTACCGTATAATTACAGCTGAGAAGCGCTATTTCTGTGATTGGACACCATGAAGTCTACGAGGTGCCTCTGCTCTTGTTATAGCCGTGCTCTCTCATGTCTTGGCATCTTGCTCCTTTGCTCTCATAATTTGATCGGGCCCAGCGCTGCTGCGGCTGCCACAGCGCCAAGCTTCAACGACAATTTCGTGGTCTCGTGGGCGCCATCGAATGTTAAGTTCCTCGGGGCCGCCGGAGAGGCGCTCCAGTTGGTTCTCGACCAATCCACAGGTAATGCCCCGCCGGCCGCGGGCGCTCATCATCAGCAGCAGCAGCTTTACGCCCCTCTCTTCCTAACTGGTTCTTCCCGTATTATATGTGCGTGGCAAATGCAGGCTCGGGCTTTGCTTCGAAGGACAGCTATCTTTTTGGGAACATCGACATGCAAATCAAGCTCGTGCCAGGCGACTCGGCGGGCACCGTCACGGCCTACTACGTAAGTGTGTGCCGGCCCATCATACATTGCGTCGCAACAACAACATTGTCGCTGGCTACATATCAACGTTCATTCCTTCACTGATGCTATATCTTTACACACTGCAGCTGTCCTCGGAGACCGCCAAGCACGACGAGCTGGACTTCGAGTTTTTGGGCAATGCCTCCGGGCAGCCTTATGCGCTTCAGACCAACGTTTTCTCCAACGGCGTGGGCGGGCGGGAGCAACGCATCTTCCTCTGGTTCGACCCCACCGCCGACTTCCACACCTACTCCGTCTCCTGGTCTAAGCAGCGCATCCTGTAAGTAGTAAGTCCATCGATGGTGGCTTTTGCAACCTCTTTTATCATATGCTATTGCTTATCTCCTCCTGCTTTGTATCATCTTTGACAGGTTCCTGGTGGACGGCGTGCCCATCCGCGTCTTCTCCAACAACGCGGCGGCGGGGGTACCGTATCTGAACAAACAGCCCATGCGCGTCTTCTCGAGTATTTGGAATGGCGACAGCTGGGCCACTCGCGGGGGCCTCGTGAAGATCAACTGGGCACACGCTCCCTTTGTAGCCACCTACCGCAACTTCCGAGCGAACGCCTGCGTGGCGACCAAGTCCGCCGCCGCCTGCATGGGCGGCGCCTCCAACCATGTCAGCGGAGCCTCCGGCTCAAACTCCTTCGACATGGCTAAGCTGCAATGGGTGAAAAAGAAATTCATGACTTACAACTACTGCACGGACCATGCCCGCTATCCCGTTGCCCCTGCAGAATGCACTAGGGAGTTCTAGCTCCACTGCAGTCTCTTCCGCGTGTACATTAGACATTGTTTTATCCAAGAATGTAATAAAACTAATTCTTTTTCCTCTCAATTTGTGCACCGGTGCAATCACAAGTTTGACATGCACCTCTGCGATATTAACGTTCCCAACTTGATGGGAAATTTCTTTTATCCGAACACTGCTACTTAGTTCTGAGATTTCCCTCGGCCCTTTAACAGAAAGCTCCGGCACGTTTAAGCCCACCTTGTCTTGCAGTACATAAACTTGCCGCCACTTGGCCGAGTTCACAATAGCATGGGTGGGAATGGTACCGCAGTCACACTGCTGAAATTCGTATGTGAAGACTCACATCAGAAGATCAGTCAATCCCCAGAGATTTGCAGGTGACAAGCGTACTCGCATGCAGTACTGAAACTAGAAGCCTTCAGAGGGCATGAAAGCCCTGGAAACCTTCTAGAGAAAGTTAAGAACTGAAACTAGAAGCCTTCAGAGGGCATCAAAGCCCTGGAAACCTTCTAGAGAAAGTAGAAAACAGAACTGAAAAAAAGAGGACCACTGTTTTCAAGATTTTATACACAAACAGACATAATTAGTTCATTTTTGAAGGTCGAGTTAGTTTATGGCCCTCTAAATTAAGGTTAGGGTAGGCCCTCATATTTCAGCGGTGCTCGCATCATCACGCGATTTAATGATATGCTTATTTACCCCACGTCCTTAATTGTTCTTCCAAACTAATTCCAATCACCAAGTCCTTATTGTTAAGTCTACCGGTGAGACAATGGCCCAATAAATTTGGGCCATGCAAAGGAAATCCTAACATAACAGACGATTTATAGTGTACTATACTAGTGAGAAATCCCAAGATACTTATGGCCCTTAAACAAAACTACAAAATCACCTAGATCAGCTGCTTTTGTGTAAACGTATTGCTTTCTTAACGAATTGAACATGTCATCTAGAATCTAGAATTGCTTTTGCACGAGCAAGAACCTTACCTTACCTTACCAAGGGAGAGAGAGAGAGAGAGAGAGAGAGAGAGAGAGAGAGAGAGATTTAAGTGTTGGGTCGTGAAAAATTGGGAGAGCTATGGCGGATCATAACAAAGCGCTAAATCCATGTTTAAGGAATAAAAGAAGCGAGAGACCTAGTATGCCACTTACACCACCCATGTGGCTATTACGTCATCGAGAATATATCAAGAAGCTTTATCTATTTTCACCTTCTTTCTTCAGTGTACATTCATTAAAATTTAACAACCTTTGAACAAATAGACAATACAAGTGCATATGCATTTTTGGGAGAATCCTTGCCTGGAGTCACTATCCTTGGATTTAAGGAGAATGACTTGTTTCCTCTCACTCACACAATATGTCTATGCAAATGCACCCACCCATGTGGCTATTATGTCACCAAGCTTACATCATTGCTGACATCAAGGATTTTTACATATTTTCACTTCTTTCATTTATTAATATCTAAACAACCTTTGAACAAATATAATAGACCTATCATTACAAGAGATGGGACTAAAAAATCTCCAAATGTTGGGTGTAGTTTTGTTGCTATATGTGTTGCTACGGGCTCACTACTATATTCGTTGCTATGTTCACTACACCGCAATGGAACAACGGCACAAAAGTGAAAATAGCATCAATTTTTTGGGATTTTGTTTTTCAAACAAAGAATGGGGCAACTTAGGGACTCACACTCTCACAATCTACCCCTAGTTTTTTTTTAAATACTAGAGATTTGATAGAGGCCATTGTTTAAAATTAGACAAGTGAGCATAAACTAAAAGTTATACTATTTGAGTATAAATAAAAAGTTATATTACAGAGAATGCTTGCAAAGCATTTGATTCATTCTGTACTCAAGACTCTAAGAAATGTATAAGCTTAAATATAACTAGACAAAGCCATGTAAATACATCTGCTCACTACATCGATCATCATCTTCATCATGGTTGCCATCATTATCCTATATACACCATGTAAAATCAAATTAGCACAATTATAATGACTTAAAAAACAAGTAGCTTCAAGCATGCTCTCACAAAAAAAAAATAGCACCTTCTTTTTGTAAGCTTTTTATGGCTCACCCTAACCCTCCTTGAAACACATCCAAAAAGAGCTTACTTGGTGAACCGCAACTGTCGTGAGGATCTTTCCAATGGCCGAGCTCATAACCCTTGAGGTCTCCAAGCTCTACAACTCCTTGTTGAGAAGCAATTCCCCGTGTCTCCCACGAGCATTGTCACACCACCGCGTTGCACTACGGGTCCTCGTCCCTCCTCTCACCTCACTTCACTCATACACACTCACTAGCATGCATTAGGATGACAGATTAGAAAGAGGATTAGCAAGAGCAAGACTCAATTGCACAATGGGAGTGTATCTTGTATTATTAGAGATATTCACTTATATACATGGCCATAAGTGTTCACACTCACTTAAACTATGGCGGCTGACCGGACACTTTAGGCTCATAAGAGGCCTAATGCTATTACAATGACCACTGTCATAATATATCCATGAAGTACATCATTAGGACTTCATCCTATCTTGCTACGACACGCTCTTGAAGCGAGAATTGCCATAAATACTCCGTCACACCATTACAGGCGCCCATCCAAGTTGTAGCTTTGGACACTATTGCTTCATATCTTGAATGTACGACCCTTTGGTGTATATCTACCATGACTCCTTGATGTAAGATAATGGCGGTAGATCTTGTTAATCCTAGAATTGGATTAACATTCCCCCCTTCCTAATGACGTTCACGTCCACGTGATCGCGTTGAAGACCTTTGTGTGGGGAGAATGAACAAGCTTGTCGATGGCGTTGATGCTGAATGACGTTCAATGGTCTTTGTTCCTCCAGAGGAAATAAGAAAAGCTAGTTAATGAATGAAGAGGTTAGTGGTGTATTGGGAACTCCTAACGGGGTGGGGGGCTTTTACGAATGATTGCATTTTAATAATTGTGTGAGCTCCCTTTTTTTTTCTTTTTCTTTTTTCTTTTTGGCCCACTTTGTTTTTAGCAATCATCGGCAAAGTTACATGTGATTTTTGTTAGTGGGGACACTAAGAGATGTTAATAATGGGAGAGAAGAGAGAGAAGGATCTGGAGGAACGTAGACTTAATCATCAAAATGAGATGGTGATTCTCAATTCCTCATTTGATTCATTGAAGCGACTTCCATCATTTGAAGTAATTGGCTTGTGATGATGTCCCTTTGTGTGGTAGGATTCTTGTTAAATGTTGTTGAGTAGGACCTGATCCTGTCTTCTTCTGCCCATGTGCTTTTTATGTTTTTATGCATAATTAAGTACTCTTAGAAGCAGATTTTCATGAAGTACAAGAATTGAGTCATATAGACTCTTATTGAACTACTGTCTGTTGAAGTAGCCACTTGTTGGTGAGGATTGAAAGAACTACGTCGACTTGCGAGGCTAATATAAATATCTTCACTAGGGATTGAAAATCATTGAGTTGTGAAGATTGTGGCATCATTTGGAGAGGTTTATAATTTAAAGGAAAATTCCAGGTGATGGGTTGTACCATTGACTAGGCTTCGCCGACTATGGCCCCCCATCCAGAGATGTACCTAGAAGTTATTGATGGTGAGGCTTTGGTGCAAATGTTCTCCAACGCTGCATGAGTACGCAGTTCACCAACATTAAGGTTTAGATGAGGAACACCTTGTAGCATGATCACCTTCTAGCATGTTGTCATCTAAATGTATTGCTTCTTTACTTACAACATTGATCGAATGTTTCTGGATTGGATATAATGATTAAGTTGTGTAAGCCGTTATTCTTCAAGCCCATCATGAAACATCTCCTCAATTGAACATCGTTTAATTTTTTCCATGACTCACAACGTGAGTCCAAGAGTTTTATCCAAAGGATAAAGCCTTTAATGGATTCATTTGGTTGGCGCTCAATTGAATAGAGTTCTGTTACTACACTCCATCGATCACCTTGTCTGGAAAAGCCATGTATACAGGCTGATTTCAAGGTTTTGAAGTTGGTCGTAATCACCGGCATCAATGTGATGAACCATCGACTAGCTTTTCCCTCTAAGCATAAGTTCAACGCATGTACCTTAGTGGGGCAGTTGGGGTTTCCAAAGGCTTCACATCTCTGTTCAAACATTTGAATGAACTATAGGTGAATTCGTTGGGGTTGAAGTTGGTGGTGAGGTTTTCTTCACATTGTTTGATTTAGGCAACCATATGATGGAATTACCATCATAGTATCTTTGTTGTTGATGTACATGCACAGGCACCCATCTTTGAGATGAACACTATAAATTGGTGCCGATGTGCTTGGTGTTGAGGCTTTCTTCTTTGTGCAAGCGTAGGGGACTTTGTGATGCGCTTGGGGACCTAAGCTTTGGTATTTCTTTGGTAGACCCTTATGCTCGCAGCAATCTTTTTGGTATCCACATGCATTGGTGGAGTTCTTTGAGGAACTCGCATAGGCTCTTGTGGACGGTGTTGTGGAGTACTCTTCTTCTTTCTTGGCTTTTGAGTGCTTCGTTGAGGAAGAGTTTTTGACTGTCGAGGAACCCAAATCTGATTGGCACCTTCATAGTAGCCTTGAGCTGCAAGTAGCTGCTTCTCCACCCATATTTTGCTACTATTAAGATATCGATTGTGGGAATCTTGGTGGAGTTTTCTTTTGGGGTGATGTGGAAGGTTTGGGGCCAACCTGGACTTTGGTTGGCACTGGCGTTGCAAGTTTGAGACTCATTGGCATTGTTGATGAGGTTAGAGTCTCTCGTGGAGTGGCTGTCGATGACGAGGCCTTTGAGCATGTGGTTGTCTCCATTGTTAAGGTTTGTCGATGAAAATGCATAGGCTCCGGGGGTCTTTGCTTTGAGTTCCCTGTTAGAGATAGATGGTTGGGCTCTGGGAACTTCTTCAAGAATAGCTATTGATTGCGAGGTTTTGGCATCGAACTTCGTAGGTGAGGATGGGGTTGAAGGAGTAGAGGCTTTATTCGAGTTGGTTATTGATGCAGATTGTAGGTCATTGTGTAGAGGGGCTTTTGTTGGAAGAGGCTTGTATCCTTTTGCGTTCAGCATCATAGATATCCATTAAAGTTGGATTCTCTTCCTGGCAGTATGGTATTGTCAACTTTTTATCGTTGACCATCATGATGACTCTATCGCTAGCAAAGCACAGTGGTGCTTGGGCAGCAACAGTCCATTTATGCCCCAAGATTAAATCTACTTCCAACACATACTCAACCACAAAAAACTTGCAAGTGAGGGGGTTAGTTTCAATATACATTGTATGTTCAAAGTACCCCAGACATGGCATGTTCAACTATTGTGTAGTAAAGGTAATCCTTTCAGAATGTGCCATGAGTGTTGGTTGACCTAACAAGTCCCATAGCTCGAGGGTCATGAGATTGTGTTCTCGTGTTGGATAAAGCTGTGCTTGAGCTCTGTGGTGATTCTATTTGCAATTTTCAATCCAACCAGAATCCTAGGGACTTTTTTAGTAAGATATGTTGGAAGTTCCAGCTCCTGCAAGGTTTCTTCCTCCTCCTGTAATAACAATTGTACATTGCATATGTAGGAGTGTTCAAGAAGGTGATTGTTTACGTGGATTCATCTAGTGAATACAACGATTCACTTATCCAAGGTCCGCCAAATGATGACATCATACTCAAGGGAATCTAGGGTAACATGAAATGTAGATTCCATATCGCCATCGATTGTTTGAGTACTGTATCTAAAGTAACCTGGAACTTCAATGTTTTGTTCATTGGTTCCTTTTGTAAGACTATTGCTTGTAGGGATGAGTTGAGGTTGTCCCAATGACACCCAAGTGTCTATTGTCACTCATGATGTTATGACTTGCTCGTCAAGGGCTAATCAATACGCGTTTGCGCTAAACATCATTGCCTGTAGGGAAATCCAACCATACCATGATAGAATCTTCCAAAGGAACCATGGGTGTTTCGATTATTGTTTCACCTTTAGATCCTGTGTCTGTTTCATATTCCCATTCACTTTCATCCTCTGTTTGGGTCTCAGCTTTTTCAAGAATACCCAATGTGTACAATGGCACACTTGGCCCTCTGACAATTCTTAATGAGGGCTGTTTGGAAACTTGCGAATCCTGGCATTCCTGTTTTATGTAGTTCGTTATGTCCTTATATAACTCAGGTTGAGCCAAGTGTTGATGTGATGCTAGCTTTATGAGAGAAGGGCATTCCTCCAAATGAGGTTTTGAGAGACTGTTTTAATCTTGTAAGAGAATTATCAAATTCCTCACGTGCTTTCTCAAGCCTATACTAATTCGTACAATCTGTCTCAAATGACTCTTCTGTAGAGAGTATGTCTTTCTCTTGAAAGGGAAAGCAGTACTCTTCTAGGCTTTAAATCTTGGTTACTATTTTAGGTTTGGCATTATGAGGCTCAATCACAACCGGTGACCCTGTAAGACATTCAACCAAGCTAAGCATGCTCTCTTGAGCTTGCTTTTTGCATCATTATTATCCATTTGGGGTGGTTGGGTGGGTTCTATTTTCTTGCTTGGTCTATGTGGTGCATTGAGCGAAGAGTAAGAACTTGTTTCATCCTCACTTAGTGATGCACTAAAACTTGTTTCATTCTCTGACTTTCTTTAGTTTGTTAATTTTTCATTATTTTTACCCATGTGACGAGATCGAATTTTCTTTTGGTTTTTGTGTCTTGTGTCGCATGTATGGGTGTTCTGTTTTGCGTGGTGGTCTTTGAGGTAGATGCTTCTGCATCATGTATAGCTTTTTTCTCTTTCGTGTTTATGTCCCCTTTTGGGTCTTTGTCCTCTGCAGGCTCCTTTTCCCTGTCTTTTAATTCGACCTTGGTTTCGACAATTTGTCGTCTTTTGTTTTTCTTGGGTTTAGAAGGTTTTGTTTTCTCTTTTGGGTTCTGTTTGAAAACATGCTCTTCTACCCATGTTGAGGCATTGTCTTTTATGTTCTTTTTGACTGTTTGTCGTACCTTGGCTTGTAAAGCGTGTAAGCGTGCATAGGAGTCGTAGCGGCACTGCTTATGGGATTGCCCACAGGCACAGCAGGTCTGGTAGCGCGCTCTCAGGATGGTTTTTGCAGGCTCACCAGGTGAGATGCTGGTGACGTGGGGTGCGGTGGCTTGGGCCACGGACAGTGGCCCAGCCCTTGGATATGAGGACGTCCCTGGCAGTGCGACCATCCAGGTCTCTGACAGGGTGATGGCAGTGGTTCCGACGCCAGACTTCTCTTCGGCAGCCCCTCAGGAGGGGGTCGGGCACAGATGGGAGTTGATCAGCAGCATGACGGCTTGGCACATTTGGAGAGCCCGATGCAGGGAGGCCATTGACCGCCAGGCGACTCCACCGGCGGAGGTCATACAGGCCCTCTGGGTGGACATCACCTTGGGGAAACTCAGGGCGACTCGGATCGCATGAGAGGGCGCCGCAAGGCTTTCCTCCGCACTTGGCAGCCTGGCCCTTTCCTCACCGCGAGGGGCGAGGATGTCACTTGGCACTACAGGCCTCCAGTTTGGCTTTTCTCACCTCCCACATGTACTACTAGGTAGCCCCCCCCAGAGAGCGGCCAGCCATGGGGGTGGAGCTCAGGAGTTCACTGTGTTTTTATCCCTCCTTGCGAGGTGAGCTTTGTAGCCTTATGGCGTTCTCTCATTAACTAATAGAAGGATCTTTTTTCTGGAAAAAAAAAAGCGTATAAGCAAATTCAAGGGCCCCGTGGGACAATTGCCCATTTTGTACACTTAAGATGTTAAGAGTTGTACTTTGTGGGACAAGTTACATTGAAGAAACCTGTCTTGGGCAATCTTGGAACATGTGATCAATGCCACATCGTTCACACATTGGTTCGTAAGGTGTCAAGATGGGCATGGAAGTATTCCAAACTGTGCAGTCTGCCACCTTGTGAGATCCACGACAATAGAAACACTGAAGTGTCCGATTAACTGCTTCTTGAGTGTTTCGGTTTGGTGTACGGGAGATGGAGGTTTTGAGTCCTTTGTGGATGAAGTTGGACACTTTTTAATATCATGGTCAAAGGTTTTACAATATATGCAGTATAGAAGGACATGTGCCTTGTATACACAATGAGGATTGGGATGGTCGTAGTGATTGCATTTGATACAAGGCATTTTGCTCGTCACTTTTATAGGCATTAAGGATGTCTGGTTTTGAAGGTTTTAATCCTCTCTTATAGATGTCTGATGTGATGTTTTAAGCAAGGCTGCATAAAATTATGAGAATGTCAATTCCGAGATCGATCTTTCTTTTGCCATTGCTTCACTTGGTTTAGATGAGGAACACCTTGTAGCATGATCACCTTCTAGCATGTTGTCATCTAAATGTATTGCTTCTTTACTTACAACATTGATCGAATGTTTCTGGATTGGATATAATGATTAAGTTGTGTAAGCCGTTATTCTTCAAGCCCATCATGAAACATCTCCTCAATTGAACATCGTTTAATTTTTTCCATGACTCACAACGTGAGTCCAAGAGTTTTATCCAAAGGATAAAGCCTTTAATGGATTCATTTGGTTGGCGCTCAATTGAATAGAGTTCTGTTACTACACTCCATCGATCACCTTGTCTGCAAAAGCCATGTATACAGGCTGATTTCAAGGTTTTGAAGTTGGTCGTAATCACCGGCATCAATGTGATGAACCATCGACTAGCTTTTCCCTCTAAGCATAAGTTCAACGCATGTACCTTAGTGGGGCAGTTGGGGTTTCCAAAGGCTTCACATCTCTGTTCGAACCTTTGAATGAACTATAGGTGAATTTGTTGGATTGAGTCATAATTGATTCAATCAGAATTGATTGTGATTCAGTCAAAATTGATTTTGATTCAGTCAACACTGATTTTGTTAGAATTGATTCTGATTCAGTGAGAATTGATTCAATGAGCACTGATTCAGTCATAATTGATTCAGTCAACACGAGCACTGATTTAGTCAGAATTAATTCGGTCAAAATTGATTCAGTGAGCACTGATTCAGCATTGATTCCGGGTCAAAATTGATTCAGGGTATCATAAGATTGGTCTCATCGAGCGATTTACAGTGGGACCAATGAAGTCAGAGAGCTTGGAGAGATGGTAGAGGACCTGGCTAACCATCTATAGGCCACCCGCCCCCACTACTCCATTCACCATCCCAGTGAATGATGAGAGAAGTAGATATACTTGTTCCTCTTGCAAGCTTGTCCCCTAGGCAAAGCATCTGACAAGACAACTCCGAGGCATGAACTCATTCCTGAGGGACAATTCGTTTGGTGCTACCTCCAAGTAAAGCATCCACCAAGACAACCCAACTATTAAAAGATCACAACTCTTTGGCACAACCTCCTACTAAAAGATCACAACTCTTTGGCACAACCTCCTGGGAGAAAGATGTAGCGAGATAACCTAGGCATACATAGAAAACAAAAAGCAATGGGTGAAGATGATCACACCCGGCCTTGAGCACCGTGAGGGAGGGATGGCTATCTAGGGTCCCGAACTATACAATATAAAGGCGAGGGAGTGGGGAATTTGCTTGAACAGATGTAAAAAATATGAGGAATGGGGATGGGGCTGCTTATCGATGGAGAGGATGCACGTGCAAGATATCGCCAGAGTCAGAAGAGCTGAGAAAGGCAAGAGTCCCAGAAACAAGAATTTGAGCAAAAGCCCATGCTTAGTGAAGCCACCGCCAAATGTCTCAAAGAACTTGCTCTCGAAATCGTTGTATGGGCAGAGCCGTAAAGATGCCATGCACCACTAGTGTTACCAATGTCCTCCAAGTCGAAGTAAATGCTCTTGTGGAACAACGGGGGACACACGGGAGGAGGTGGGGAGCCTCTGGCCGAGAATGTTGCTGGAGCTGCCAGGTGTCTGGCCAAGAATGCCAACGATACGCAGTTGTGTGCAGCGCACGCAAAGAAAGAGAGAGAGAGATGGAGAGCGTGTTGATTTCGTCTAAGTCCGAAGCCCACCAACGAAATCACATCAGGTAATTAGAGTAGGTTTGATTTGTCTAATTAGAGTTAACTGAGGCGTTGTCCTCCTCCAACCACGTATCGCCCCTCCCTCCCTTCCTTCCTTCCCATAAAGAACATCCACATATCGTCCCTCCCTCCTTTTCTTCCTTCCCATAAAGAAGATGGGGAAGGTGCTACTATTGGGGCGGGAGAGAGCGATGGTTATTGTCAACTATGGGAGGTGCTCGACGTATGTAGTAGGAAATGGATGTTGTCAAGTATGGGAGGTGCTCGACGTATGCACAGTAGACGATGGTTGTATTAATAGGCCAGTGGCCATATATCCCTATCCGCACAAGCTCATCGTCGAGTCACTTACGATGAGAAGAGTGGCTATATATCGCCATCAGCACAAGGTCATCTCTGTCTCGGAGTGACTCTGATAATGACTTACGACGACTAAGTCTCATCCTCCTCTGAGCTCTCTACATGATGAGAGGCATAAGTATCTCCTCAACCTTCACCCTTTTCTATGATGGGGATAGTAAGGGTTGTTATTAAGAAATCATTGCCACATGATGGGGATAGTAAGGGCGATTACTCTCCGCGGTGTGTCTCCTTTGCAGGGTACCACCAACAATACGAGGAAAGTTCCTTCATCCTTTTGATCCAAATTAAAGGATGGAAAGATTGTCAAGTGGAGAAACTGACGAAGGACTTTCATACAATATTCAAAAAGGGAGAACATTAGATGCGCATGTCATTAGAGAAGCACCTGCAGTTTGTAATGAGTCTCATATGTTTTGTGTTAGCACATAAGTGTCAAGGGCCTTGGGATTAAACTTTTTAGTGACAATCGTTGAGTTCCCTAGGTTCTCATGTAAAGGATTCTAGAAAACAGAGAGAGAAAATTTGACATATGTCCCATGCAAGCATATTTACATCGAGGTGCTTGGCTTGGATCCTGTGGCACAAGAGTTCATGCACCAAGCTTTGCGCTCACTAAGGTGGACTTTGCCTTTTTTTATTTCATACATTATTGACACCCTATGGTGGTACGAGGGGGTCCTTTATTTTCTTTTGTATACTTTTAGTCTATATTTATGCTCTATATCTATATTTTATGTAGAATGCATGCTCTATTATGCAAGCATAGAGCATAGATATGCTTTTTCTATAGATCAATAGAGCTTGAAAGCTCTATTTATGCATACATAGACCCTATGTATGATCTATGTGTGCATATACTCTATGTATGCAAGCATAAAGCATACATATGCTCTCTTGTATGCATAAATAAAGCTATGTATAAGCCTAATGCTTAGTATTTACGCATATGCTTATGTATAAAGGCTCCATACATAAGCCTATTCTTAAAGCCTTTATGCATAACCGTTAACCTTTAATGTCTAGGTAATAAGAAGTAAGGTTTAGGCATAATGCATAAGAGCTTTAAGCTCTCATGCATAAGAGCCTCTTATGCGTTGTGCTTAAGATCTTATTCATAAGAGCTTGAAATGCTTAAGCACAATGCAAAATATTGCAATGCTTTTATGCATTGTGCTTAAGAGCTTCAAGCTCTTATGCATAAGAAGCTCTTGAGCTCTTATGCATTGTGCTTAAGAGTTTCAAGCCTTATGCATAAAGGATAATGCATAAGAGCTCAATATATAAGCTCTTATGCATTGTGCTTTAAGATATTAATGCATAAGAGCTCAAGGAATAAGAGCTTTACGCTCTTGAGCCCTTATGCATTGTACTTAAGGATAAAGTTTATGAATATCTATTAAAGAGCTCTTTAAAGACATATGTATATGTATTAAGCATAAATATTTATTGCATAAAGACATATATATAAAGGTTATGCATATATATTAAGCTTAGGCATAAAACGTAAGCATATGTATTAAGGTTATGCATAAAGCTTTATGCATATGTATAAAGCTTATGTCCTTTAATGGTTTCCTAATGGTACCCCTTTTCCAATGCAAGATATGGTTTCTTGCTCTCATTTCATTGATGTAGCTAGGGTGGAGAGTGTTAAGATTTTACTGATCTAGCATCCACTAACATTAAACCTTAGTGATAAAACTATGTGCGCCTTAGGAATAGAGTTCCTAAGGATACAAACTCGCCAATTACCATGGTTACTCTCTAGGTAGGCATGGTGAGTACTTCCCCTAATCAGGAGTCACTTTTAGGTGAGTTAGGTGAGATAATCTAGGGGAGATGGAGGTGATTTAGGATTCTAGGTGCCTCCTTCTTGAAGATCTATATAAGTGTGTTCTCTACATTCATTTGTGTGCAAGAGAGGAGACTATGATATAGCTTTGTGCTAAACACCATTTTTTGGTACTATACTTGGTGGTTACTTTGTGGGCAAAAGGCTTCTCTCTATTTCATTGTGTTAATCATGTTTTTTAATCATTTATCATTTCCATTTATGATGTTTATTACTTAATCATTTACATTCTTAGTGCATCTATTTCACTCTAGGTCATTAGCATTGTGTATGCTCAAGTATGGGATTGTTTATGCTTAAGCTATTCCTCAATCTAGGTGATTAACATCATTAGTATTGCAATCCCATCTATTTTCTAACATGGTATCAGCGCCTCCCTTCTTGGTAGATTTCTCTATGTGAGAAGTATGTGGGTTCATATGAGTGATTTGTTCACAACCAATTCTCATATCATTAAGTGGCAAATTGGTGAGAGAGTTATGTGAGGCTTAAATTTGTTGCATTTGAGTTTTGATTCTTATTTCTTAGAGTGGCACTTTGAAGCACCAAGAAGGCCAACATTCTTAACCTCTTAGAGTGAGCATCATCTTTGTGAGCATTTCTTAGTGATGTACTTGTTTTGCTATGCTTGTGTAAGTGGCATGCATAATATTAAGAGAGGGAAGAGCATTTCCTCATCTTCATCTTGGGTACACAAGAGAGTGAGAGGAGAGAAGCATTTCCTCATCTTCATCTTGGGTACACAAGAGAGTGAGAGGAGAGAAGCATTCTATGTGAGAGATCTCTATGTGAGAGGGAGCCAAGAATTAAAGTATTGAGAGAGAAGGATAAAGAGACAATCTTGAAGTGGAGATCCTTCTCAAAGCCATAGCAATGATGGCACTGCAAATCATTTGTGTGCCATGAAGCATGTTGTTGGATCAATGATGACAAATGCTGAGAATGATGATACTTGGTATATGGATTCTGGAGCATCAAACCATATAACATGTCATGGTGAATGGTTTGAGCATACGAAGCCTATGGATGTAAAAGGCTATGTGGAAACATGTGATGATACCCAGCATGCCATTACACATGTTGGAAGTGTACCATTGGTCATGCACAATGGTCAAACAAAATCTATGTCAGATGTATTGTACGTGCCTTCTATCACAAAGAGCTTGGCCTCAGTTGGTCAAATGGTGGAACAGACTTAATCATCAAAATGAGATGGTGATTCTCAATTCCTCATTTGATTCATTGAAGCGACTTTCATCATTTGAAGTAATTGGCTTGTGATGATGTCCCTTTGTGTGGCAGGATTCTTGTCAAATGTTGTTGAGTAGGACCTGATCCTGTCTTCTTCTGCCCATGTGCTTTTTATGTTTTTATGCATAATTAAGTACTCTTAGAAGCAGATTTTCATGAAGTACAAGAATTGAGTCATATAGACTCTTATTGAACTACTGTCTGTTGAAGTAGCCACTTGTTGGTGAGGATTGAAAGAACTACGTCGACTTGCGAGGCTAATATAAATATCTTCACTAGGGATTGAAAATCATTGAGTTGTGAAGATTGTGGCATCATTTGGAGAGGTTTATAATTTAAAGGAAAATTCCAGGTGATGGGTTGTACCATTGACTAGGCTTCGCCGACTATGGCCTCCCATCCAGAGATGTACCTAGAAGTTATTGATGGTGAGGCTTTGGTGCAAATGTTCTCCAATGCTGCATGAGTACGCAGTTCACCAACATTAAGGTTTAGATGAGGAACACCTTGTAGCATGATCACCTTCTAGCATGTTGTCATCTAAATGTATTGCTTCTTTACTTACAACATTGATCGAATGTTTCTGGATTGGATATAATGATTAAGTTGTGTAAGCCGTTATTCTTCAAGCCCATCATGAAACATCTCCTCAATTGAACATCATTTAATTTTTTCCATGACTCACAACGTGAGTCCAAGAGTTTTATCCAAAGGATAAAGCCTTTAATGGATTCATTTGGTTGGCGCTCAATTGAATAGAGTTCTGTTACTACACTCCATCGATCACCTTGTCTGGAAAAGCCATGTATACAGGCTGATTTCAAGGTTTTGAAGTTGGTCGTAATCACCGGCATCAATGTGATGAACCATCGACTAGCTTTTCCCTCTAAGCATAAGTTCAACCATTAGGACTTGTTTGGGGTCTTCTTGGGCCCTTTTATTTGGACACTTAGTGAAATGCTTAAAATGCTAATCAAGCTTTGGCCAAGCTAGTGGCCTAGGCCTGAAAATGCATTTTTCCTTTTCTACAAAAAAGAAAATAGGCCTAAAGGTAATCTAATCATTAGATCTTCTGTCCTTGGGAAGGAATATGGACCTAAATGCCTTTTTGTCTTGTAGTGAAGTACCTTTCACAAAGAATGTTTGAAAATTTTCGTCACTTTGTTCCCTCCCTTTTTGGAGGTGCTGCAGATCCCACTCTCTCTCTACACTCTCTCTCTAAAACACGTTTAGGGTGTTTTACTTGGGTAAGGGCTTCTTTTTCTCTCTCTAGGAGCCATGGCCTGCAGATCTGGACCTCCTACTCCATCATGCTCTCCACCAGCTCTCATGGAAGAGCTCACCATCCCCTCTTGTGAAGGTACAGATCTACACATCCTTGCAAGCTGAAGCTCTCCATCTCCATCACTAGCAAGCTCTCCATATCTATCATCCTCTCCACCAGCTCTCATGGAAGAGCTCACCATCCCCTCCTGTGAAGGTACAGATCTACACATCCTTGCAAGCTGAAGCTCTCCATCTCCATCACTAGCAAGCTCTCCATATCTATCTCCTCAAGGCCTCCATTTCTCTATATCCATCTGCATCTCCTCCACCTCCATCTCCATCACCATCTCCATCTTCATCTCCTCCATCACCATCCACATTTCCATCCTCCACCTCCATCCTCCATCTCCATCATCTCCATCACCATCCACATTTCCATCTCTGTATCCATCTACATCTCCATCTCCATCACCATCCACATTTCCATCTCTGTATCCATCTACATCTCCATCTCCATTTGCTAGGTACAATGGCTCTACGGGACATCACCAACAAGCAATCAAAGTTTCGCTTGCATGTGGACTTAGACGAGGAGTATGCCACAATGCGAAGTAATCGAACGAAGGGATGTATTCCTGCTGAGGTGCTACGACTTCAAGGTGCAAAAGCCATTGATCTTTGGACTGATGGAAGCATTTATCCCCTTGATCCACAGACTGGTGCACCTCCCCCTTTTCGTAATATCACGCAGGTCGTACGCTTCTTGGGTGATGGTTATAATGGTTTCTTAGGGTACTGTCAGAGGCTCTATTCTTTGTACTTGCAGGAACTCTCAAATCAAAATCACCTCAGGAAGCTTCTAAAATTATGCAAGGCAGAAAAGGAAGAATGTGCGTCAACTTTCATGGCCACAAAAGAACATATGCTGGCTCGAGTCAAGGATCTAGAGAAGGAGGATGCAGAGCAGAAGATGAAGCTTGATAAAGGTGTGGAAAGGAGGGATCGAGCTATAGAGAACTATCTCCGTCTTCGAAACTCAACTCGGAACCTTCGCCGACGTGTCGATCATTTCACTCACCTCCCCGTGGGATATAATGCAAGGCAGCGAAAGCGCAAGCCTCTGAGTCTTCTTTCCAAAGATGGGGGGGCTCGCAAGCGACGTGTGCGTCAAACAAGGTAATCACAGCTTCAAAACTAGCATTACATTCCTTTTTCATATAGTTATGTCATTGACTCTGAACTATGTGATGTCCAGGGAATGTGCTAAAGCAATATTAGGTTGTTCCAATACTGAGGAGTCTATCCTTGAGCACATTATTCCAGAGCAGAAAGTAATCAATATGATAACCAATCCAGTAAATGGTGCGTTGCGTGACAGGATTCAAAAGTATTTTCTCAAGGAATTCGAGCAGATTGTCAGTCCCATTGACATGCTCACTGTGTGCGACACAGCAGGTATCAGTGGTAAGGGATACAGGGCTTTGTATACTTGCATCACAGCACGTCTACGAGGCAAAGGAATGACACGATCTATACTTCCAACACCATACAGTATAGTTATGGCAAGGAAGTCAGCAAACAACAATATTGCCGACTTGCTAGGCGGCTACAGATGGGTGGATGGTAGCATGCCAATGTCAAATTCAAAAGATTTTGCTTACAACAAGTTTAACAATGTTTACGTCGAGGTGGAGGCGCTTCAACGAGCTATGATTCAGTTTTATGATATGACATTAGAGGAGACGGATGGAAAGGCTATATTTGTCCTCAAATTGGATGAATGTCAGGTTGTAAAGGGCCAAAGGGTGGAACGTACAAGTCTGACACTCATGAGCAGGGCATTGAAGCGAAAGAGCTTAGACGGCGAAGATGAAACAGGTGATGCGGAGAATAACTTGCACACAAAGCGACGCAAGCAAGATTACTTTGGAGTGCAGTCTGAGAAGAACATATGGTGGCAGGCGGCATGGACCCTTCCGCACGAGGACCATGACAGTCTGAGGTGGTACTTCACCCGTACAGGTATTCAAGGAGTGATACACAGGCAATCAAATGGTGAAGTCTTGCATGTGCCTGGCACTGGTCACTTTGAAATAGAGTGGCACCTTGGTGGTGATCTCAAGACCCTCAAATGCATGTTGGGAACTAAAAGCGGTGCTAACACTTTGTTTCCATGCATCTTTTGTTGTCATCCAAGGATGCCAAGTGTCGCAGTGGGGAAGGCCAAACAAGCAACCAAGGTGAAAGGTCGTAAGCAGGCAAGTGCAAAGGGCTCAAATCAATTACAAAAAGGGAAGGGTATGCACGTCTGGCTCAATGGAATTATGAGCTGCAATCAAAGCAAGGCACCATCTCGCGCAGAGGAGGATGCTACTTGGAACCCTATTCTTTCAATTCCACTGTCGCGAGTACATGTGTGTACCTTGCACGCAAGACTTAGAATTTTGGACAAATTGTTGATGCTCCACATCAATTATGCTTGGAACATGGAGCCAGAGTCACGGCGAGAACATGGCATCCAAGAGCTTGAAGTTGTTTTATCATCCGTGGGGCTTCACGCAGGTGCTGTCACCCTCTCTAAGGATCGCAAAAACCCATCAAGTACCCAAGATAACCCTAATAAGATATGTATGGGTGGTGCAAAAGCAAGACACCTGCTCTCAAACTATGGTGAGGCTCAAAGCCATACACATTTTGAATTATGGAAGCAGATTTGTGATGTAACAACCTATCGAGGCAATGAGGCGACACTAGGATTGAAGCGTGCACATGTGTGGGAAGCTTGTGATGAGATGATGAGGCTTCTTGAGCGCCCGTATCTTGATGAAGCAGAGATAGCTACATTCAAGACTTCGATTGACAGATTCACAGAAGAAATGATCGATGCTTGGGGGGAAACTCATATAACACACTACATGCATATTCTCTATGCGCACAGTTCCTTCTTTCTAGATGAATATGGGTCTCTTGCACTCTGGAGCAACCAAGGCATGGAACGATCACATTACCAAGCCAAGGCGGCCTATTTTAAGAACACGGGTCATGGTGGTGGCAAGGTTCGCAGCAATGCGTTTCAGGAAATGTTCAATTGGTTTTACCGTGCACTTACTGGGAGAAAGGCCCAAAAGCGAGCTGAAAATTTGTCTTTGAGGCGCAAAATCATGAAGGTGTTAGGTGCAAGGCGAAAGAGAAGGGTGCAATGCGTCAATGGCACGTGAAAGAGCGAGGCAATGGCACAGTGGTCGACTAAGAAATGGCCGTGTGTGGTTACCCACCCAATAATTCTTGTTCGCCACTTTTTGGCGCGTTCATTTTGTAAATTGACTTTTTTGTAATTTTGGCCTCCTATAAATATCAATGAGTTTTATAGTCATTTTTAAAAGTCTTGACTTGTGAGCTCTCTCTCTTCCTCTCCCCTTGACTCTCTCGCGCGCGCTCTCTCTCTCTCTCTCGCTCGTGCAGTAATATCTCACGCACATGGAGCCCCCAAATGATCCTCCCTCCAATACGCAGGATGACATTTTCAAAGACCTTGGGCCCTTACCGGTGGCACATAGAACTGCAATCCCAAACATTTACCCACAAGCCCAAGTGGATCTGGAAGCTGAGCGTGTGAGGCTTGAGCGAGAGGCCCAAGAGGCCCAAGAAGCCCAAGAAGCGAAGAGATTACACAAAGAAGCAGAGGACATGGAGGCAGCTGAGAGAGCAAGAAAAGAAGCCGAAGAGACGGTCAGAACTCAAGAGGACGAGGCAGCAAAGAAAGCACAGGAGGATGAGGCTGCCAAGAAGGAGGAAGAAGACGAGGCAGTTAGGAAGGCGGAGGCAGATAAGAAGGCTGTAGAAGAAGCTCAGGCCACCGCAAGCAACAAGAGAAGATTAGCATTCTTTGCTGCGGAGGAGGATTGGCTTAACAGAAAAGCTCACGGATTTGTTGCTGACCTGCGAATGGCCGGATACGAAGATGACACAATTTTGGAAGCGGCCATACAAAGTCTTCGAGCAGAATATACAAAGAGGAGAAATGAAGACACAGTAGAAAGGGAGCACCTGCCGAGCAATAGGATTGTCAATGCAATGCTAGACAGAGTCTTGGCTCGTGCACTTGGTAAAGGAAAGAGAAAACTCTCAGCTGAGGAAGTAGAAAATAAGAGACAGAAGCTTGAACGAGAAGCCAGGGCAGCAAACACACGGAGGCTTCGTGAGGAAAAAGACAGGAAAGATGAAGAGGAGCGAGTAAGGAAGGAGGCAGAGCAGCGAGCAGCTCCGAAGACTCCATCTGCAAAGACAAAGAAAACTCCAACACCTGCAAAGGCTAAGAAGGGGAAAACCATTCCTAAACGCACAAAACTCCCTTCTGATAACTTCCAAGAGCAGCGACAGAAGTTTAAAAATGACACGCCAGCTTGGACTCGCCACGCGCAAGCACCACCGCCCCCAACAACGCAGAAGAAGCAAAGGTGGAGACCAGGGACAGTTGCCCTTAGAGAAATTCGCAAATATCAAAAGACCTGCACACCAATTATTCCAAAGGCACCTTTTGGGCGTCTCGTCAAAGAGATTATCCACGACCAGCGCCGGGATGTCAATCGTGTGCAAGCGGCGGCACTAGGCGCTCTGCAACAAGGTGCCGAGGATATTTTGGTTTCGCTTTTCCAAGACGCGGTTTTGTGCATGGTGCATGCAAAACGTGTCACTTTGAAGCCATCTGATCTTCATCTAGCTAGGCGTATCCGTGGAGAGGAAGCTCTCTTTCACTAGATAGGGGAAGCCTTGTAATGCAACAAACCGTGTTTTGTAATCTCAATTTGATTAATGAAAAACCATGTTTATTTTCAAAAAAGTTATTTTCTATTGCAAGTGATTGTTGTCTTGTCAAGGTAATTGTAGTCTTTTGCATGTAATTGTTGTCGCTATGTACATTCGACCTCATGTGAACGCTCGTCTGCCACCGCCCGTCCGACTTTGGCTCGACTCGACGGGCCAATTTCTCCCGCGTATGGCCCCAGAAGGGTATATCAGCTGTGCGGGGTGCGCCGGGGCCGAGGGGGGGGGCCGGTGGTCGCTCCGTGGAGCCTGTGTGCCACGGAGCGACTTTTGGCTGTTTGACCTGGTCAAACAGCCAAAAGTCGCTCCGTGGCACACAGGCTCCACGGAGCGACCACCGGCCCCCCCCTCGGCCCCGGCGCACCCCGCACAGCTGATATACCCTTCTGGGGCCATACGCGGGAGAAATTGGCCCGTCGAGTCGAGCCAAAGTCGGACGGGCGGTGGCAGACGAGCGTTCGCAAAAATTGATTGAAACATCATAACAGGACACGACAACAACATATAAACACATCAAGAAGATAAAACGTAAAATCAGCTCGAAAAACATCTTGATGTCATTAATTGTTTGATTTTCACAGACGAGCGTTCACAAAAATTGATTGAAACATCATGACAGGACACGACAACAACATATAAACACATCAAGAAGATAAAACTTAAAATCAGCTCGAAAAACATCTTGATGTCATTAATTGTTTGATTTTCACAGAAGGCAAATGATTACATTGGATCTAGCCAACTCGCTTGATGAGCTTGGTGAAAGCCTCGTGGGTGAGAGTCTTTACTGATGGTTTGTCACCAATGCGTTCGGCTATCTCTTTGGCATCAGTGATGCCTTGTCCAAGGCTAAGGCCACAAAATCCTAGGAAAGACCCTGCACCTTTATCACCAAAGCTATAGATAGCTGCTTCTCTATTTACAAGAATACATTTATGGGCATTTTGGGCTATAGGGGCTTCAGACAGGATGGCGCTTAGGGCTCTGCACTTCAAAAATTCAGCTTGCGCATCATTTGAAAAGTCGTTGTGAATTACGCGAAGCATCTCGGCATTGAAGCTCGGGATGTAGTACCATAGCGCAGCATCTTTCCCCTCCACCTCCTTTCGTGCTCCACCCTTTCGGCTTGCGAACCAGTCCATTTCTCTTGCGGTCTACAAAGTAGATAGAAGAATGAGTTGACTTCAAAAAATTACAAATTAAGAAGGGAAGAAATTGGGTGTACTACCTCAGTGGCATCATCATGATCCGCAAGGTCTGCATCACTAATATTGATGCTCCCGAGGCTGACAGAATCCGAAATGGCAAGCGGCTTGTGAGGGGCAAAGCTAGTTTCTGGCACACTCTCGTAGAAATCCTTGCACTGGGATATTTGTACAAGAGTCTCTGCCACAAGGGACTCTATTGAGACATGATTTTTCGGGAGCGCAAGCACCTTTGTGACATCTGCGGAACTGAAGTCAATGTGGATGTCATCATCTTTGGACGGCTGTTGTGTGTCTCGCATGCCCGCGTACATAGCAATGACTGAGAGAGTTTCATCCTGGTGTAGCCCAAGGACATGGGCGATGTCATCCAAAAATAAGAACTCTACACCTTCTACTATGATGGGGTGTAGAGTTCGCACTTCGAGCTCTGGAACTTCATCCATGACATCGTCCCCTTCGATGTCCCGTTTCACAGCCTCAGCTTGCGGCTCTTCCGCCAGAGTCACAAGTGCAAGAGATGCTTCTTGCACTGGGGTGACAATCTCTTCCTTTGGGTCAGCTTCCTTGATCAAGAGATAAGGTGTGGCTTTCTTTGGAGGAGTGGCCTTCCTCTTTCCCTTGCTTTTCTCTGTTCCCTCTAAGATCAGGAGGGCAAGAGTCATGTCCCACCTCAAAAAACTTGTGCCAATGTTGCCCATTCCAAGACCTACGAGGTTATCTTCTTCCTCCTCCCTTAGATATGCGCTACTAAGGCCTTTGAGGAATCTTGCAAGCCTAAACCTGAAATTTTTGTCCGCTTTGTAGGTATGCTTGATAAGATCCACAGGCACCCAAGTTCCCTCCTCGTCTTCAAAGTTTGACACAATATTCAGCCATGTATGTGTCCATGTAGCTAGTGAACGCCCCAAACACGTCATTATGGAGTTCGGCGGTGCCTTCCATGTCAATAGATGTCTGAAAGATGGGTGCAAGCTTCTCGATCAAGTGACCGAGGTCAAGCTTGTGCAATTGAGATAGGAGAGCTTGGGCGGGGGTGGCCATGCTTGAGTAGCGAAGAAGGCGAGGGGACCGCAAAGATGCCGAGAGTGAGGAGATGAACTCAAAGTGGCCAAAAGTGACTTATAAAGAGGTCTTTAAAATTTTTTTTATGTTTAAAAACTCACTTAAAACCTCCAAAAAAATAAAAACACGCGACAAAACTTAAAAGTGCACAAAATTGAACGCAAATTGCGAGTAGCCAAAATTGTTTTGAATTAATCTCTCAAAATCTGTTACATAGCTTGCTTGATATGGATACATCTGGGGAAGGGAATGCTTTTACAAAAGTAAGATGCCTCTTTCCTCTTACGTAGAGGTGTGTTATCAATCACAAATGAAAAGTCACCTTTCAGTGCAAACCTAAGGCCTAAGTACTCCCTTAGGTTCGCCATATTCCAATCAGCATTTACTACGATATCCCACACATCAGCTTGCGTGCTAACATGTACATCAAGCTGTTCTGCATCGTTGATGTCCGAATCGAGTGCTTGCCATTCGCCTCCAGTCAGCTTCCAACGTCTGTAAGGAAAGATAATAGAGAGTTGTTGCTTTCTAAGCTGGTACCGAACGACCATCTTCTCCGACACCACCATGCACTTTATCTTGTCACCCTGATGTTGAATAACCTTCAAATCCCACGAAGGTGGCAAAAAGGCACTCATTACTGTGCCTCCCTTTGCAATCCACATTGTAGGAGTCCGGTGAACATCAGCCTCCTTGAACAAAAACACAAACAAATGTAAAGGCATGAAGAACGTGAGAGTCGCACGATGTGACCCATAGGTGCACTTCATTGCATTGCACACATCAATCTCAATCCGACGTCTGGTTAGTGCAACCAAAGTATTGTCGGGCTTTGGCCAATCATGGTCCATGAGACTTGGTGTAGGGAGCCTCCGTAGAGTCCCAGAACCATCTCTTGACGTGGGTACAATATACTCTGCATGAAAGAAGAAAACTGAGCGCTCTAAAAGCTCTGATGTTGAACAACCAGTATATAGTAGCTTGCCGATTTCAAAGTGGTGCGCCTCAAAGGTTCCAGAAAGGGCCTCTAAAGGCTCCCATTCCACAAATGTCGACGGAAAGATGTCTGCACAGAACATTACAAGAACACACTTGAAAAAATCAAGCTTCCGTAACATGAAATGATATTAGCATGTCTCAGTGCAGCCCATAAAACAAGAAGCACAAATAAAACTTACAATTTGCAGGAAAGCGTTTGTGATTGGCATTGTCAACACGGAGTTGCGATGCCTTGTAGACGTGTTGGATCATCACCTGCTTGCTTCCGTCAGCCCCCTGCTTGAGATCCACTATGCGACCCTTCCAATGGTGTGACTTTAACCCTATGTATCTGCGAGAGACTTTGTGGGCTCCCCTTGTGCTTGGACGCATCGTCACCCACATTCCTTTTGCAAAGGTGCTTGTAACCCACAAGCCAGTGTCGTCTTGTTCGTTGCTGCTGCTAAAGGACTCCACCCTTGAACGAGGTCAGCGACTCATTGTGCTTGGCTAACCGACTAAGCTAAATGCTATGAAGTTGTAGGTGTGTGAGAAGATCTCTGCAACCTAATGCTAGCAGAGCATATAAGCTGGCAAGAGGAGTCAAGAATGTGTATAAGCTAGCAAGAGGAGAGTGAAGAATGTGTGCAAGCAAGAGAGGATGGACTTGATGGGGAAAAAAGGACTGTTTTCCAAGCTTTCCATAGCCAAGAAGATCTCTGCAACCTAATGCTAGCAGAGCATATAAGCTGGCAAGAGGAGTCAAGAATGTGTATAAGCTAGCAAGAGGAGAGTGAAGAATGTGTGCAAGCAAGAGAGGATGGACTTGATGGGGGAAAAAGTGGACTGTTTTCCAAGCTTTCCATAGCCAAGAAGGCACAGAAAGATAGATCTAACTTTAGGAGGGAAGGGGAAGGCAAAATGGGGAGGGAGGAGGCCAAAAAAGATTCTTTTAGTTAGAGAGAGACTCAAAACCGAATTGCTAGTTTTAGAGAGAGGAAGAGGGAGTGGGGAGAGGGAAAAGTAGCTTTAAATGAGGGATAATGATGGGGGGGCGTTTCTGGCCCTAGCCCACGTTGAGGTGGGGTCATTTATGCCAGTTTGAGCTGTCTTTATTAAAAAAAGGTGGAAAATCTAATTTTATTGAAAGATTTTGCATTTTCAGCCCAATTTCTTTAAAAAAAAAACGTATGATTCAAGTTTGACCCCTACATATTAGGGGCAGGGAAACCCAACATTTTTCTCCACATGGCCTTCTCCCATTGCACCATTCCTTAATGACTGTCATTAGGCTTGGGGCAAATTAAAGGGCCCAAGAAGACCCCAAACAAGTCCTAATGGCATGTACCTTAGTGGGGCAGTTGGGGTTTCCAAAGGCTTCACATCTCTGTTCAAACATTTGAATGAACTATAGGTGAATTCGTTGGGGTTGAAGTTGGTGGTGAGGTTTTCTTCACATTGTTTGATTTAGGCAACCATATGATGGAATTACCATCATAGTATCTTTGTTGTTGATGTACATGCACAGGCACCCATCTTTGAGATGAACACTATAAATTGGTGCCGATGTGCTTGGTGTTGAGGCTTTCTTCTTTGTGCAAGCGTAGGGGACTTTGTGATGCGCTTGGGGACCTAAGCTTTGGTATTTCTTTGGTAGACCCTTATGCTCGCAGCAATCTTTTTGGTATCCACACTTGTTGCATTGGTGGAGTTCTTTGAGGAACTCGCATAGGCTCTTGTGGACGGTGTTGTGGAGTACTCTTCTTCTTTCTTGGCTTTTGAGTGCTTCGTTGAGGAAGAGTTTTTGACTGTCGAGGAACCCAAATCTGATTGGCACCTTCATAGTAGCCTTGAGCTGCAAGTAGCTGCTTCTCCACCCATATTTTGCTACTATTAAGATATCGATTGTGGGAATCTTGGTGGAGTTTTCTTTTGGGGTGATGTGGAAGGTTTGGGGCCAACCTGGACTTTGGTTGGCACTGGCGTTGCAAGTTTGAGACTCATTGGCATTGTTGATGAGGTTAGAGTCTCTCGTGGAGTGGCTGTCGATGACGAGGCCTTTGAGCATGTGGTTGTCTCCATTGTTAAGGTTTGTCGATGAAAATGCATAGGCTCCGGGGGTCTTTGCTTTGAGTTCCCTGTTAGAGATAGATGGTTGGGCTCTGGGAACTTCTTCAAGAATAGCTATTGATTGCGAGGTTTTGGCATCGAACTTCGTAGGTGAGGATGGGGTTGAAGGAGTAGAGGCTTTATTCGAGTTGGTTATTGATGCAGATTGTAGGTCATTGTGTAGAGGGGCTTTTGTTGGAAGAGGCTTGTATCCTTTTGCGTTCAGCATCATAGATATCCATTAAAGTTGGATTCTCTTCCTGGCAGTATGGTATTGTCAACTTTTTATCGTTGACCATCATGATGACTCTATCGCTAGCAAAGCACAGTGGTGCTTGGGCAGCAACAGTCCATTTATGCCCCAAGATTAAATCTACTTCCAACACATACTCAACCACAAAAAACTTGCAAGTGAGGGGGTTAGTTTCAATATACATTGTATGTTCAAAGTACCCCAGACATGGCATGTTCAACTATTGTGTAGTAAAGGTAATCCTTTCAGAATGTGCCATGAGTGTTGGTTGACCTAACAAGTCCCATAGCTCGAGGGTCATGAGATTGTGTTCTCGTGTTGGATAAAGCTGTGCTTGAGCTCTGTGGTGATTCTATTTGCAATTTTCAATCCAACCAGAATCCTAGGGACTTTTTTAGTAAGATATGTTGGAAGTTCCAGCTCCTGCAAGGTTTCTTCCTCCTCCTGTAATAACAATTGTACATTGCATATGTAGGAGTGTTCAAGAAGGTGATTGTTTACGTGGATTCATCTAGTGAATACAACGATTCACTTATCCAAGGTCCGCCAAATGATGACATCATACTCAAGGGAATCTAGGGTAACATGAAATGTAGATTCCATATCGCCATCGATTGTTTGAGTACTGTATCTAAAGTAACCTGGAACTTCAATGTTTTGTTCATTGGTTCCTTTTGTAAGACTATTGCTTGTAGGGATGAGTTGAGGTTGTCCCAATGACACCCAAGTGTCTATTGTCACTCATGATGTTATGACTTGCTCGTCAAGGGCTAATCAATACGCGTTTGCGCTAAACATCATTGCCTGTAGGGAAATCCAAGCATACCATGATAGAATCTTCCAAAGGAACCATGGGTGTTTCGATTATTGTTTCAGCTTTAGATCCTGTGTCTGTTTCATATTCCCATTCACTTTCATCCTCTGTTTGGGTCTCAGCTTTTTCAAGAATACCCAATGTGTACAATGGCACACTTGGCCCTCTGACAATTCTTAATGAGGGCTGTTTGGAAACTTGCGAATCCTGGCATTCCTGTTTTATGTAGTTCGTTATGTCCTTATATAACTCAGGTTGAGCCAAGTGTTGATGTGATGCTAGCTTTATGAGAGAAGGGCATTCCTCCAAATGAGGTTTTGAGAGACTGTTTTAATCTTGTAAGAGAATTATCAAATTCCTCACGTGCTTTCTCAAGCCTATACTAATTCGTACAATCTGTCTCAAATGACTCTTCTGTAGAGAGTATGTCTTTCTCTTGAAAGGGAAAGCAGTACTCTTCTAGGCTTTAAATCTTGGTTACTATTTTAGGTTTGGCATTATGAGGCTCAATCACAACCGGTGACCCTGTAAGACATTCAACCAAGCTAAGCATGCTCTCTTGAGCTTGCTTTTTGCATCATTATTATCCATTTGGGGTGGTTGGGTGGGTTCTATTTTCTTGCTTGGTCTATGTGGTGCATTGAGCGAAGAGTAAGAACTTGTTTCATCCTCACTTAGTGATGCACTAAAACTTGTTTCATTCTCTGACTTTCTTTAGTTTGTTAATTTTTCATTATTTTTACCCATGTGACGAGATCGAATTTTCTTTTGGTTTTTGTGTCTTGTGTCGCATGTATGGGTGTTCTGTTTTGCGTGGTGGTCTTTGAGGTAGATGCTTCTGCATCATGTATAGCTTTTTTCTCTTTCGTGTTTATGTCCCCTTTTGGGTCTTTGTCCTCTGCAGGCTCCTTTTCCCTGTCTTTTAATTCGACCTTGGTTTCGACAATTTGTCGTCTTTTGTTTTTCTTGGGTTTAGAAGGTTTTGTTTTCTCTTTTGGGTTCTGTTTGAAAACATGTTCTTCTACCCATGTTGAGGCATTGTCTTTTATGTTCTTTTTGACTGTTTGTCGTACCTTGGCTTGTAAAGCGTGTAAGCGTGCACAGGAGTCGTAGCGGCACTGCTTATGGGATTGCCCACAGGCACAGCAGGTCTGGTAGCGCGCTCTCAGGATGGTTTTTGCAGGCTCACCAGGTGAGATGCTGGTGACGTGGGGTGCGGTGGCTTGGGCCACGGACAGCGGCCCGGCCCTTGGATATGAGGACGTCCCTGGCAGTGCGACCATCCAGGTCTCTGACAGGGTGATGGCGGTGGTTCCGACGCCAGACTTCTCTTCGGCAGCCCCTCAGGAGGGGGTCGGGCACAGATGGGAGTTGATCAGCAGCATGACGGCTTGGCACATTTGGAGAGCCCGATGCAGGGAGGCCATTGACCGCCAGGCGACTCCACCGGCGGAGGTCATACAGGCCCTCTGGGTGGACATCACCTTGGGGAAACTCAGGGCGACTCGGATCGCATGAGAGGGCGCCGCAAGGCTTTCCTCCGCACTTGGCAGGCTGGCCCTTTCCTCACCGCGAGGGGCGAGGATGTCACTTGGCACTACAGGCCTCCAGTTTGGCTTTTCTCACCTCCCACATGTACTACTAGGTAGCACCCCCCAGAGAGCGGCCAGCCATGGGGGTGGAGCTCAGGAGTTCACTGTGTTTTTATCCCTCCTTGCGAGGTGAGCTTTGTAGCCTTATGGCGTTCTCTCATTAACTAATAGAAGGATCTTTTTTCTGGAAAAAAAAAAGCGTATAAGCAAATTCAAGGGCCCCGTGGGACAATTGCCCATTTTGTACACTTAAGATGTTAAGAGTTGTACTTTGTGGGACAAGTTACATTGAAGAAACCTGTCTTGGGCAATCTTGGAACATGTGATCAATGCCACATCGTTCACACATTGGTTCGTAAGGTGTCAAGATGGGCATGGAAGTATTCCAAACTGTGCAGTCTGCCACCTTGTGAGATCCACGACAATAGAAACACTGAAGTGTCCGATTAACTGCTTCTTGAGTGTTTCGGTTTGGTGTACGGGAGATGGAGGTTTTGAGTCCATTGTGGATGAAGTTGGACACTTTTTAGTATCATGGTCAAAGGTTTTACAATATATGCAGTATAGAAGGACATGTGCCTTGTATACACAATTAGGATTGGGATGGTCGTAGTGATTGCATTTGATACAAGGCATTTTGCTCGTCACTTTTATAGGCATTAAGGATGTCTGGTTTTGAAGGTTTTAATCCTCTCTTATAGATGTCTGATGTGATGTTTTAAGCAAGGCTGCATAAAATTATGAGAATGTCAATTCCGAGATCGATCTTTCTTTTGCCATTGCTTCACTTGGTTTAGATGAGGAACACCTTGTAGCATGATCACCTTCTAGCATGTTGTCATCTAAATGTATTGCTTCTTTACTTACAACATTGATCGAATGTTTCTGGATTGGATATAATGATTAAGTTGTGTAAGCCGTTATTCTTCAAGCCCATCATGAAACATCTCCTCAATTGAACATCGTTTAATTTTTTCCATGACTCACAACGTGAGTCCAAGAGTTTTATCCAAAGGATAAAGCCTTTAATGGATTCATTTGGTTGGCGCTCAATTGAATAGAGTTCTGTTACTACACTCCATCGATCACCTTGTCTGCAAAAGCCATGTATACAGGCTGATTTCAAGGTTTTGAAGTTGGTCGTAATCACCGGCATCAATGTGATGAACCATCGACTAGCTTTTCCCTCTAAGCATAAGTTCAACGCATGTACCTTAGTGGGGCAGTTGGGGTTTCCAAAGGCTTCACATCTCTGTTCGAACATTTGAATGAACTATAGGTGAATTTGTTGGGGTTGAACTGATTGAGTCATAATTGATTCAATCAGAATTGATTGTGATTCAGTCAAAATTGATTTTGATTCAGTCAACACTGATTTTGTTAGAATTGATTCTGATTCAGTAAGAATTGATTCAATGAGCACTGATTCAGTCATAATTGATTCAGTCAACGCGAGCACTGATTTAGTCAGAATTAATTCGGTCAAAATTGATTCAGTGAGCACTGATTCAGCATTGATTCCGGGTCAAAATTGATTCAGGGTATCATAAGATTGGTCTCATCGAGCGATTTACAGTGGGACCAATGAAGTCAGAGAGCTTGGAGAGATGGTAGAGGACCTGGCTAACCATCTATAGGCCACCCGCCCCCACTACTCCATTCACCATCCCAGTGAATGATGAGAGAAGTAGATATACTTGTTCCTCTTGCAAGCTTGTCCCCTAGGCAAAGCATCTGACAAGACAACTCCGAGGCATGAACTCATTCCTGAGGGACAATTCGTTTGGTGCTTCCTCCAAGTAAAGCATCCACCAAGACAACCCTCCTACTAAAAGATCACAACTCTTTGGCACAACCTCCTACTAAAAGATCACAACTCTTTGGCACAACCTCCTGGGAAAAAGATCTAGCGAGATAACCTAGGCATACATAGAAAACAAAAAGCAATGGGTGAAGATGATCACACCCGGCCTTGAGCACCGTGAGGGAGGGATGGCTATCTAGGGTCCCGAACTATACAATATAAAGGCGAGGGAGTGGGGAATTTGCTTGAACAGTTGTAAAAAATATGAGGAATGGGGATGGGGCTGCTTATCGATGGAGAGGATGCACGTGCAAGATATCGCCAGAGTCAGAAGAGCTGAGAAAGGCAAGAGTCCCAGAAACAAGAATTTGAGCAAAAGCCCATGCTTAGTGAAGCCACCGCCAAATGTCTCAAAGAACTTGCTCTCGAAATCGTTGTATGGGCAGAGCCGTAAAGATGCCATGCACCACTAGTGTTACCAATGTCCTCCAAGTCGAAGTAAATGCTCTTGTGGAACAACGGGGGACACACGGGAGGAGGTGGGGAGCCTCTGGCCGAGAATGTTGCTGGAGCTGCCAGGTGTCTGGCCAAGAATGCCAACGATACGCAGTTGTGTGCAGCGCACGCAAAGAAAGAGAGAGAGAGATGGAGAGCGTGTTGATTTCGTCTAAGTCCGAAGCCCACCAACGAAATCACATCAGGTAATTAGAGTAGGTTTGATTTGTCTAATTCGAGTTAACTGAGGCGTTGTCCTCCTCCAACCACGTATCGCCCCTCCCTCCCTTCCTTCCTTCCCATAAAGAACATCCACATATCGTCCCTCCCTCCTTTTCTTCCTTCCCATAAAGAAGATGGGGAAGGTGCTACTATTGGGGCGGGAGAGAGCGATGGTTATTGTCAACTATGGGAGGTGCTCGACGTATGTAGTAGGAAATGGATGTTGTCAAGTATGGGAGGTGCTCGACGTATGCACAGTAGACGATGGTTGTATTAATAGGCCAGTGGCCATATATCCCTATCCGCACAAGCTCATCGTCGAGTCACTTACGATGAGAAGAGTGGCTATATATCGCCATCAGCACAAGGTCATCTCTGTCTCGGAGTGACTCTGATAATGACTTACGACGACTAAGTCTCATCCTCCTCTGAGCTCTCTACATGATGAGAGGCATAAGTATCTCCTCAACCTTCACCCTTTTCTATGATGGGGATAGTAAGGGTCATTATTAAGAAATCATTGCCACATGATGGGGATAGTAAGGGCTATTACTCTCCGCGGTGTGTCTCCTTTGCAGGGTACCACCAACAATACGAGGAAAGTTCCTTCATCCTTTTGATCCAAATTAAAGGATGGAAAGATTGTCAAGTGGAGAAACTGACGAAGGACTTTCATACAATATTCAAAAAGGGAGAACATTAGATGCGCATGTCATTAGAGAAGCACCTGCAGTTTGTAATGAGTCTCATATGTTTTGTGTTAGCACATAAGTGTCAAGGGCCTTGGGATTAAACTTTTTAGTGACAATCGTTGAGTTCCCTAGGTTCTCATGTAAAGGATTCTAGAAAACAGAGAGAGAAAATTTGACATATGTCCCATGCAAGCATATTTACATCGAGGTGCTTGGCTTGGATCCTGTGGCACAAGAGTTCATGCACCAAGCTTTGCGCTCACTAAGGTGGACTTTGCCTTTTTTTATTTCATACATTATTGACACCCTATGGTGGTACGAGGGGGTCCTTTATTTTCTTTTGTATACTTTTAGTCTATATTTATGCCGCTATATCTATATTTTATGTAGAATGCATGCTCTATTATGCAAGCATAGAGCATAGATATGCTTTTTCTATAGATCAATAGAGCTTGAAAGCTCTATTTATGCATACATAGACCCTATGTATGATCTATGTGTGCATATACTCTATGTATGCAAGCATAAAGCATACATATGCTCTCTTGTATGCATAAATAAAGCTATGTATAAGCCTAATGCTTAGTATTTACGCATATGCTTATGTATAAAGGCTCCATACATAAGCCTATTCTTAAAGCCTTTATGCATAACCGTTAACCTTTAATGTCTAGGTAATAAGAAGTAAGGTTTAGGCATAATGCATAAGAGCTTTAAGCTCTCATGCATAAGAGCCTCTTATGCGTTGTGCTTAAGATCTTATTCATAAGAGCTTGAAATGCTTAAGCACAATGCAAAATATTGCAATGCTTTTATGCATTGTGCTTAAGAGCTTCAAGCTCTTATGCATAAGAAGCTCTTGAGCTCTTATGCATTGTGCTTAAGAGTTTCAAGCCTTATGCATAAAGGATAATGCATAAGAGCTCAATATATAAGCTCTTATGCATTGTGCTTTAAGATATTAATGCATAAGAGCTCAAGGAATAAGAGCTTTACGCTCTTGAGCCCTTATGCATTGTACTTAAGGATAAAGTTTATGAATATCTATTAAAGAGCTCTTTAAAGACATATGTATATGTATTAAGCATAAATATTTATTGCATAAAGACATATATATAAAGGTTATGCATATATATTAAGCTTAGGCATAAAACGTAAGCATATGTATTAAGGTTATGCATAAAGCTTTATGCATATGTATAAAGCTTATGTCCTTTAATGGTTTCCTAATGGTACCCCTTTTCCAATGCAAGATATGGTTTCTTGCTCTCATTTCATTGATGTAGCTAGGGTGGAGAGTGTTAAGATTTTACTGATCTAGCATCCACTAACATTAAACCTTAGTGATAAAACTATGTGCGCCTTAGGAATAGAGTTCCTAAGGATACAAACTCGCCAATTACCATGGTTACTCTCTAGGTAGGCATGGTGAGTACTTCCCCTAATCAGGAGTCACTTTTAGGTGAGTTAGGTGAGATAATCTAGGGGAGATGGAGGTGATTTAGGATTCTAGGTGCCTCCTTCTTGAAGATCTATATAAGTGTGTTCTCTACATTCATTTGTGTGCAAGAGAGGAGACTATGATATAGCTTTGTGCTAAACACCATTTTTTGGTACTATACTTGGTGGTTACTTTGTGGGCAAAAGGCTTCTCTCTATTTCATTGTGTTAATCATGTTTTTTTTATCATTTATCATTTCCATTTATGATGTTTATTACTTAATCATTTACATTCTTAGTGCATCTATTTCACTCTAGGTCATTAGCATTGTGTATGCTCAAGTATGGGATTGTTTATGCTTAAGCTATTCCTCAATCTAGGTGATTAACATCATTAGTATTGCAATCCCATCTATTTTCTAACATGGTATCAGCGCCTCCCTTCTTGGTAGATTTCTCTATGTGAGAAGTATGTGGGTTCATATGAGTGATTTGTTCACAACCAATTCTCATATCATTAAGTGGCAAATTGGTGAGAGAGTTATGTGAGGCTTAAATTTGTTGCATTTGAGTTTTGATTCTTATTTCTTAGAGTGGCACTTTGAAGCACCAAGAAGGCCAACATTCTTAACCTCTTAGAGTGAGCATCATCTTTGTGAGCATTTCTTAGTGATGTACTTGTTTTGCTATGCTTGTGTAAGTGGCATGCATAATATTAAGAGAGGGAAGAGCATTTCCTCATCTTCATCTTGGGTACACAAGAGAGTGAGAGGAGAGAAGCATTTCCTCATCTTCATCTTGGGTACACAAGAGAGTGAGAGGAGAGAAGCATTCTATGTGAGAGATCTCTATGTGAGAGGGAGCCAAGAATTAAAGTATTGAGAGAGAAGGATAAAGAGACAATCTTGAAGTGGAGATCCTTCTCAAAGCCATAGCAATGATGGCACTGCAAATCATTTGTTTGCCATGAAGCATGTTGTTGGATCAATGATGACAAATGCTGAGAATGATGATACTTGGTATATGGATTCTGGAGCATCAAACCATATAACATGTCATGGTGAATGGTTTGAGCATACGAAGCCTATGGATGTAAAAGGCTATGTGGAAACATGTGATGATACCCAGCATGCCATTACACATGTTGGAAGTGTACCATTGGTCATGCACAATGGTCAAACAAAATCTATGTCAGATGTATTGTACGTGCCTTCTATCACAAAGAGCTTGGCCTCAGTTGGTCAAATGGTGGAACAGACTTAATCATCAAAATGAGATGGTGATTCTCAATTCCTCATTTGATTCATTGAAGCGACTTTCATCATTTGAAGTAATTGGCTTGTGATGATGTCCCTTTGTGTGGCAGGATTCTTGTCAAATGTTGTTGAGTAGGACCTGATCCTGTCTTCTTCTGCCCATGTGCTTTTTATGTTTTTATGTATAATTAAGTACTCTTAGAAGCAGATTTTCATGAAGTACAAGAATTGAGTCATATAGACTCTTATTGAACTACTGTCTGTTGAAGTAGCCACTTGTTGGTGAGGATTGAAAGAACTACGTCGACTTGCGAGGCTAATATAAATATCTTCACTAGGGATTGAAAATCATTGAGTTGTGAAGATTGTGGCATCATTTGGAGAGGTTTATAATTTAAAGGAAAATTCCAGGTGATGGGTTGTACCATTGACTAGGCTTCGCCGACTATGGCCCCCCATCCAGAGATGTACCTAGAAGTTATTGATGGTGAGGCTTTGGTGCAAATGTTCTCCAATGCTGCATGAGTACGCAGTTCACCAACATTAAGGTTTAGATGAGGAACACCTTGTAGCATGATCACCTTCTAGCATGTTGTCATCTAAATGTATTGCTTCTTTACTTACAACATTGATCGAATGTTTCTGGATTGGATATAATGATTAAGTTGTGTAAGCCGTTATTCTTCAAGCCCATCATGAAACATCTCCTCAATTGAACATCGTTTAATTTTTTCCATGACTCACAACGTGAGTCCAAGAGTTTTATCCAAAGGATAAAGCCTTTAATGGATTCATTTGGTTGGCGCTCAATTGAATAGAGTTCTGTTACTACACTCCATCGATCACCTTGTCTGGAAAAGCCATGTATACAGGCTGATTTCAAGGTTTTGAAGTTGGTCGTAATCACCGGCATCAATGTGATGAACCATCGACTAGCTTTTCCCTCTAAGCATAAGTTCAACGCATGTACCTTAGTGGGGCAGTTGGGGTTTCCAAAGGCTTCACATCTCTGTTCAAACATTTGAATGAACTATAGGTGAATTCGTTGGGGTTGAAGTTGGTGGTGAGGTTTTCTTCACATTGTTTGATTTAGGCAACCATATGATGGAATTACCATCATAGTATCTTTGTTGTTGATGTACATGCACAGGCACCCATCTTTGAGATGAACACTATAAATTGGTGCCGATGTGCTTGGTGTTGAGGCTTTCTTCTTTGTGCAAGCGTAGGGGACTTTGTGATGCGCTTGGGGACCTAAGCTTTGGTATTTCTTTGGTAGACCCTTATGCTCGCAGCAATCTTTTTGGTATCCACACTTGTTGCATTGGTGGAGTTCTTTGAGGAACTCGCATAGGCTCTTGTGGACGGTGTTGTGGAGTACTCTTCTTCTTTCTTGGCTTTTGAGTGCTTCGTTGAGGAAGAGTTTTTGACTGTCGAGGAACCCAAATCTGATTGGCACCTTCATAGTAGCCTTGAGCTGCAAGTAGCTGCTTCTCCACCCATATTTTGCTACTATTAAGATATCGATTGTGGGAATCTTGGTGGAGTTTTCTTTTGGGGTGATGTGGAAGGTTTGGGGCCAACCTGGACTTTGGTTGGCACTAGCGTTGCAAGTTTGAGACTCATTGGCATTGTTGATGAGGTTAGAGTCTCTCGTGGAGTGGCTGTCGATGACGAGGCCTTTGAGCATGTGGTTGTCTCCATTGTTAAGGTTTGTCGATGAAAATGCATAGGCTCCGGGGGTCTTTGCTTTGAGTTCCCTATTAGAGATAGATGGTTGGGCTCTGGGAACTTCTTCAAGAATAGCTATTGATTGCGAGGTTTTGGCATCGAACTTCGTAGGTGAGGATGGGGTTGAAGGAGTAGAGGCTTTATTCGAGTTGGTTATTGATGCAGATTGTAGGTCATTGTGTAGAGGGGCTTTTGTTGGAAGAGGCTTGTATCCTTTTGCGTTCAGCATCATAGATATCCATTAAAGTTGGATTCTCTTCCTGGCAGTATGGTATTGTCAACTTTTTATCGTTGACCATCATGATGACTCTATCGCTAGCAAAGCACAGTGGTGCTTGGGCAGCAACAGTCCATTTATGCCCCAAGATTAAATCTACTTCCAACACATACTCAACCACAAAAAACTTGCAAGTGAGGGGGTTAGTTTCAATATACATTGTATGTTCAAAGTACCCCAGACATGGCATGTTTAACTATTGTGTAGTAAAGGTAATCCTTTCAGAATGTGCCATGAGTGTTGGTTGACCTAACAAGTCCCATAGCTCGAGGGTCATGAGATTGTGTTCTCGTGTTGGATAAAGCTGTGCTTGAGCTCTGTGGTGATTCTATTTGCAATTTTCAATCCAACCAGAATCCTAGGGACTTTTTTAGTAAGATATGTTGGAAGTTCCAGCTCCTGCAAGGTTTCTTCCTCCTCCTGTAATAACAATTGTACATTGCATATGTAGGAGTGTTCAAGAAGGTGATTGTTTACGTGGATTCATCTAGTGAATACAACGATTCACTTATCCAAGGTCTGCCAAATGATGACATCATACTCAAGGGAATCTAGGGTAACATGAAATGTAGATTCCATATCGCCATCGATTGTTTGAGTACTGTATCTAAAGTAACCTGGAACTTCAATGTTTTGTTCATTGGTTCCTTTTGTAAGACTATTGCTTGTAGGGATGAGTTGAGGTTGTCCCAATGACACCCAAGTGTCTATTGTCACTCATGATGTTATGACTTGCTCGTCAAGGGCTAATCAATACGCGTTTGCGCTAAACATCATTGCCTGTAGGGAAATCCAAGCATACCATGATAGAATCTTCCAAAGGAACCATGGGTGTTTCGATTATTGTTTCAGCTTTAGATCCTGTGTCTGTTTCATATTCCCATTCACTTTCATCCTCTGTTTGGGTCTCAGCTTTTTCAAGAATACCCAATGTGTACAATGGCACACTTGGCCCTCTGACAATTCTTAATGAGGGCTGTTTGGAAACTTGCGAATCCTGGTATTCCTGTTTTATGTAGTTCGTTATGTCCTTATATAACTCAGGTTGAGCCAAGTGTTGATGTGATGCTAGCTTTATGAGAGAAGGGCATTCCTCCAAATGAGGTTTTGAGAGACTGTTTTAATCTTGTAAGAGAATTATTAAATTCCTCACGTGCTTTCTCAAGCCTATACTACTTCGTACAATCTGTCTCAAATGACTCTTCTGTAGAGAGTATGTCTTTCTCTTGAAAGGGAAAGCAGTACTCTTCTAGGCTTTAAATCTTGGTTACTATTTTAGGTTTGGCATTATGAGGCTCAATCACAACCGGTGACCCTGTAAGACATTCAACCAAGCTAAGCATGCTCTCTTGAGCTTGCTTTTTGCATCATTATTATCCATTTGGGGTGGTTGGGTGGGTTCTATTTTCTTGCTTGGTCTATGTGGTGCATTGAGCGAAGAGTAAGAACTTGTTTCATCCTCACTTAGTGATGCACTAAAACTTGTTTCATTCTCTGACTTTCTTTAGTTTGTTAATTTTTCATTATTTTTACCCATGTGACGAGATCGAATTTTCTTTTGGTTTTTGTGTCTTGTGTCGCATGTATGGGTGTTCTGTTTTGCGTGGTGGTCTTTGAGGTAGATGCTTCTGCATCATGTATAGCTTTTTTCTCTTTCGTGTTTATGTCCCCTTCTGGGTCTTTGTCCTCTGCAGGCTCCTTTTCCCTGTCTTTTAATTCGACCTTGGTTTCGACAATTTGTCGTCTTTTGTTTTTCTTGGGTTTAGAAGGTTTTGTTTTCTCTTTTGGGTTCTGTTTGAAAACATGTTCTTCTACCCATGTTGAGGCATTGTCTTTTATGTTCTTTTTGACTGTTTGTCGTACCTTGGCTTGTAAAGCGTGTAAGCGTGCACAGGAGTCGTAGCGGCACTGCTTATGGGATTGCCCACAGGCACAGCAGGTCTGGCAGCGCGCTCTCAGGATGGTTTTTGCAGGCTCACCAGGTGAGATGCTGGTGACGTGGGGTGCGGTGGCTTGGGCCACGGACAGCGGCCCGGCCCTTGGATATGAGGACGTCCCTGGCACTGCGACCATCCAGGTCTCTGACAGGGCGATGGCGGTGGTTCCGACGCCAGACTTCTCTTCGGCAGCCCCTCAGGAGGGGGTCGGGCACAGATGGGAGTTGATCAGCAGCATGACGGCTTGGCACATTTGGAGAGCCCGATGCAGGGAGGCCATTGACCGCCAGGCGACTCCACCGGCGGAGGTCATACAGGCCCTCTGGGTGGACATCACCTTGGGGAAACTCAGGGCGACTCGGATCGCATGAGAGGGCGCCGCAAGGCTTTCCTCCGCACTTGGCAGCCTGGCCCTTTCCTCACCGCGAGGGGCGAGGATGTCACTTGGCACTACAGGCCTCCAGTTTGGCTTTTCTCACCTCCCACATGTACTACTAGGTAGCCCCCCCCCAGAGAGCGGCCAGCCATGGGGGTGGAGCTCAGGAGTTCACTGTGCTTTTATCCCTCCTTGCGAGGTGAGCTTTGTAGCCTTATGGCGTTCTCTCATTAACTAATAGAAGGATCTTTTTTCTGGAAAAAAAAAAGCGTATAAGCAAATTCAAGGGCCCCGTGGGACAATTGCCCATTTTGTACACTTAAGATGTTAAGAGTTGTACTTTGTGGGACAAGTTACATTGAAGAAACCTGTCTTGGGCAATCTTGGAACATGTGATCAATGCCACATCGTTCACACATTGGTTCGTAAGGTGTCAAGATGGGCATGGAAGTATTCCAAACTGTGCAGTCTGCCACCTTGTGAGATCCACGACAATAGAAACACTGAAGTGTCCGATTAACTGCTTCTTGAGTGTTTCGGTTTGGTGTACGGGAGATGGAGGTTTTGAGTCCATTGTGGATGAAGTTGGACACTTTTTAGTATCATGGTCAAAGGTTTTACAATATATGCAGTATAGAAGGACATGTGCCTTGTATACACAATGAGGATTGGGATGGTCGTAGTGATTGCATTTGATACAAGGCATTTTGCTCGTCACTTTTATAGGCATTAAGGATGTCTGGTTTTGAAGGTTTTAATCCTCTCTTATAGATGTCTGATGTGATGTTTTAAGCAAGGCTGCATAAAATTTTGAGAATGTCAATTCCGAGATCGATCTTTCTTTTGCCATTGCTTCACTTGGTTTAGATGAGGAACACCTTGTAGCATGATCACCTTCTAGCATGTTGTCATCTAAATGTATTGCTTCTTTACTTACAACATTGATCGAATGTTTCTGGATTGGATATAATGATTAAGTTGTGTAAGCCGTTATTCTTCAAGCCCATCATGAAACATCTCCTCAATTGAACATCGTTTAATTTTTTCCATGACTCACAACGTGAGTCCAAGAGTTTTATCCAAAGGATAAAGCCTTTAATGGATTCATTTGGTTGGCGCTCAATTGAATAGAGTTCTGTTACTACACTCCATCGATCACCTTGTCTGCAAAAGCCATGTATACAGGCTTGTTTCAAGGTTTTGAAGTTGGTCGTAATCACCGGCATCAATGTGATGAACCATCGACTAGCTTTTCCCTCTAAGCATAAGTTCAACGCATGTACCTTAGTGGGGCAGTTGGGGTTTCCAAAGGCTTCACATCTCTGTTCGAACATTTGAATGAACTATAGGTGAATTTGTTGGGGTTGAACTGATTGAGTCATAATTGATTCAATCAGAATTGATTGTGATTCAGTCAAAATTGATTTTGATTCAGTCAACACTGATTTTGTTAGAATTGATTCTGATTCAGTGAGAATTGATTCAATGAGCACTGATTCAGTCATAATTGATTCAGTCAACGCGAGCACTGATTTAGTCAGAATTAATTCGGTCAAAATTGATTCAGTGAGCACTGATTCAGCATTGATTCCGGGTCAAAATTGATTCAGGGTATCATAAGATTGGTCTCATCGAGCGATTTACAGTGGGACCAATGAAGTCAGAGAGCTTGGAGAGATGGTAGAGGACCTGGCTAACCATCTATAGGCCACCCGCCCCCACTACTCCATTCACCATCCCAGTGAATGATGAGAGAAGTAGATATACTTGTTCCTCTTGCAAGCTTGTCCCCTAGGCAAAGCATCTGACAAGACAACTCCGAGGCATGAACTCATTCCTGAGGGACAATTCGTTTGGTGCTTCCTCCAAGTAAAGCATCCACCAAGACAACCCTCCTACTAAAAGATCACAACTCTTTGGCACAACCTCCTACTAAAAGATCACAACTCTTTGGCACAACCTCCTGGGAAAAAGATCTAGCGAGATAACCTAGGCATACATAGAAAACAAAAAGCAATGGGTGAAGATGATCACACCCGGCCTTGAGCACCGTGAGGGAGGGATGGCTATCTAGGGTCCCGAACTATACAATATAAAGGCGAGGGAGTGGGGAATTTGCTTGAACAGTTGTAAAAAATATGAGGAATGGGGATGGGGCTGCTTATCGATGGAGAGGATGCGCACGTGCAAGATATCGCCAGAGTCAGAAGAGCTGAGAAAGGCAAGAGTCCCAGAAACAAGAATTTGAGCAAAAGCCCATGCTTAGTGAAGCCACCGCCAAATGTCTCAAAGAACTTGCTCTCGAAATCGTTGTATGGGCAGAGCCGTAAAGATGCCATGCACCACTAGTGTTACCAATGTCCTCCAAGTCGAAGTAAATGCTCTTGTGGAACAACGGGGGACACACGGGAGGAGGTGGGGAGCCTCTGGCCGAGAATGTTGCTGGAGCTGCCAGGTGTCTGGCCAAGAATGCCAACGATACGCAGTTGTGTGCAGCGCACGCAAAGAAAGAGAGAGAGAGATGGAGAGCGTGTTGATTTCGTCTAAGTCCGAAGCCCACCAACGAAATCACATCAGGTAATTAGAGTAGGTTTGATTTGTCTAATTAGAGTTAACTGAGGCGTTGTCCTCCTCCAACCACGTATCGCCCCTCCCTCCCTTCCTTCCTTCCCATAAAGAACATCCACATATCGTCCCTCCCTCCTTTTCTTCCTTCCCATAAAGAAGATGGGGAAGGTGCTACTATTGGGGCGGGAGAGAGCGATGGTTATTGTCAACTATGGGAGGTGCTCGACGTATGTAGTAGGAAATGGATGTTGTCAAGTATGGGAGGTGCTCGACGTATGCACAGTAGACGATGGTTGTATTAATAGGCCAGTGGCCATATATCCCTATCCGCACAAGCTCATCGTCGAGTCACTTACGATGAGAAGAGTGGCTATATATCGCCATCAGCACAAGGTCATCTCTGTCTCGGAGTGACTCTGATAATGACTTACGACGACTAAGTCTCATCCTCCTCTGAGCTCTCTACGTGATGAGAGGCATAAGTATCTCCTCAACCTTCACCCTTTTCTATGATGGGGATAGTAAGGGTCATTATTAAGAAATCATTGCCACATGATGGGGATAGTAAGGGCTATTACTCTCCGCGGTGTGTCTCCTTTGCAGGGTACCACCAACAATACGAGGAAAGTTCCTTCATCCTTTTGATCCAAATTAAAGGATGGAAAGATTGTCAAGTGGAGAAACTGACGAAGGACTTTCATACAATATTCAAAAAGGGAGAACATTAGATGCGCATGTCATTAGAGAAGCACCTGCAGTTTGTAATGAGTCTCATATGTTTTGTGTTAGCACATAAGTGTCAAGGGCCTTGGGATTAAACTTTTTAGTGACAATCGTTGAGTTCCCTAGGTTCTCATGTAAAGGATTCTAGAAAACAGAGAGAGAAAATTTGACATATGTCCCATGCAAGCATATTTACATCGAGGTGCTTGGCTTGGATCCTGTGGCACAAGAGTTCATGCACCAAGCTTTGCGCTCACTAAGGTGGACTTTGCCTTTTTTTATTTCATACATTATTGACACCCTATGGTGGTACGAGGGGGTCCTTTATTTTCTTTTGTATACTTTTAGTCTATATTTATGCCGCTATATCTATATTTTATGTAGAATGCATGCTCTATTATGCAAGCATAGAGCATAGATATGCTTTTTCTATAGATCAATAGAGCTTGAAAGCTCTATTTATGCATACATAGACCCTATGTATGATCTATGTGTGCATATACTCTATGTATGCAAGCATAAAGCATACATATGCTCTCTTGTATGCATAAATAAAGCTATGTATAAGCCTAATGCTTAGTATTTACGCATATGCTTATGTATAAAGGCTCCATACATAAGCCTATTCTTAAAGCCTTTATGCATAACCGTTAACCTTTAATGTCTAGGTAATAAGAAGTAAGGTTTAGGCATAATGCATAAGAGCTTTAAGCTCTCATGCATAAGAGCCTCTTATGCGTTGTGCTTAAGATCTTATTCATAAGAGCTTGAAATGCTTAAGCACAATGCAAAATATTGCAATGCTTTTATGCATTGTGCTTAAGAGCTTCAAGCTCTTATGCATAAGAAGCTCTTGAGCTCTTATGCATTGTGCTTAAGAGTTTCAAGCCTTATGCATAAAGGATAATGCATAAGAGCTCAATATATAAGCTCTTATGCATTGTGCTTTAAGATATTAATGCATAAGAGCTCAAGGAATAAGAGCTTTACGCTCTTGAGCCCTTATGCATTGTACTTAAGGATAAAGTTTATGAATATCTATTAAAGAGCTCTTTAAAGACATATGTATATGTATTAAGCATAAATATTTATTGCATAAAGACATATATATAAAGGTTATGCATATATATTAAGCTTAGGCATAAAACGTAAGCATATGTATTAAGGTTATGCATAAAGCTTTATGCATATGTATAAAGCTTATGTCCTTTAATGGTTTCCTAATGGTACCCCTTTTCCAATGCAAGATATGGTTTCTTGCTCTCATTTCATTGATGTAGCTAGGGTGGAGAGTGTTAAGATTTTACTGATCTAGCATCCACTAACATTAAACCTTAGTGATAAAACTATGTGCGCCTTAGGAATAGAGTTCCTAAGGATACAAACTCGCCAATTACCATGGTTACTCTCTAGGTAGGCATGGTGAGTACTTCCCCTAATCAGGAGTCACTTTTAGGTGAGTTAGGTGAGATAATCTAGGGGAGATGGAGGTGATTTAGGATTCTAGGTGCCTCCTTCTTGAAGATCTATATAAGTGTGTTCTCTACATTCATTTGTGTGCAAGAGAGGAGACTATGATATAGCTTTGTGCTAAACACCATTTTTTGGTACTATACTTGGTGGTTACTTTGTGGGCAAAAGGCTTCTCTCTATTTCATTGTGTTAATCATGTTTTTTTATCATTTATCATTTCCATTTATGATGTTTATTACTTAATCATTTACATTCTTAGTGCATCTATTTCACTCTAGGTCATTAGCATTGTGTATGCTCAAGTATGGGATTGTTTATGCTTAAGCTATTCCTCAATCTAGGTGATTAACATCATTAGTATTGCAATCCCATCTATTTTCTAACATGGTATCAGCGCCTCCCTTCTTGGTAGATTTCTCTATGTGAGAAGTATGTGGGTTCATATGAGTGATTTGTTCACAACCAATTCTCATATCATTAAGTGGCAAATTGGTGAGAGAGTTATGTGAGGCTTAAATTTGTTGCATTTGAGTTTTGATTCTTATTTCTTAGAGTGGCACTTTGAAGCACCAAGAAGGCCAACATTCTTAACCTCTTAGAGTGAGCATCATCTTTGTGAGCATTTCTTAGTGATGTACTTGTTTTGCTATGCTTGTGTAAGTGGCATGCATAATATTAAGAGAGGGAAGAGCATTTCCTCATCTTCATCTTGGGTACACAAGAGAGTGAGAGGAGAGAAGCATTTCCTCATCTTCATCTTGGGTACACAAGAGAGTGAGAGGAGAGAAGCATTCTATGTGAGAGATCTCTATGTGAGAGGGAGCCAAGAATTAAAGTATTGAGAGAGAAGGATAAAGAGACAATCTTGAAGTGGAGATCCTTCTCAAAGCCATAGCAATGATGGCACTGCAAATCATTTGTTTGCCATGAAGCATGTTGTTGGATCAATGATGACAAATGCTGAGAATGATGATACTTGGTATATGGATTCTGGAGCATCAAACCATATAACATGTCATGGTGAATGGTTTGAGCATACGAAGCCTATGGATGTAAAAGGCTATGTGGAAACATGTGATGATACCCAGCATGCCATTACACATGTTGGAAGTGTACCATTGGTCATGCACAATGGTCAAACAAAATCTATGTCAGATGTATTGTACGTGCCTTCTATCACAAAGAGCTTGGCCTCAGTTGGTCAAATGGTGGAACAGACTTAATCATCAAAATGAGATGGTGATTCTCAATTCCTCATTTGATTCATTGAAGCGACTTTCATCATTTGAAGTAATTGGCTTGTGATGATGTCCCTTTGTGTGGCAGGATTCTTGTCAAATGTTGTTGAGTAGGACCTGATCCTGTCTTCTTCTGCCCATGTGCTTTTTATGTTTTTATGTATAATTAAGTACTCTTAGAAGCAGATTTTCATGAAGTACAAGAATTGAGTCATATAGACTCTTATTGAACTACTGTCTGTTGAAGTAGCCACTTGTTGGTGAGGATTGAAAGAACTACGTCGACTTGCGAGGCTAATATAAATATCTTCACTAGGGATTGAAAATCATTGAGTTGTGAAGATTGTGGCATCATTTGGAGAGGTTTATAATTTAAAGGAAAATTCCAGGTGATGGGTTGTACCATTGACTAGGCTTCGCCGACTATGGCCCCCCATCCAGAGATGTACCTAGAAGTTATTGATGGTGAGGCTTTGGTGCAAATGTTCTCCAATGCTGCATGAGTACGCAGTTCACCAACATTAAGGTTTAGATGAGGAACACCTTGTAGCATGATCACCTTCTAGCATGTTGTCATCTAAATGTATTGCTTCTTTACTTACAACATTGATCGAATGTTTCTGGATTGGATATAATGATTAAGTTGTGTAAGCCGTTATTCTTCAAGCCCATCATGAAACATCTCCTCAATTGAACATCGTTTAATTTTTTCCATGACTCACAACGTGAGTCCAAGAGTTTTATCCAAAGGATAAAGCCTCTAATGGATTCATTTGGTTGGCGCTCAATTGAATAGAGTTCTGTTACTACACTCCATCGATCACCTTGTCTGGAAAAGCCATGTATACAGGCTGATTTCAAGGTTTTGAAGTTGGTCGTAATCACCGGCATCAATGTGATGAACCATCGACTAGCTTTTCCCTCTAAGCATAAGTTCAACGCATGTACCTTAGTGGGGCAGTTGGGGTTTCCAAAGGCTTCACATCTCTGTTCAAACATTTGAATGAACTATAGGTGAATTCGTTGGGGTTGAAGTTGGTGGTGAGGTTTTCTTCACATTGTTTGATTTAGGCAACCATATGATGGAATTACCATCATAGTATCTTTGTTGTTGATGTACATGCACAGGCACCCATCTTTGAGATGAACACTATAAATTGGTGCCGATGTGCTTGGTGTTGAGGCTTTCTTCTTTGTGCAAGCGTAGGGGACTTTGTGATGCGCTTGGGGACCTAAGCTTTGGTATTTCTTTGGTAGACCCTTATGCTCGCAGCAATCTTTTTGGTATCCACACTTGTTGCATTGGTGGAGTTCTTTGAGGAACTCGCATAGGCTCTTGTGGACGGTGTTGTGGAGTACTCTTCTTCTTTCTTGGCTTTTGAGTGCTTCGTTGAGGAAGAGTTTTTGACTGTCGAGGAACCCAAATCTGATTGGCACCTTCATAGTAGCCTTGAGCTGCAAGTAGCTGCTTCTCCACCCATATTTTGCTACTATTAAGATATCGATTGTGGGAATCTTGGTGGAGTTTTCTTTTGGGGTGATGTGGAAGGTTTGGGGCCAACCTGGACTTTGGTTGGCACTGGCGTTGCAAGTTTGAGACTCATTGGCATTGTTGATGAGGTTAGAGTCTCTCGTGGAGTGGCTGTCGATGACGAGGCCTTTGAGCATGTGGTTGTCTCCATTGTTAAGGTTTGTCGATGAAAATGCATAGGCTCCGGGGGTCTTTGCTTTGAGTTCCCTATTAGAGATAGATGGTTGGGCTCTGGGAACTTCTTCAAGAATAGCTATTGATTGCGAGGTTTTGGCATCGAACTTCGTAGGTGAGGATGGGGTTGAAGGAGTAGAGGCTTTATTCGAGTTGGTTATTGATGCAGATTGTAGGTCATTGTGTAGAGGGGCTTTTGTTGGAAGAGGCTTGTATCCTTTTGCGTTCAGCATCATAGATATCCATTAAAGTTGGATTCTCTTCCTGGCAGTATGGTATTGTCAACTTTTTATCGTTGACCATCATGATGACTCTATCGCTAGCAAAGCACAGTGGTGCTTGGGCAGCAACAGTCCATTTATGCCCCAAGATTAAATCTACTTCCAACACATACTCAACCACAAAAAACTTGCAAGTGAGGGGGTTAGTTTCAATATACATTGTATGTTCAAAGTACCCCAGACATGGCATGTTTAACTATTGTGTAGTAAAGGTAATCCTTTCAGAATGTGCCATGAGTGTTGGTTGACCTAACAAGTCCCATAGCTCGAGGGTCATGAGATTGTGTTCTCGTGTTGGATAAAGCTGTGCTTGAGCTCTGTGGTGATTCTATTTGCAATTTTCAATCCAACCAGAATCCTAGGGACTTTTTTAGTAAGATATGTTGGAAGTTCCAGCTCCTGCAAGGTTTCTTCCTTCTCCTGTAATAACAATTGTACATTGCATATATAGGAGTGTTCAAGAAGGTGATTGTTTACGTGGATTCATCTAGTGAATACAACGATTCACTTATCCAAGGTCCACCAAATGATGACATCATACTCAAGGGAATCTAGGGTAACATGAAATGTAGATTCCATATCGCCATCGATTGTTTGAGTACTGTATCTAAAGTAACCTGGAACTTCAATGTTTTGTTCATTGGTTCCTTTTGTAAGACTATTGCTTGTAGGGATGAGTTGAGGTTGTCCCAATGACACCCAAGTGTCTATTGTCACTCATGATGTTATGACTTGCTCGTCAAGGGCTAATCAATACGCGTTTGCGCTAAACATCATTGCCTGTAGGGAAATCCAAGCATACCATGATAGAATCTTCCAAAGGAACCATGGGTGTTTCGATTATTGTTTCAGCTTTAGATCCTGTGTCTGTTTCATATTCCCATTCACTTTCATCCTCTGTTTGGGTCTCAGCTTTTTCAAGAATACCCAATGTGTACAATGGCACACTTGGCCCTCTGACAATTCTTAATGAGGGCTGTTTGGAAACTTGCGAATCCTGGCATTCCTGTTTTATGTAGTTCGTTATGTCCTTATATAACTCAGGTTGAGCCAAGTGTTGATGTGATGCTAGCTTTATGAGAGAAGGGCATTCCTCCAAATGAGGTTTTGAGAGACTGTTTTAATCTTGTAAGAGAATTATCAAATTCCTCACGTGCTTTCTCAAGCCTATACTAATTCGTACAATCTGTCTCAAATGACTCTTCTGTAGAGAGTATGTCTTTCTCTTGAAAGGGAAAGCAGTACTCTTCTAGGCTTTAAATCTTGGTTACTATTTTAGGTTTGGCATTATGAGGCTCAATCACAACCGGTGACCCTGTAAGACATTCAACCAAGCTAAGCATGCTCTCTTGAGCTTGCTTTTTGCATCATTATTATCCATTTGGGGTGGTTGGGTGGGTTCTATTTTCTTGCTTGGTCTATGTGGTGCATTGAGCGAAGAGTAAGAACTTGTTTCATCCTCACTTAGTGATGCACTAAAACTTGTTTCATTCTCTGACTTTCTTTAGTTTGTTAATTTTTCATTATTTTTACCCATGTGACGAGATCGAATTTTCTTTTGGTTTTTGTGTCTTGTGTCGCATGTATGGGTGTTCTGTTTTGCGTGGTGGTCTTTGAGGTAGATGCTTCTGCATCATGTATAGCTTTTTTCTCTTTCGTGTTTATGTCCCCTTTTGGGTCTTTGTCCTCTGCAGGCTCCTTTTCCCTGTCTTTTAATTCGACCTTGGTTTCGACAATTTGTCGTCTTTTGTTTTTCTTGGGTTTAGAAGGTTTTGTTTTCTCTTTTGGGTTCTGTTTGAAAACATGTTCTTCTACCCATGTTGAGGCATTGTCTTTTATGTTCTTTTTGACTGTTTGTCGTACCTTGGCTTGTAAAGCGTGTAAGCGTGCACAGGAGTCGTAGCGGCACTGCTTATGGGATTGCCCACAGGCACAGCAGGTCTGGCAGCGCGCTCTCAGGATGGTTTTTGCAGGCTCACCAGGTGAGATGCTGGTGACGTGGGGTGCGGTGGCTTGGGCCACGGACAGCGGCCCGGCCCTTGGATATGAGGACGTCCCTGGCAGTGCGACCATCCAGGTCTCTGACAGGGTGATGGCGGTGGTTCCGACGCCAGACTTCTCTTCGGCAGCCCCTCAGGAGGGGGTCGGGCACAGATGGGAGTTGATCAGCAGCATGACGGCTTGGCACATTTGGAGAGCCCGATGCAGGGAGGCCATTGACCGCCAGGCGACTCCACCGGCGGAGGTCATACAGGCCCTCTGGGTGGACATCACCTTGGGGAAACTCAGGGCGACTCGGATCGCATGAGAGGGCGCCGCAAAGCTTTCCTCCGCACTTGGCAGCCTGGCCCTTTCCTCACCGCGAGGGGCGAGGATGTCACTTGGCACTACAGGCCTCCAGTTTGGCTTTTCTCACCTCCCACATGTACTACTAGGTAGCCCCCCCCCAGAGAGCGGCCAGCCATGGGGGTGGAGCTCAGGAGTTCACTGTGCTTTTATCCCTCCTTGCGAGGTGAGCTTTGTAGCCTTATGGCGTTCTCTCATTAACTAATAGAAGGATCTTTTTTCTGGAAAAAAAAAAGCGTATAAGCAAATTCAAGGGCCCCGTGGGACAATTGCCCATTTTGTACACTTAAGATGTTAAGAGTTGTACTTTGTGGGACAAGTTACATTGAAGAAACCTGTCTTGGGCAATCTTGGAACATGTGATCAATGCCACATCGTTCACACATTGGTTCGTAAGGTGTCAAGATGGGCATGGAAGTATTCCAAACTGTGCAGTCTGCCACCTTGTGAGATCCACGACAATAGAAACACTGAAGTGTCCGATTAACTGCTTCTTGAGTGTTTCGGTTTGTGTACGGGAGATGGAGGTTTTGAGTCCATTGTGGATGAAGTTGGACACTTTTTAGTATCATGGTCAAAGGTTTTACAATATATGCAGTATAGAAGGACATGTGCCTTGTATACACAATGAGGATTGGGATGGTCGTAGTGATTGCATTTGATACAAGGCATTTTGCTCGTCACTTTTATAGGCATTAAGGATGTCTGGTTTTGAAGGTTTTAATCCTCTCTTATAGATGTCTGATGTGATGTTTTAAGCAAGGCTGCATAAAATTATGAGAATGTCAATTCCGAGATCGATCTTTCTTTTGCCATTGCTTCACTTGGTTTAGATGAGGAACACCTTGTAGCATGATCACCTTCTAGCATGTTGTCATCTAAATGTATTGCTTCTTTACTTAAAACATTGATCGAATGTTTCTGGATTGGATATAATGATTAAGTTGTGTAAGCCGTTATTCTTCAAGCCCATCATGAAACATCTCCTCAATTGAACATCGTTTAATTTTTTCCATGACTCACAACGTGAGTCCAAGAGTTTTATCCAAAGGATAAAGCCTTTAATGGATTCATTTGGTTGGCGCTCAATTGAATAGAGTTCTGTTACTACACTCCATCGATCACCTTGTCTGCAAAAGCCATGTATACAGGCTTGTTTCAAGGTTTTGAAGTTGGTCGTAATCACCGGCATCAATGTGATGAACCATCGACTAGCTTTTCCCTCTAAGCATAAGTTCAACGCATGTACCTTAGTGGGGCAGTTGGGGTTTCCAAAGGCTTCACATCTCTGTTCGAACATTTGAATGAACTATAGGTGAATTTGTTGGGATTGAACTGATTGAGTCATAATTGATTCAATCAGAATTGATTGTGATTCAGTCAAAATTGATTTTGATTCAGTCAACACTGATTTTGTTAGAATTGATTCTGATTCAGTGAGAATTGATTCAATGAGCACTGATTCAGTCATAATTGATTCAATCAACACGAGCACTGATTTAGTCAGAATTAATTCGGTCAAAATTGATTCAGTGAGCACTGATTCAGCATTGATTCCGGGTCAAAATTGATTCAGGGTATCATAAGATTGGTCTCATCGAGCGATTTACAGTGGGACCAATGAAGTCAGAGAGCTTGGAGAGATGGTAGAGGACCTGGCTAACCATCTATAGGCCACCCGCCCCCACTACTCCATTCACCATCCCAGTGAATGATGAGAGAAGTAGATATACTTGTTCCTCTTGCAAGCTTGTCCCCTAGGCAAAGCATCTGACAAGACAACTCCGAGGCATGAACTCATTCCTGAGGGACAATTCGTTTGGTGCTTCCTCCAAGTAAAGCATCCACCAAGACAACCCTCCTACTAAAAGATCACAACTCTTTGGCACAACCTCCTACTAAAAGATCACAACTCTTTGGCACAACCTCCTGGGAAAAAGATCTAGCGAGATAACCTAGGCATACATAGAAAACAAAAAGCAATGGGTGAAGATGATCACACCCGGCCTTGAGCACCGTGAGGGAGGGATGGCTATCTAGGGTCCCGAACTATACAATATAAAGGCGAGGGAGTGGGGAATTTGCTTGAACAGTTGTAAAAAATATGAGGAATGGGGATGGGGCTGCTTATCGATGGAGAGGATGCGCACGTGCAAGATATCGCCAGAGTCAGAAGAGCTGAGAAAGGCAAGAGTCCCAGAAACAAGAATTTGAGCAAAAGCCCATGCTTAGTGAAGCCACCGCCAAATGTCTCAAAGAACTTGCTCTCGAAATCGTTGTATGGGCAGAGCCGTAAAGATGCCATGCACCACTAGTGTTACCAATGTCCTCCAAGTCGAAGTAAATGCTCTTGTGGAACAACGGGGGACACACGGGAGGAGGTGGGGAGCCTCTGGCCGAGAATGTTGCTGGAGCTGCCAGGTGTCTGGCCAAGAATGCCAACGATACGCAGTTGTGTGCAGCGCACGCAAAGAAAGAGAGAGAGAGATGGAGAGCGTGTTGATTTCGTCTAAGTCCGAAGCCCACCAACGAAATCACATCAGGTAATTAGAGTAGGTTTGATTTGTCTAATTAGAGTTAACTGAGGCGTTGTCCTCCTCCAACCACGTATCGCCCCTCCCTCCCTTCCTTCCTTCCCATAAAGAACATCCACATATCGTCCCTCCCTCCTTTTCTTCCTTCCCATAAAGAAGATGGGGAAGGTGCTACTATTGGGGCGGGAGAGAGCGATGGTTATTGTCAACTATGGGAGGTGCTCGACGTATGTAGTAGGAAATGGATGTTGTCAAGTATGGGAGGTGCTCGACGTATGCACAGTAGACGATGGTTGTATTAATAGGCCAGTGGCCATATATCCCTATCCGCACAAGCTCATCGTCGAGTCACTTACGATGAGAAGAGTGGCTATATATCGCCATCAGCACAAGGTCATCTCTGTCTCGGAGTGACTCTGATAATGACTTACGACGACTAAGTCTCATCCTCCTCTGAGCTCTCTACATGATGAGAGGCATAAGTATCTCCTCAACCTTCACCCTTTTCTATGATGGGGATAGTAAGGGTCGTTATTAAGAAATCATTGCCACATGATGGGGATAGTAAGGGCTATTACTCTCCGCGGTGTGTCTCCTTTGCAGGGTACCACCAACAATACGAGGAAAGTTCCTTCATCCTTTTGATCCAAATTAAAGGATGGAAAGATTGTCAAGTGGAGAAACTGACGAAGGACTTTCATACAATATTCAAAAAGGGAGAACATTAGATGCGCATGTCATTAGAGAAGCACCTGCAGTTTGTAATGAGTCTCATATGTTTTGTGTTAGCACATAAGTGTCAAGGGCCTTGGGATTAAACTTTTTAGTGACAATCGTTGAGTTCCCTAGGTTCTCATGTAAAGGATTCTAGAAAACAGAGAGAGAAAATTTGACATATGTCCCATGCAAGCATATTTACATCGAGGTGCTTGGCTTGGATCCTGTGGCACAAGAGTTCATGCACCAAGCTTTGCGCTCACTAAGGTGGACTTTGCCTTTTTTTATTTCATACATTATTGACACCCTATGGTGGTACGAGGGGGTCCTTTATTTTCTTTTGTATACTTTTAGTCTATATTTATGCCGCTATATCTATATTTTATGTAGAATGCATGCTCTATTATGCAAGCATAGAGCATAGATATGCTTTTTCTATAGATCAATAGAGCTTGAAAGCTCTATTTATGCATACATAGACCCTATGTATGATCTATGTGTGCATATACTCTATGTATGCAAGCATAAAGCATACATATGCTCTCTTGTATGCATAAATAAAGCTATGTATAAGCCTAATGCTTAGTATTTACGCATATGCTTATGTATAAAGGCTCCATACATAAGCCTATTCTTAAAGCCTTTATGCATAACCGTTAACCTTTAATGTCTAGGTAATAAGAAGTAAGGTTTAGGCATAATGCATAAGAGCTTTAAGCTCTCATGCATAAGAGCCTCTTATGCGTTGTGCTTAAGATCTTATTCATAAGAGCTTGAAATGCTTAAGCACAATGCAAAATATTGCAATGCTTTTATGCATTGTGCTTAAGAGCTTCAAGCTCTTATGCATAAGAAGCTCTTGAGCTCTTATGCATTGTGCTTAAGAGTTTCAAGCCTTATGCATAAAGGATAATGCATAAGAGCTCAATATATAAGCTCTTATGCATTGTGCTTTAAGATATTAATGCATAAGAGCTCAAGGAATAAGAGCTTTACGCTCTTGAGCCCTTATGCATTGTACTTAAGGATAAAGTTTATGAATATCTATTAAAGAGCTCTTTAAAGACATATGTATATGTATTAAGCATAAATATTTATTGCATAAAGACATATATATAAAGGTTATGCATATATATTAAGCTTAGGCATAAAACGTAAGCATATGTATTAAGGTTATGCATAAAGCTTTATGCATATGTATAAAGCTTATGTCCTTTAATGGTTTCCTAATGGTACCCCTTTTCCAATGCAAGATATGGTTTCTTGCTCTCATTTCATTGATGTAGCTAGGGTGGAGAGTGTTAAGATTTTACTGATCTAGCATCCACTAACATTAAACCTTAGTGATAAAACTATGTGCGCCTTAGGAATAGAGTTCCTAAGGATACAAACTCGCCAATTACCATGGTTACTCTCTAGGTAGGCATGGTGAGTACTTTCCCTAATCAGGAGTCACTTTTAGGTGAGTTAGGTGAGATAATCTAGGGGAGATGGAGGTGATTTAGGATTCTAGGTGCCTCCTTCTTGAAGATCTATATAAGTGTGTTCTCTACATTCATTTGTGTGCAAGAGAGGAGACTATGATATAGCTTTGTGCTAAACACCATTTTTTGGTACTATACTTGGTGGTTACTTTGTGGGCAAAAGGCTTCTCTCTATTTCATTGTGTTAATCATGTTTTTTTTATCATTTATCATTTCCATTTATGATGTTTATTACTTAATCATTTACATTCTTAGTGCATCTATTTCACTCTAGGTCATTAGCATTGTGTATGCTCAAGTATGGGATTGTTTATGCTTAAGCTATTCCTCAATCTAGGTGATTAACATCATTAGTATTGCAATCCCATCTATTTTCTAACATGGTATCAGCGCCTCCCTTCTTGGTAGATTTCTCTATGTGAGAAGTATGTGGGTTCATATGAGTGATTTGTTCACAACCAATTCTCATATCATTAAGTGGCAAATTGGTGAGAGAGTTATGTGAGGCTTAAATTTGTTGCATTTGAGTTTTGATTCTTATTTCTTAGAGTGGCACTTTGAAGCACCAAGAAGGCCAACATTCTTAACCTCTTAGAGTGAGCATCATCTTTGTGAGCATTTCTTAGTGATGTACTTGTTTTGCTATGCTTGTGTAAGTGGCATGCATAATATTAAGAGAGGGAAGAGCATTTCCTCATCTTCATCTTGGGTACACAAGAGAGTGAGAGGAGAGAAGCATTTCCTCATCTTCATCTTGGGTACACAAGAGAGTGAGAGGAGAGAAGCATTCTATGTGAGAGATCTCTATGTGAGAGGGAGCCAAGAATTAAAGTATTGAGAGAGAAGGATAAAGAGACAATCTTGAAGTGGAGATCCTTCTCAAAGCCATAGCAATGATGGCACTGCAAATCATTTGTTTGCCATGAAGCATGTTGTTGGATCAATGATGACAAATGCTGAGAATGATGATACTTGGTATATGGATTCTGGAGCATCAAACCATATAACATGTCATGGTGAATGGTTTGAGCATACGAAGCCTATGGATGTAAAAGGCTATGTGGAAACATGTGATGATACCCAGCATGCCATTACACATGTTGGAAGTGTACCATTGGTCATGCACAATGGTCAAACAAAATCTATGTCAGATGTATTGTACGTGCCTTCTATCACAAAGAGCTTGGCCTCAGTTGGTCAAATGGTGGAACAGACTTAATCATCAAAATGAGATGGTGATTCTCAATTCCTCATTTGATTCATTGAAGCGACTTTCATCATTTGAAGTAATTGGCTTGTGATGATGTCCCTTTGTGTGGCAGGATTCTTGTCAAATGTTGTTGAGTAGGACCTGATCCTGTCTTCTTCTGCCCATGTGCTTTTTATGTTTTTATGCATAATTAAGTACTCTTAGAAGCAGATTTTCATGAAGTACAAGAATTGAGTCATATAGACTCTTATTGAACTACTGTCTGTTGAAGTAGCCACTTGTTGGTGAGGATTGAAAGAACTACGTCGACTTGCGAGGCTAATATAAATATCTTCACTAGGGATTGAAAATCATTGAGTTGTGAAGATTGTGGCATCATTTGGAGAGGTTTATAATTTAAAGGAAAATTCCAGGTGATGGGTTGTACCATTGACTAGGCTTCGCCGACTATGGCCCCCCATCCAGAGATGTACCTAGAAGTTATTGATGGTGAGGCTTTGGTGCAAATGTTCTCCAATGCTGCATGAGTACGCAGTTCACCAACATTAAGGTTTAGATGAGGAACACCTTGTAGCATGATCACCTTCTAGCATGTTGTCATCTAAATGTATTGCTTCTTTACTTACAACATTGATCGAATGTTTCTGGATTGGATATAATGATTAAGTTGTGTAAGCCGTTATTCTTCAAGCCCATCATGAAACATCTCCTCAATTGAACATCGTTTAATTTTTTCCATAACTCACAACGTGAGTCCAAGAGTTTTATCCAAAGGATAAAGCCTTTAATGGATTCATTTGGTTGGCGCTCAATTGAATAGAGTTCTGTTACTACACTCCATCGATCACCTTGTCTGGAAAAGCCATGTATACAGGCTGATTTCAAGGTTTTGAAGTTGGTCGTAATCACCGGCATCAATGTGATGAACCATCGACTAGCTTTTCCCTCTAAGCATAAGTTCAACCATTAGGACTTGTTTGGGGTCTTCTTGGGCCCTTTTATTTGGACACTTAGTGAAATGCTTAAAATGCTAATCAAGCTTTGACCAAGCTAGTGGCCTAGGCCTGAAAATGCATTTTTCCTTTTCTACAAAAAAGAAAATAGGCCTAAAGGTAATCTAATCATTAGATCTTCTGTCCTTGGGAAGGAATATGGACCTAAATGCCTTTTTGTCTTGTAGTGAAGTACCTTTCACAAAGAATGTTTGAAAATTTTCGTCACTTTGTTCCCTCCCTTTTTGGAGGTGCTGCAGATCCCACTCTCTCTCTACACTCTCTCTCTAAAACACGTTTAGGGTGTTTTACTTGGGTAAGGGCTTCTTTTTCTCTCTCTAGGAGCCATGGCCTGCAGATCTGGACCTCCTACTCCATCATGCTCTCCACCAGCTCTCATGGAAGAGCTCACCATCCCCTCTTGTGAAGGTACAGATCTACACATCCTTGCAAGCTGAAGCTCTCCATCTCCATCACTAGCAAGCTCTCCATATCTATCATCCTCTCCACCAGCTCTCATGGAAGAGCTCACCATCCCCTCCTGTGAAGGTACAGATCTACACATCCTTGCAAGCTGAAGCTCTCCATCTCCATCACTAGCAAGCTCTCCATATCTATCTCCTCAAGGCCTCCATTTCTCTATATCCATCTGCATCTCCTCCACCTCCATCTCCATCACCATCTCCATCTTCATCTCCTCCATCACCATCCACATTTCCATCCTCCACCTCCATCCTCCATCTCCATCATCTCCATCACCATCCACATTTCCATCTCTGTATCCATCTACATCTCCATCTCCATCACCATCCACATTTCCATCTCTGTATCCATCTACATCTCCATCTCCATTTGCTAGGTACAATGGCTCTACGGGACATCACCAACAAGCAATCAAAGTTTCGCTTGCATGTGGACTTAGACGAGGAGTATGCCACAATGCGAAGTAATCGAACGAAGGGATGTATTCCTGCTGAGGTGCTACGACTTCAAGGTGCAAAAGCCATTGATCTTTGGACTGATGGAAGCATTTATCCCCTTGATCCACAGACTGGTGCACCTCCCCCTTTTCGTAATATCACGCAGGTCGTACGCTTCTTGGGTGATGGTTATAATGGTTTCTTAGGGTACTGTCAGAGGCTCTATTCTTTGTACTTGCAGGAACTCTCAAATCAAAATCACCTCAGGAAGCTTCTAAAATTATGCAAGGCAGAAAAGGAAGAATGTGCGTCAACTTTCATGGCCACAAAAGAACATATGCTGGCTCGAGTCAAGGATCTAGAGAAGGAGGATGCAGAGCAGAAGATGAAGCTTGATAAAGGTGTGGAAAGGAGGGATCGAGCTATAGAGAACTATCTCCGTCTTCGAAACTCAACTCGGAACCTTCGCCGACGTGTCGATCATTTCACTCACCTCCCCGTGGGATATAATGCAAGGCAGCGAAAGCGCAAGCCTCTGAGTCTTCTTTCCAAAGATGGGGGGGCTCGCAAGCGACGTGTGCGTCAAACAAGGTAATCACAGCTTCAAAACTAGCATTACATTCCTTTTTCATATAGTTATGTCATTGACTCTGAACTATGTGATGTCCAGGGAATGTGCTAAAGCAATATTAGGTTGTTCCAATACTGAGGAGTCTATCCTTGAGCACATTATTCCAGAGCAGAAAGTAATCAATATGATAACCAATCCAGTAAATGGTGCGTTGCGTGACAGGATTCAAAAGTATTTTCTCAAGGAATTCGAGCAGATTGTCAGTCCCATTGACATGCTCACTGTGTGCGACACAGCAGGTATCAGTGGTAAGGGATACAGGGCTTTGTATACTTGCATCACAGCACGTCTACGAGGCAAAGGAATGACACGATCTATACTTCCAACACCATACAGTATAGTTATGGCAAGGAAGTCAGCAAACAACAATATTGCCGACTTGCTAGGCGGCTACAGATGGGTGGATGGTAGCATGCCAATGTCAAATTCAAAAGATTTTGCTTACAACAAGTTTAACAATGTTTACGTCGAGGTGGAGGCGCTTCAACGAGCTATGATTCAGTTTTATGATATGACATTAGAGGAGACGGATGGAAAGGCTATATTTGTCCTCAAATTGGATGAATGTCAGGTTGTAAAGGGCCAAAGGGTGGAACGTACAAGTCTGACACTCATGAGCAGGGCATTGAAGCGAAAGAGCTTAGACGGCGAAGATGAAACAGGTGATGCGGAGAATAACTTGCACACAAAGCGACGCAAGCAAGATTACTTTGGAGTGCAGTCTGAGAAGAACATATGGTGGCAGGCGGCATGGACCCTTCCGCACGAGGACCATGACAGTCTGAGGTGGTACTTCACCCGTACAGGTATTCAAGGAGTGATACACAGGCAATCAAATGGTGAAGTCTTGCATGTGCCTGGCACTGGTCACTTTGAAATAGAGTGGCACCTTGGTGGTGATCTCAAGACCCTCAAATGCATGTTGGGAACTAAAAGCGGTGCTAACACTTTGTTTCCATGCATCTTTTGTTGTCATCCAAGGATGCCAAGTGTCGCAGTGGGGAAGGCCAAACAAGCAACCAAGGTGAAAGGTCGTAAGCAGGCAAGTGCAAAGGGCTCAAATCAATTACAAAAAGGGAAGGGTATGCACGTCTGGCTCAATGGAATTATGAGCTGCAATCAAAGCAAGGCACCATCTCGCGCAGAGGAGGATGCTACTTGGAACCCTATTCTTTCAATTCCACTGTCGCGAGTACATGTGTGTACCTTGCACGCAAGACTTAGAATTTTGGACAAATTGTTGATGCTCCACATCAATTATGCTTGGAACATGGAGCCAGAGTCACGGCGAGAACATGGCATCCAAGAGCTTGAAGTTGTTTTATCATCCGTGGGGCTTCACGCAGGTGCTGTCACCCTCTCTAAGGATCGCAAAAACCCATCAAGTACCCAAGATAACCCTAATAAGATATGTATGGGTGGTGCAAAAGCAAGACACCTGCTCTCAAACTATGGTGAGGCTCAAAGCCATACACATTTTGAATTATGGAAGCAGATTTGTGATGTAACAACCTATCGAGGCAATGAGGCGACACTAGGATTGAAGCGTGCACATGTGTGGGAAGCTTGTGATGAGATGATGAGGCTTCTTGAGCGCCCGTATCTTGATGAAGCAGAGATAGCTACATTCAAGACTTCGATTGACAGATTCACAGAAGAAATGATCGATGCTTGGGGGGAAACTCATATAACACACTACATGCATATTCTCTATGCGCACAGTTCCTTCTTTCTAGATGAATATGGGTCTCTTGCACTCTGGAGCAACCAAGGCATGGAACGATCACATTACCAAGCCAAGGCGGCCTATTTTAAGAACACGGGTCATGGTGGTGGCAAGGTTCGCAGCAATGCGTTTCAGGAAATGTTCAATTGGTTTTACCGTGCACTTACTGGGAGAAAGGCCCAAAAGCGAGCTGAAAATTTGTCTTTGAGGCGCAAAATCATGAAGGTGTTAGGTGCAAGGCGAAAGAGAAGGGTGCAATGCGTCAATGGCACGTGAAAGAGCGAGGCAATGGCACAGTGGTCGACTAAGAAATGGCCGTGTGTGGTTACCCACCCAATAATTCTTGTTCGCCACTTTTTGGCGCGTTCATTTTGTAAATTGACTTTTTTGTAATTTTGGCCTCCTATAAATATCAATGAGTTTTATAGTCATTTTTAAAAGTCTTGACTTGTGAGCTCTCTCTCTTCCTCTCCCCTTGACTCTCTCGCGCGCGCTCTCTCTCTCTCTCTCTCGCTCGTGCAGTAATATCTCACGCACATGGAGCCCCCAAATGATCCTCCCTCCAATACGCAGGATGACATTTTCAAAGACCTTGGGCCCTTACCGGTGGCACATAGAACTGCAATCCCAAACATTTACCCACAAGCCCAAGTGGATCTGGAAGCTGAGCGTGTGAGGCTTGAGCGAGAGGCCCAAGAGGCCCAAGAAGCCCAAGAAGCGAAGAGATTACACAAAGAAGCAGAGGACATGGAGGCAGCTGAGAGAACAAGAAAAGAAGCCGAAGAGACGGTCAGAACTCAAGAGGACGAGGCAGCAAAGAAAGCACAGGAGGATGAGGCTGCCAAGAAGGAGGAAGAAGACGAGGCAGTTAGGAAGGCGGAGGCAGATAAGAAGGCTGTAGAAGAAGCTCAGGCCACCGCAAGCAACAAGAGAAGATTAGCATTCTTTGCTGCGGAGGAGGATTGGCTTAACAGAAAAGCTCACGGATTTGTTGCTGACCTGCGAATGGCCGGATACGAAGATGACACAATTTTGGAAGCGGCCATACAAAGTCTTCGAGCAGAATATACAAAGAGGAGAAATGAAGACACAGTAGAAAGGGAGCACCTGCCGAGCAATAGGATTGTCAATGCAATGCTAGACAGAGTCTTGGCTCGTGCACTTGGTAAAGGAAAGAGAAAACTCTCAGCTGAGGAAGTAGAAAATAAGAGACAGAAGCTTGAACGAGAAGCCAGGGCAGCAAACACACGGAGGCTTCGTGAGGAAAAAGACAGGAAAGATGAAGAGGAGCGAGTAAGGAAGGAGGCAGAGCAGCGAGCAGCTCCGAAGACTCCATCTGCAAAGACAAAGAAAACTCCAACACCTGCAAAGGCTAAGAAGGGGAAAACCATTCCTAAACGCACAAAACTCCCTTCTGATAACTTCCAAGAGCAGCGACCGAAGTTTAAAAATGACACGCCAGCTTGGACTCGCCACGCGCAAGCACCACCGCCCCCAACAACGCAGAAGAAGCAAAGGTGGAGACCAGGGACAGTTGCCCTTAGAGAAATTCGCAAATATCAAAAGACCTGCACACCAATTATTCCAAAGGCACCTTTTGGGCGTCTCGTCAAAGAGATTATCCACGACCAGCGCCGGGATGTCAATCGTGTGCAAGCGGCGGCACTAGGCGCTCTGCAACAAGGTGCCGAGGATATTTTGGTTTCGCTTTTCCAAGATGCGGTTTTGTGCATGGTGCATGCAAAACGTGTCACTTTGAAGCCATCTGATCTTCATCTAGCTAGGCGTATCCGTGGAGAGGAAGCTCTCTTTCACTAGATAGGGGAAGCCTTGTAATGCAACAAACCGTGTTTTGTAATCTCAATTTGATTAATGAAAAACCATGTTTATTTTCAAAAAAGTTATTTTCTATTGCAAGTGATTGTTGTCTTGTCAAGGTAATTGTAGTCTTTTGCATGTAATTGTTGTCGCTATGTACATTCGACCTCATGTGAACGCTCGTCTGCCACCGCCCGTCCGACTTTGGCTCGACTCGACGGGCCAATTTCTCCCGCGTATGGCCCCAGAAGGGTATATCAGCTGTGCGGGGTGCGCCGGGGCCGAGGGGGGGGGCCGGTGGTCGCTCCGTGGAGCCTGTGTGCCACGGAGCGACTTTTGGCTGTTTGACCTGGTCAAACAGCCAAAAGTCGCTCCGTGGCACACAGGCCCAGGTCAAACAGCCAAAAGTCGCTCCGTGGCACACAGGCTCCACGGAGCGACCACCGGCCCCCCCCTCGGCCCCGGCGCACCCCGCACAGCTGATATACCCTTCTGGGGCCATACGCGGGAGAAATTGGCCCGTCGAGTCGAGCCAAAGTCGGACGGGCGGTGGCAGACGAGCGTTCGCAAAAATTGATTGAAACATCATAACAGGACACGACAACAACATATAAACACATCAAGAAGATAAAACGTAAAATCAGCTCGAAAAACATCTTGATGTCATTAATTGTTTGATTTTCACAGACGAGCGTTCACAAAAATTGATTGAAACATCATGACAGGACACGACAACAACATATAAACACATCAAGAAGATAAAACTTAAAATCAGCTCGAAAAACATCTTGATGTCATTAATTGTTTGATTTTCACAGAAGGCAAATGATTACATTGGATCTAGCCAACTCGCTTGATGAGCTTGGTGAAAGCCTCGTGGGTGAGAGTCTTTACTGATGGTTTGTCACCAATGCGTTCGGCTATCTCTTTGGCATCAGTGATGCCTTGTCCAAGGCTAAGGCCACAAAATCCTAGGAAAGACCCTGCACCTTTATCACCAAAGCTATAGATAGCTGCTTCTCTATTTACAAGAATACATTTATGGGCATTTTGGGCTATAGGGGCTTCAGACAGGATGGCGCTTAGGGCTCTGCACTTCAAAAATTCAGCTTGCGCATCATTTGAAAAGTCGTTGTGAATTACGCGAAGCATCTCGGCATTGAAGCTCGGGATGTAGTGCCATAGCGCAGCATCTTTCCCCTCCACCTCCTTTCGTGCTCCACCCTTTCGGCTTGCGAACCAGTCCATTTCTCTTGCGGTCTACAAAGTAGATAGAAGAATGAGTTGACTTCAAAAAATTACAAATTAAGAAGGGAAGAAATTGGGTGTACTACCTCAGTGGCATCATCATGATCCGCAAGGTCTGCATCACTAATATTGATGCTCCCGAGGCTGACAGAATCCGAAATGGCAAGCGGCTTGTGAGGGGCAAAGCTAGTTTCTGGCACACTCTCGTAGAAATCCTTGCACTGGGATATTTGTACAAGAGTCTCTGCCACAAGGGACTCTATTGAGACATGATTTTTCGGGAGCGCAAGCACCTTTGTGACATCTGCGGAACTGAAGTCAATGTGGATGTCATCATCTTTGGACGGCTGTTGTGTGTCTCGCATGCCCGCGTACATAGCAATGACTGAGAGAGTTTCATCCTGGTGTAGCCCAAGGACATGGGCGATGTCATCCAAAAATAAGAACTCTACACCTTCTACTATGATGGGGTGTAGAGTTCGCACTTCGAGCTCTGGAACTTCATCCATGACATCGTCCCCTTCGATGTCCCGTTTCACAGCCTCAGCTTGCGGCTCTTCCGCCAGAGTCACAAGTGCAAGAGATGCTTCTTGCACTGGGGTGACAATCTCTTCCTTTGGGTCAGCTTCCTTGATCAAGAGATAAGGTGTGGCTTTCTTTGGAGGAGTGGCCTTCCTCTTTCCCTTGCTTTTCTCTGTTCCCTCTAAGATCAGGAGGGCAAGAGTCATGTCCCACCTCAAAAAACTTGTGCCAATGTTGCCCATTCCAAGACCTACGAGGTTATCTTCTTCCTCCTCCCTTAGATATGCGCTACTAAGGCCTTTGAGGAATCTTGCAAGCCTAAACCTGAAATTTTTGTCCGCTTTGTAGGTATGCTTGATAAGATCCACAGGCACCCAAGTTCCCTCCTCGTCTTCAAAGTTTGACACAATATTCAGCCATGTATGTGTCCATGTAGCTAGTGAACGCCCCAAACACGTCATTATGGAGTTCGGCGGTGCCTTCCATGTCAATAGATGTCTGAAAGATGGGTGCAAGCTTCTCGATCAAGTGACCGAGGTCAAGCTTGTGCAATTGAGATAGGAGAGCTTGGGCGGGGGTGGCCATGCTTGAGTAGCGAAGAAGGCGAGGGGACCGCAAAGATGCCGAGAGTGAGGAGATGAACTCAAAGTGGCCAAAAGTGACTTATAAAGAGGTCTTTAAAATTTTTTTTATGTTTAAAAACTCACTTAAAACCTCCAAAAAAATAAAAACACGCGACAAAACTTAAAAGTGCACAAAATTGAACGCAAATTGCGAGTAGCCAAAATTGTTTTGAATTAATCTCTCAAAATCTGTTACATAGCTTGCTTGATATGGATACATCTGGGGAAGGGAATGCTTTTACAAAAGTAAGATGCCTCTTTCCTCTTACGTAGAGGTGTGTTATCAATCACAAATGAAAAGTCACCTTTCAGTGCAAACCTAAGGCCTAAGTACTCCCTTAGGTTCGCCATATTCCAATCAGCATTTACTACGATATCCCACACATCAGCTTGCGTGCTAACATGTACATCAAGCTGTTCTGCATCGTTGATGTCCGAATCGAGTGCTTGCCATTCGCCTCCAGTCAGCTTCCAACGTCTGTAAGGAAAGATAATAGAGAGTTGTTGCTTTCTAAGCTGGTACCGAACGACCATCTTCTCCGACACCACCATGCACTTTATCTTGTCACCCTGATGTTGAATAACCTTCAAATCCCACGAAGGTGGCAAAAAGGCACTCATTACTGTGCCTCCCTTTGCAATCCACATTGTAGGAGTCCGGTGAACATCAGCCTCCTTGAACAAAAACACAAACAAATGTAAAGGCATGAAGAACGTGAGAGTCGCACGATGTGACCCATAGGTGCACTTCATTGCATTGCACACATCAATCTCAATCCGACGTCTGGTTAGTGCAACCAAAGTATTGTCGGGCTTTGGCCAATCATGGTCCATGAGACTTGGTGTAGGGAGCCTCCGTAGAGTCCCAGAACCATCTCTTGACGTGGGTACAATATACTCTGCATGAAAGAAGAAAACTGAGCGCTCTAAAAGCTCTGATGTTGAACAACCAGTATATAGTAGCTTGCCGATTTCAAAGTGGTGCGCCTCAAAGGTTCCAGAAAGGGCCTCTAAAGGCTCCCATTCCACAAATGTCGACGGAAAGATGTCTGCACAGAACATTACAAGAACACACTTGAAAAAATCAAGCTTCCGTAACATGAAATGATATTAGCATGTCTCAGTGCAGCCCATAAAACAAGAAGCACAAATAAAACTTACAATTTGCAGGAAAGCGTTTGTGATTGGCATTGTCAACACGGAGTTGCGATGCCTTGTAGACGTGTTGGATCATCACCTGCTTGCTTCCGTCAGCCCCCTGCTTGAGATCCACTATGCGACCCTTCCAATGGTGTGACTTTAACCCTATGTATCTGCGAGAGACTTTGTGGGCTCCCCTTGTGCTTGGACGCATCGTCACCCACATTCCTTTTGCAAAGGTGCTTGTAACCCACAAGCCAGTGTCGTCTTGTTCGTTGCTGCTGCTAAAGGACTCCACCCTTGAACGAGGTCAGCGACTCATTGTGCTTGGCTAACCGACTAAGCTAAATGCTATGAAGTTGTAGGTGTGTGAGAAGATCTCTGCAACCTAATGCTAGCAGAGCATATAAGCTGGCAAGAGGAGTCAAGAATGTGTATAAGCTAGCAAGAGGAGAGTGAAGAATGTGTGCAAGCAAGAGAGGATGGACTTGATGGGGAAAAAAGGACTGTTTTCCAAGCTTTCCATAGCCAAGAAGATCTCTGCAACCTAATGCTAGCAGAGCATATAAGCTGGCAAGAGGAGTCAAGAATGTGTATAAGCTAGCAAGAGGAGAGTGAAGAATGTGTGCAAGCAAGAGAGGATGGACTTGATGGGGGAAAAAGTGGACTGTTTTCCAAGCTTTCCATAGCCAAGAAGGCACAGAAAGATAGATCTAACTTTAGGAGGGAAGGGGAAGGCAAAATGGGGAGGGAGGAGGCCAAAAAAGATTCTTTTAGTTAGAGAGAGACTCAAAACCGAATTGCTAGTTTTAGAGAGAGGAAGAGGGAGTGGGGAGAGGGAAAAGTAGCTTTAAATGAGGGATAATGATGGGGGGGCGTTTCTGGCCCTAGCCCACGTTGAGGTGGGGTCATTTATGCCAGTTTGAGCTGTCTTTATTAAAAAAAGGTGGAAAATCTAATTTTATTGAAAGATTTTGCATTTTCAGCCCAATTTCTTTAAAAAAAAAACGTATGATTCAAGTTTGACCCCTACATATTAGGGGCAGGGAAACCCAACATTTTTCTCCACATGGCCTTCTCCCATTGCACCATTCCTTAATGACTGTCATTAGGCTTGGGGCAAATTAAAGGGCCCAAGAAGACCCCAAACAAGTCCTAATGGCATGTACCTTAGTGGGGCAGTTGGGGTTTCCAAAGGCTTCACATCTCTGTTCAAACATTTGAATGAACTATAGGTGAATTCGTTGGGGTTGAAGTTGGTGGTGAGGTTTTCTTCACATTGTTTGATTTAGGCAACCATATGATGGAATTACCATCATAGTATCTTTGTTGTTGATGTACATGCACAGGCACCCATCTTTGAGATGAACACTATAAATTGGTGCCGATGTGCTTGGTGTTGAGGCTTTCTTCTTTGTGCAAGCGTAGGGGACTTTGTGATGCGCTTGGGGACCTAAGCTTTGGTATTTCTTTGGTAGACCCTTATGCTCGCAGCAATCTTTTTGGTATCCACACTTGTTGCATTGGTGGAGTTCTTTGAGGAACTCGCATAGGCTCTTGTGGACGGTGTTGTGGAGTACTCTTCTTCTTTCTTGGCTTTTGAGTGCTTCGTTGAGGAAGAGTTTTTGACTGTCGAGGAACCCAAATCTGATTGGCACCTTCATAGTAGCCTTGAGCTGCAAGTAGCTGCTTCTCCACCCATATTTTGCTACTATTAAGATATCGATTGTGGGAATCTTGGTGGAGTTTTCTTTTGGGGTGATGTGGAAGGTTTGGGGCCAACCTGGACTTTGGTTGGCACTGGCGTTGCAAGTTTGAGACTCATTGGCATTGTTGATGAGGTTAGAGTCTCTCGTGGAGTGGCTGTCGATGACGAGGCCTTTGAGCATGTGGTTGTCTCCATTGTTAAGGTTTGTCGATGAAAATGCATAGGCTCCGGGGGTCTTTGCTTTGAGTTCCCTGTTAGAGATAGATGGTTGGGCTCTGGGAACTTCTTCAAGAATAGCTATTGATTGCGAGGTTTTGGCATCGAACTTCGTAGGTGAGGATGGGGTTGAAGGAGTAGAGGCTTTATTCGAGTTGGTTATTGATGCAGATTGTAGGTCATTGTGTAGAGGGGCTTTTGTTGGAAGAGGCTTGTATCCTTTTGCGTTCAGCATCATAGATATCCATTAAAGTTGGATTCTCTTCCTGGCAGTATGGTATTGTCAACTTTTTATCGTTGACCATCATGATGACTCTATCGCTAGCAAAGCACAGTGGTGCTTGGGCAGCAACAGTCCATTTATGCCCCAAGATTAAATCTACTTCCAACACATACTCAACCACAAAAAACTTGCAAGTGAGGGGGTTAGTTTCAATATACATTGTATGTTCAAAGTACCCCAGACATGGCATGTTCAACTATTGTGTAGTAAAGGTAATCCTTTCAGAATGTGCCATGAGTGTTGGTTGACCTAACAAGTCCCATAGCTCGAGGGTCATGAGATTGTGTTCTCGTGTTGGATAAAGCTGTGCTTGAGCTCTGTGGTGATTCTATTTGCAATTTTCAATCCAACCAGAATCCTAGGGACTTTTTTAGTAAGATATGTTGGAAGTTCCAGCTCCTGCAAGGTTTCTTCCTCCTCCTGTAATAACAATTGTACATTGCATATGTAGGAGTGTTCAAGAAGGTGATTGTTTACGTGGATTCATCTAGTGAATACAACGATTCACTTATCCAAGGTCCGCCAAATGATGACATCATACTCAAGGGAATCTAGGGTAACATGAAATGTAGATTCCATATCGCCATCGATTGTTTGAGTACTGTATCTAAAGTAACCTGGAACTTCAATGTTTTGTTCATTGGTTCCTTTTGTAAGACTATTGCTTGTAGGGATGAGTTGAGGTTGTCCCAATGACACCCAAGTGTCTATTGTCACTCATGATGTTATGACTTGCTCGTCAAGGGCTAATCAATACGCGTTTGCGCTAAACATCATTGCCTGTAGGGAAATCCAAGCATACCATGATAGAATCTTCCAAAGGAACCATGGGTGTTTCGATTATTGTTTCAGCTTTAGATCCTGTGTCTGTTTCATATTCCCATTCACTTTCATCCTCTGTTTGGGTCTCAGCTTTTTCAAGAATACCCAATGTGTACAATGGCACACTTGGCCCTCTGACAATTCTTAATGAGGGCTGTTTGGAAACTTGCGAATCCTGGCATTCCTGTTTTATGTAGTTCGTTATGTCCTTATATAACTCAGGTTGAGCCAAGTGTTGATGTGATGCTAGCTTTATGAGAGAAGGGCATTCCTCCAAATGAGGTTTTGAGAGACTGTTTTAATCTTGTAAGAGAATTATCAAATTCCTCACGTGCTTTCTCAAGCCTATACTAATTCGTACAATCTGTCTCAAATGACTCTTCTGTAGAGAGTATGTCTTTCTCTTGAAAGGGAAAGCAGTACTCTTCTAGGCTTTAAATCTTGGTTACTATTTTAGGTTTGGCATTATGAGGCTCAATCACAACCGGTGACCCTGTAAGACATTCAACCAAGCTAAGCATGCTCTCTTGAGCTTGCTTTTTGCATCATTATTATCCATTTGGGGTGGTTGGGTGGGTTCTATTTTCTTGCTTGGTCTATGTGGTGCATTGAGCGAAGAGTAAGAACTTGTTTCATCCTCACTTAGTGATGCACTAAAACTTGTTTCATTCTCTGACTTTCTTTAGTTTGTTAATTTTTCATTATTTTTACCCATGTGACGAGATCGAATTTTCTTTTGGTTTTTGTGTCTTGTGTCGCATGTATGGGTGTTCTGTTTTGCGTGGTGGTCTTTGAGGTAGATGCTTCTGCATCATGTATAGCTTTTTTCTCTTTCGTGTTTATGTCCCCTTTTGGGTCTTTGTCCTCTGCAGGCTCCTTTTCCCTGTCTTTTAATTCGACCTTGGTTTCGACAATTTGTCGTCTTTTGTTTTTCTTGGGTTTAGAAGGTTTTGTTTTCTCTTTTGGGTTCTGTTTGAAAACATGTTCTTCTACCCATGTTGAGGCATTGTCTTTTATGTTCTTTTTGACTGTTTGTCGTACCTTGGCTTGTAAAGCGTGTAAGCGTGCACAGGAGTCGTAGCGGCACTGCTTATGGGATTGCCCACAGGCACAGCAGGTCTGGTAGCGCGCTCTCAGGATGGTTTTTGCAGGCTCACCAGGTGAGATGCTGGTGACGTGGGGTGCGGTGGCTTGGGCCACGGACAGCGGCCCGGCCCTTGGATATGAGGACGTCCCTGGCAGTGCGACCATCCAGGTCTCTGACAGGGTGATGGCGGTGGTTCCGACGCCAGACTTCTCTTCGGCAGCCCCTCAGGAGGGGGTCGGGCACAGATGGGAGTTGATCAGCAGCATGACGGCTTGGCACATTTGGAGAGCCCGATGCAGGGAGGCCATTGACCGCCAGGCGACTCCACCGGCGGAGGTCATACAGGCCCTCTGGGTGGACATCACCTTGGGGAAACTCAGGGCGACTCGGATCGCATGAGAGGGCGCCGCAAGGCTTTCCTCCGCACTTGGCAGGCTGGCCCTTTCCTCACCGCGAGGGGCGAGGATGTCACTTGGCACTACAGGCCTCCAGTTTGGCTTTTCTCACCTCCCACATGTACTACTAGGTAGCACCCCCCAGAGAGCGGCCAGCCATGGGGGTGGAGCTCAGGAGTTCACTGTGTTTTTATCCCTCCTTGCGAGGTGAGCTTTGTAGCCTTATGGCGTTCTCTCATTAACTAATAGAAGGATCTTTTTTCTGGAAAAAAAAAAGCGTATAAGCAAATTCAAGGGCCCCGTGGGACAATTGCCCATTTTGTACACTTAAGATGTTAAGAGTTGTACTTTGTGGGACAAGTTACATTGAAGAAACCTGTCTTGGGCAATCTTGGAACATGTGATCAATGCCACATCGTTCACACATTGGTTCGTAAGGTGTCAAGATGGGCATGGAAGTATTCCAAACTGTGCAGTCTGCCACCTTGTGAGATCCACGACAATAGAAACACTGAAGTGTCCGATTAACTGCTTCTTGAGTGTTTCGGTTTGGTGTACGGGAGATGGAGGTTTTGAGTCCATTGTGGATGAAGTTGGACACTTTTTAGTATCATGGTCAAAGGTTTTACAATATATGCAGTATAGAAGGACATGTGCCTTGTATACACAATTAGGATTGGGATGGTCGTAGTGATTGCATTTGATACAAGGCATTTTGCTCGTCACTTTTATAGGCATTAAGGATGTCTGGTTTTGAAGGTTTTAATCCTCTCTTATAGATGTCTGATGTGATGTTTTAAGCAAGGCTGCATAAAATTATGAGAATGTCAATTCCGAGATCGATCTTTCTTTTGCCATTGCTTCACTTGGTTTAGATGAGGAACACCTTGTAGCATGATCACCTTCTAGCATGTTGTCATCTAAATGTATTGCTTCTTTACTTACAACATTGATCGAATGTTTCTGGATTGGATATAATGATTAAGTTGTGTAAGCCGTTATTCTTCAAGCCCATCATGAAACATCTCCTCAATTGAACATCGTTTAATTTTTTCCATGACTCACAACGTGAGTCCAAGAGTTTTATCCAAAGGATAAAGCCTTTAATGGATTCATTTGGTTGGCGCTCAATTGAATAGAGTTCTGTTACTACACTCCATCGATCACCTTGTCTGCAAAAGCCATGTATACAGGCTGATTTCAAGGTTTTGAAGTTGGTCGTAATCACCGGCATCAATGTGATGAACCATCGACTAGCTTTTCCCTCTAAGCATAAGTTCAACGCATGTACCTTAGTGGGGCAGTTGGGGTTTCCAAAGGCTTCACATCTCTGTTCGAACATTTGAATGAACTATAGGTGAATTTGTTGGGGTTGAACTGATTGAGTCATAATTGATTCAATCAGAATTGATTGTGATTCAGTCAAAATTGATTTTGATTCAGTCAACACTGATTTTGTTAGAATTGATTCTGATTCAGTAAGAATTGATTCAATGAGCACTGATTCAGTCATAATTGATTCAGTCAACGCGAGCACTGATTTAGTCAGAATTAATTCGGTCAAAATTGATTCAGTGAGCACTGATTCAGCATTGATTCCGGGTCAAAATTGATTCAGGGTATCATAAGATTGGTCTCATCGAGCGATTTACAGTGGGACCAATGAAGTCAGAGAGCTTGGAGAGATGGTAGAGGACCTGGCTAACCATCTATAGGCCACCCGCCCCCACTACTCCATTCACCATCCCAGTGAATGATGAGAGAAGTAGATATACTTGTTCCTCTTGCAAGCTTGTCCCCTAGGCAAAGCATCTGACAAGACAACTCCGAGGCATGAACTCATTCCTGAGGGACAATTCGTTTGGTGCTTCCTCCAAGTAAAGCATCCACCAAGACAACCCTCCTACTAAAAGATCACAACTCTTTGGCACAACCTCCTACTAAAAGATCACAACTCTTTGGCACAACCTCCTGGGAAAAAGATCTAGCGAGATAACCTAGGCATACATAGAAAACAAAAAGCAATGGGTGAAGATGATCACACCCGGCCTTGAGCACCGTGAGGGAGGGATGGCTATCTAGGGTCCCGAACTATACAATATAAAGGCGAGGGAGTGGGGAATTTGCTTGAACAGTTGTAAAAAATATGAGGAATGGGGATGGGGCTGCTTATCGATGGAGAGGATGCACGTGCAAGATATCGCCAGAGTCAGAAGAGCTGAGAAAGGCAAGAGTCCCAGAAACAAGAATTTGAGCAAAAGCCCATGCTTAGTGAAGCCACCGCCAAATGTCTCAAAGAACTTGCTCTCGAAATCGTTGTATGGGCAGAGCCGTAAAGATGCCATGCACCACTAGTGTTACCAATGTCCTCCAAGTCGAAGTAAATGCTCTTGTGGAACAACGGGGGACACACGGGAGGAGGTGGGGAGCCTCTGGCCGAGAATGTTGCTGGAGCTGCCAGGTGTCTGGCCAAGAATGCCAACGATACGCAGTTGTGTGCAGCGCACGCAAAGAAAGAGAGAGAGAGATGGAGAGCGTGTTGATTTCGTCTAAGTCCGAAGCCCACCAACGAAATCACATCAGGTAATTAGAGTAGGTTTGATTTGTCTAATTCGAGTTAACTGAGGCGTTGTCCTCCTCCAACCACGTATCGCCCCTCCCTCCCTTCCTTCCTTCCCATAAAGAACATCCACATATCGTCCCTCCCTCCTTTTCTTCCTTCCCATAAAGAAGATGGGGAAGGTGCTACTATTGGGGCGGGAGAGAGCGATGGTTATTGTCAACTATGGGAGGTGCTCGACGTATGTAGTAGGAAATGGATGTTGTCAAGTATGGGAGGTGCTCGACGTATGCACAGTAGACGATGGTTGTATTAATAGGCCAGTGGCCATATATCCCTATCCGCACAAGCTCATCGTCGAGTCACTTACGATGAGAAGAGTGGCTATATATCGCCATCAGCACAAGGTCATCTCTGTCTCGGAGTGACTCTGATAATGACTTACGACGACTAAGTCTCATCCTCCTCTGAGCTCTCTACGTGATGAGAGGCATAAGTATCTCCTCAACCTTCACCCTTTTCTATGATGGGGATAGTAAGGGTCATTATTAAGAAATCATTGCCACATGATGGGGATAGTAAGGGCTATTACTCTCCGCGGTGTGTCTCCTTTGCAGGGTACCACCAACAATACGAGGAAAGTTCCTTCATCCTTTTGATCCAAATTAAAGGATGGAAAGATTGTCAAGTGGAGAAACTGACGAAGGACTTTCATACAATATTCAAAAAGGGAGAACATTAGATGCGCATGTCATTAGAGAAGCACCTGCAGTTTGTAATGAGTCTCATATGTTTTGTGTTAGCACATAAGTGTCAAGGGCCTTGGGATTAAACTTTTTAGTGACAATCGTTGAGTTCCCTAGGTTCTCATGTAAAGGATTCTAGAAAACAGAGAGAGAAAATTTGACATATGTCCCATGCAAGCATATTTACATCGAGGTGCTTGGCTTGGATCCTGTGGCACAAGAGTTCATGCACCAAGCTTTGCGCTCACTAAGGTGGACTTTGCCTTTTTTTATTTCATACATTATTGACACCCTATGGTGGTACGAGGGGGTCCTTTATTTTCTTTTGTATACTTTTAGTCTATATTTATGCCGCTATATCTATATTTTATGTAGAATGCATGCTCTATTATGCAAGCATAGAGCATAGATATGCTTTTTCTATAGATCAATAGAGCTTGAAAGCTCTATTTATGCATACATAGACCCTATGTATGATCTATGTGTGCATATACTCTATGTATGCAAGCATAAAGCATACATATGCTCTCTTGTATGCATAAATAAAGCTATGTATAAGCCTAATGCTTAGTATTTACGCATATGCTTATGTATAAAGGCTCCATACATAAGCCTATTCTTAAAGCCTTTATGCATAACCGTTAACCTTTAATGTCTAGGTAATAAGAAGTAAGGTTTAGGCATAATGCATAAGAGCTTTAAGCTCTCATGCATAAGAGCCTCTTATGCGTTGTGCTTAAGATCTTATTCATAAGAGCTTGAAATGCTTAAGCACAATGCAAAATATTGCAATGCTTTTATGCATTGTGCTTAAGAGCTTCAAGCTCTTATGCATAAGAAGCTCTTGAGCTCTTATGCATTGTGCTTAAGAGTTTCAAGCCTTATGCATAAAGGATAATGCATAAGAGCTCAATATATAAGCTCTTATGCATTGTGCTTTAAGATATTAATGCATAAGAGCTCAAGGAATAAGAGCTTTACGCTCTTGAGCCCTTATGCATTGTACTTAAGGATAAAGTTTATGAATATCTATTAAAGAGCTCTTTAAAGACATATGTATATGTATTAAGCATAAATATTTATTGCATAAAGACATATATATAAAGGTTATGCATATATATTAAGCTTAGGCATAAAACGTAAGCATATGTATTAAGGTTATGCATAAAGCTTTATGCATATGTATAAAGCTTATGTCCTTTAATGGTTTCCTAATGGTACCCCTTTTCCAATGCAAGATATGGTTTCTTGCTCTCATTTCATTGATGTAGCTAGGGTGGAGAGTGTTAAGATTTTACTGATCTAGCATCCACTAACATTAAACCTTAGTGATAAAACTATGTGCGCCTTAGGAATAGAGTTCCTAAGGATACAAACTCGCCAATTACCATGGTTACTCTCTAGGTAGGCATGGTGAGTACTTCCCCTAATCAGGAGTCACTTTTAGGTGAGTTAGGTGAGATAATCTAGGGGAGATGGAGGTGATTTAGGATTCTAGGTGCCTCCTTCTTGAAGATCTATATAAGTGTGTTCTCTACATTCATTTGTGTGCAAGAGAGGAGACTATGATATAGCTTTGTGCTAAACACCATTTTTTGGTACTATACTTGGTGGTTACTTTGTGGGCAAAAGGCTTCTCTCTATTTCATTGTGTTAATCATGTTTTTTTATCATTTATCATTTCCATTTATGATGTTTATTACTTAATCATTTACATTCTTAGTGCATCTATTTCACTCTAGGTCATTAGCATTGTGTATGCTCAAGTATGGGATTGTTTATGCTTAAGCTATTCCTCAATCTAGGTGATTAACATCATTAGTATTGCAATCCCATCTATTTTCTAACATGGTATCAGCGCCTCCCTTCTTGGTAGATTTCTCTATGTGAGAAGTATGTGGGTTCATATGAGTGATTTGTTCACAACCAATTCTCATATCATTAAGTGGCAAATTGGTGAGAGAGTTATGTGAGGCTTAAATTTGTTGCATTTGAGTTTTGATTCTTATTTCTTAGAGTGGCACTTTGAAGCACCAAGAAGGCCAACATTCTTAACCTCTTAGAGTGAGCATCATCTTTGTGAGCATTTCTTAGTGATGTACTTGTTTTGCTATGCTTGTGTAAGTGGCATGCATAATATTAAGAGAGGGAAGAGCATTTCCTCATCTTCATCTTGGGTACACAAGAGAGTGAGAGGAGAGAAGCATTTCCTCATCTTCATCTTGGGTACACAAGAGAGTGAGAGGAGAGAAGCATTCTATGTGAGAGATCTCTATGTGAGAGGGAGCCAAGAATTAAAGTATTGAGAGAGAAGGATAAAGAGACAATCTTGAAGTGGAGATCCTTCTCAAAGCCATAGCAATGATGGCACTGCAAATCATTTGTTTGCCATGAAGCATGTTGTTGGATCAATGATGACAAATGCTGAGAATGATGATACTTGGTATATGGATTCTGGAGCATCAAACCATATAACATGTCATGGTGAATGGTTTGAGCATACGAAGCCTATGGATGTAAAAGGCTATGTGGAAACATGTGATGATACCCAGCATGCCATTACACATGTTGGAAGTGTACCATTGGTCATGCACAATGGTCAAACAAAATCTATGTCAGATGTATTGTACGTGCCTTCTATCACAAAGAGCTTGGCCTCAGTTGGTCAAATGGTGGAACAGACTTAATCATCAAAATGAGATGGTGATTCTCAATTCCTCATTTGATTCATTGAAGCGACTTTCATCATTTGAAGTAATTGGCTTGTGATGATGTCCCTTTGTGTGGCAGGATTCTTGTCAAATGTTGTTGAGTAGGACCTGATCCTGTCTTCTTCTGCCCATGTGCTTTTTATGTTTTTATGTATAATTAAGTACTCTTAGAAGCAGATTTTCATGAAGTACAAGAATTGAGTCATATAGACTCTTATTGAACTACTGTCTGTTGAAGTAGCCACTTGTTGGTGAGGATTGAAAGAACTACGTCGACTTGCGAGGCTAATATAAATATCTTCACTAGGGATTGAAAATCATTGAGTTGTGAAGATTGTGGCATCATTTGGAGAGGTTTATAATTTAAAGGAAAATTCCAGGTGATGGGTTGTACCATTGACTAGGCTTCGCCGACTATGGCCCCCCATCCAGAGATGTACCTAGAAGTTATTGATGGTGAGGCTTTGGTGCAAATGTTCTCCAATGCTGCATGAGTACGCAGTTCACCAACATTAAGGTTTAGATGAGGAACACCTTGTAGCATGATCACCTTCTAGCATGTTGTCATCTAAATGTATTGCTTCTTTACTTACAACATTGATCGAATGTTTCTGGATTGGATATAATGATTAAGTTGTGTAAGCCGTTATTCTTCAAGCCCATCATGAAACATCTCCTCAATTGAACATCGTTTAATTTTTTCCATGACTCACAACGTGAGTCCAAGAGTTTTATCCAAAGGATAAAGCCTTTAATGGATTCATTTGGTTGGCGCTCAATTGAATAGAGTTCTGTTACTACACTCCATCGATCACCTTGTCTGGAAAAGCCATGTATACAGGCTGATTTCAAGGTTTTGAAGTTGGTCGTAATCACCGGCATCAATGTGATGAACCATCGACTAGCTTTTCCCTCTAAGCATAAGTTCAACGCATGTACCTTAGTGGGGCAGTTGGGGTTTCCAAAGGCTTCACATCTCTGTTCAAACATTTGAATGAACTATAGGTGAATTCGTTGGGGTTGAAGTTGGTGGTGAGGTTTTCTTCACATTGTTTGATTTAGGCAACCATATGATGGAATTACCATCATAGTATCTTTGTTGTTGATGTACATGCACAGGCACCCATCTTTGAGATGAACACTATAAATTGGTGCCGATGTGCTTGGTGTTGAGGCTTTCTTCTTTGTGCAAGCGTAGGGGACTTTGTGATGCGCTTGGGGACCTAAGCTTTGGTATTTCTTTGGTAGACCCTTATGCTCGCAGCAATCTTTTTGGTATCCACACTTGTTGCATTGGTGGAGTTCTTTGAGGAACTCGCATAGGCTCTTGTGGACGGTGTTGTGGAGTACTCTTCTTCTTTCTTGGCTTTTGAGTGCTTCGTTGAGGAAGAGTTTTTGACTGTCGAGGAACCCAAATCTGATTGGCACCTTCATAGTAGCCTTGAGCTGCAAGTAGCTGCTTCTCCACCCATATTTTGCTACTATTAAGATATCGATTGTGGGAATCTTGGTGGAGTTTTCTTTTGGGGTGATGTGGAAGGTTTGGGGCCAACCTGGACTTTGGTTGGCACTGGCGTTGCAAGTTTGAGACTCATTGGCATTGTTGATGAGGTTAGAGTCTCTCGTGGAGTGGCTGTCGATGACGAGGCCTTTGAGCATGTGGTTGTCTCCATTGTTAAGGTTTGTCGATGAAAATGCATAGGCTCCGGGGGTCTTTGCTTTGAGTTCCCTATTAGAGATAGATGGTTGGGCTCTGGGAACTTCTTCAAGAATAGCTATTGATTGCGAGGTTTTGGCATCGAACTTCGTAGGTGAGGATGGGGTTGAAGGAGTAGAGGCTTTATTCGAGTTGGTTATTGATGCAGATTGTAGGTCATTGTGTAGAGGGGCTTTTGTTGGAAGAGGCTTGTATCCTTTTGCGTTCAGCATCATAGATATCCATTAAAGTTGGATTCTCTTCCTGGCAGTATGGTATTGTCAACTTTTTATCGTTGACCATCATGATGACTCTATCGCTAGCAAAGCACAGTGGTGCTTGGGCAGCAACAGTCCATTTATGCCCCAAGATTAAATCTACTTCCAACACATACTCAACCACAAAAAACTTGCAAGTGAGGGGGTTAGTTTCAATATACATTGTATGTTCAAAGTACCCCAGACATGGCATGTTTAACTATTGTGTAGTAAAGGTAATCCTTTCAGAATGTGCCATGAGTGTTGGTTGACCTAACAAGTCCCATAGCTCGAGGGTCATGAGATTGTGTTCTCGTGTTGGATAAAGCTGTGCTTGAGCTCTGTGGTGATTCTATTTGCAATTTTCAATCCAACCAGAATCCTAGGGACTTTTTTAGTAAGATATGTTGGAAGTTCCAGCTCCTGCAAGGTTTCTTCCTCCTCCTGTAATAACAATTGTACATTGCATATGTAGGAGTGTTCAAGAAGGTGATTGTTTACGTGGATTCATCTAGTGAATACAACGATTCACTTATCCAAGGTCTGCCAAATGATGACATCATACTCAAGGGAATCTAGGGTAACATGAAATGTAGATTCCATATCGCCATCGATTGTTTGAGTACTGTATCTAAAGTAACCTGGAACTTCAATGTTTTGTTCATTGGTTCCTTTTGTAAGACTATTGCTTGTAGGGATGAGTTGAGGTTGTCCCAATGACACCCAAGTGTCTATTGTCACTCATGATGTTATGACTTGCTCGTCAAGGGCTAATCAATACGCGTTTGCGCTAAACATCATTGCCTGTAGGGAAATCCAAGCATACCATGATAGAATCTTCCAAAGGAACCATGGGTGTTTCGATTATTGTTTCAGCTTTAGATCCTGTGTCTGTTTCATATTCCCATTCACTTTCATCCTCTGTTTGGGTCTCAGCTTTTTCAAGAATACCCAATGTGTACAATGGCACACTTGGCCCTCTGACAATTCTTAATGAGGGCTGTTTGGAAACTTGCGAATCCTGGTATTCCTGTTTTATGTAGTTCGTTATGTCCTTATATAACTCAGGTTGAGCCAAGTGTTGATGTGATGCTAGCTTTATGAGAGAAGGGCATTCCTCCAAATGAGGTTTTGAGAGACTGTTTTAATCTTGTAAGAGAATTATTAAATTCCTCACGTGCTTTCTCAAGCCTATACTAATTCGTACAATCTGTCTCAAATGACTCTTCTGTAGAGAGTATGTCTTTCTCTTGAAAGGGAAAGCAGTACTCTTCTAGGCTTTAAATCTTGGTTACTATTTTAGGTTTGGCATTATGAGGCTCAATCACAACCGGTGACCCTGTAAGACATTCAACCAAGCTAAGCATGCTCTCTTGAGCTTGCTTTTTGCATCATTATTATCCATTTGGGGTGGTTGGGTGGGTTCTATTTTCTTGCTTGGTCTATGTGGTGCATTGAGCGAAGAGTAAGAACTTGTTTCATCCTCACTTAGTGATGCACTAAAACTTGTTTCATTCTCTGACTTTCTTTAGTTTGTTAATTTTTCATTATTTTTACCCATGTGACGAGATCGAATTTTCTTTTGGTTTTTGTGTCTTGTGTCGCATGTATGGGTGTTCTGTTTTGCGTGGTGGTCTTTGAGGTAGATGCTTCTGCATCATGTATAGCTTTTTTCTCTTTCGTGTTTATGTCCCCTTCTGGGTCTTTGTCCTCTGCAGGCTCCTTTTCCCTGTCTTTTAATTCGACCTTGGTTTCGACAATTTGTCGTCTTTTGTTTTTCTTGGGTTTAGAAGGTTTTGTTTTCTCTTTTGGGTTCTGTTTGAAAACATGTTCTTCTACCCATGTTGAGGCATTGTCTTTTATGTTCTTTTTGACTGTTTGTCGTACCTTGGCTTGTAAAGCGTGTAAGCGTGCACAGGAGTCGTAGCGGCACTGCTTATGGGATTGCCCACAGGCACAGCAGGTCTGGCAGCGCGCTCTCAGGATGGTTTTTGCAGGCTCACCAGGTGAGATGCTGGTGACGTGGGGTGCGGTGGCTTGGGCCACGGACAGCGGCCCGGCCCTTGGATATGAGGACGTCCCTGGCACTGCGACCATCCAGGTCTCTGACAGGGTGATGGCGGTGGTTCCGACGCCAGACTTCTCTTCGGCAGCCCCTCAGGAGGGGGTCGGGCACAGATGGGAGTTGATCAGCAGCATGACGGCTTGGCACATTTGGAGAGCCCGATGCAGGGAGGCCATTGACCGCCAGGCGACTCCACCGGCGGAGGTCATACAGGCCCTCTGGGTGGACATCACCTTGGGGAAACTCAGGGCGACTCGGATCGCATGAGAGGGCGTCGCAAGGCTTTCCTCCGCACTTGGCAGCCTGGCCCTTTCCTCACCGCGAGGGGCGAGGATGTCACTTGGCACTACAGGCCTCCAGTTTGGCTTTTCTCACCTCCCACATGTACTACTAGGTAGCCCCCCCCCAGAGAGCGGCCAGCCATGGGGGTGGAGCTCAGGAGTTCACTGTGCTTTTATCCCTCCTTGCGAGGTGAGCTTTGTAGCCTTATGGCGTTCTCTCATTAACTAATAGAAGGATCTTTTTTCTGGAAAAAAAAAAGCGTATAAGCAAATTCAAGGGCCCCGTGGGACAATTGCCCATTTTGTACACTTAAGATGTTAAGAGTTGTACTTTGTGGGACAAGTTACATTGAAGAAACCTGTCTTGGGCAATCTTGGAACATGTGATCAATGCCACATCGTTCACACATTGGTTCGTAAGGTGTCAAGATGGGCATGGAAGTATTCCAAACTGTGCAGTCTGCCACCTTGTGAGATCCACGACAATAGAAACACTGAAGTGTCCGATTAACTGCTTCTTGAGTGTTTCGGTTTGGTGTACGGGAGATGGAGGTTTTGAGTCCATTGTGGATGAAGTTGGACACTTTTTAGTATCATGGTCAAAGGTTTTACAATATATGCAGTATAGAAGGACATGTGCCTTGTATACACAATTAGGATTGGGATGGTCGTAGTGATTGCATTTGATACAAGGCATTTTGCTCGTCACTTTTATAGGCATTAAGGATGTCTGGTTTTGAAGGTTTTAATCCTCTCTTATAGATGTCTGATGTGATGTTTTAAGCAAGGCTGCATAAAATTTTGAGAATGTCAATTCCGAGATCGATCTTTCTTTTGCCATTGCTTCACTTGGTTTAGATGAGGAACACCTTGTAGCATGATCACCTTCTAGCATGTTGTCATCTAAATGTATTGCTTCTTTACTTACAACATTGATCGAATGTTTCTGGATTGGATATAATGATTAAGTTGTGTAAGCCGTTATTCTTCAAGCCCATCATGAAACATCTCCTCAATTGAACATCGTTTAATTTTTTCCATGACTCACAACGTGAGTCCAAGAGTTTTATCCAAAGGATAAAGCCTTTAATGGATTCATTTGGTTGGCGCTCAATTGAATAGAGTTCTGTTACTACACTCCATCGATCACCTTGTCTGGAAAAGCCATGTATACAGGCTGATTTCAAGGTTTTGAAGTTGGTCGTAATCACCGGCATCAATGTGATGAACCATCGACTAGCTTTTCCCTCTAAGCATAAGTTCAACGCATGTACCTTAGTGGGGCAGTTGGGGTTTCCAAAGGCTTCACATCTCTGTTCGAACATTTGAATGAACTATAGGTGAATTTGTTGGGGTTGAACTGATTGAGTCATAATTGATTCAATCAGAATTGATTGTGATTCAGTCAAAATTGATTTTGATTCAGTCAACACTGATTTTGTTAGAATTGATTCTGATTCAGTGAGAATTGATTCAATGAGCACTGATTCAGTCATAATTGATTCAATCAACACGAGCACTGATTTAGTCAGAATTAATTCGGTCAAAATTGATTCAGTGAGCACTGATTCAACATTGATTCCGGGTCAAAATTGATTCAGGGTATCATAAGATTGGTCTCATCGAGCGATTTTACAGTGGGACCAATGAAGTCAGAGAGCTTGGAGAGATGGTAGAGGACCTGGCTAACCATCTATAGGCCACCCGCCCCCACTACTCCATTCACCATCCCAGTGAATGATGAGAGAAGTAGATATACTTGTTCCTCTTGCAAGCTTGTCCCCTAGGCAAAGCATCTGACAAGACAACTCCGAGGCATGAACTCATTCCTGAGGGACAATTCGTTTGGTGCTTCCTCCAAGTAAAGCATCCACCAAGACAACCCTCCTACTAAAAGATCACAACTCTTTGGCACAACCTCCTACTAAAAGATCACAACTCTTTGGCACAACCTCCCGGGAAAAAGATCTAGCGAGATAACCTAGGCATACATAGAAAACAAAAAGCAATGGGTGAAGATGATCACACCCGGCCTTGAGCACCGTGAGGGAGGGATGGCTATCTAGGGTCCCGAACTATACAATATAAAGGCGAGGGAGTGGGGAATTTGCTTGAACAGTTGTAAAAAATATGAGGAATGGGGATGGGGCTGCTTATCGATGGAGAGGATGCGCACGTGCAAGATATCGCCAGAGTCAGAAGAGCTGAGAAAGGCAAGAGTCCCAGAAACAAGAATTTGAGCAAAAGCCCATGCTTAGTGAAGCCACCGCCAAATGTCTCAAAGAACTTGCTCTCGAAATCGTTGTATGGGCAGAGCCGTAAAGATGCCATGCACCACTAGTGTTACCAATGTCCTCCAAGTCGAAGTAAATGCTCTTGTGGAACAACGGGGGACACACGGGAGGAGGTGGGGAGCCTCTGGCCGAGAATGTTGCTGGAGCTGCCAGGTGTCTGGCCAAGAATGCCAACGATACGCAGTTGTGTGCAGCGCACGCAAAGAAAGAGAGAGAGAGATGGAGAGCGTGTTGATTTCGTCTAAGTCCGAAGCCCACCAACGAAATCACATCAGGTAATTAGAGTAGGTTTGATTTGTCTAATTAGAGTTAACTGAGGCGTTGTCCTCCTCCAACCACGTATCGCCCCTCCCTCCCTTCCTTCCTTCCCATAAAGAACATCCACATATCGTCCCTCCCTCCTTTTCTTCCTTCCCATAAAGAAGATGGGGAAGGTGCTACTATTGGGGCGGGAGAGAGCGATGGTTATTGTCAACTATGGGAGGTGCTCGACGTATGTAGTAGGAAATGGATGTTGTCAAGTATGGGAGGTGCTCGACGTATGCACAGTAGACGATGGTTGTATTAATAGGCCAGTGGCCATATATCCCTATCCGCACAAGCTCATCGTCGAGTCACTTACGATGAGAAGAGTGGCTATATATCGCCATCAGCACAAGGTCATCTCTGTCTCGGAGTGACTCTGATAATGACTTACGACGACTAAGTCTCATCCTCCTCTGAGCTCTCTACATGATGAGAGGCATAAGTATCTCCTCAACCTTCACCCTTTTCTATGATGGGGATAGTAAGGGTCGTTATTAAGAAATCATTGCCACATGATGGGGATAGTAAGGGCTATTACTCTCCGCGGTGTGTCTCCTTTGCAGGGTACCACCAACAATACGAGGAAAGTTCCTTCATCCTTTTGATCCAAATTAAAGGATGGAAAGATTGTCAAGTGGAGAAACTGACGAAGGACTTTCATACAATATTCAAAAAGGGAGAACATTAGATGCGCATGTCATTAGAGAAGCACCTGCAGTTTGTAATGAGTCTCATATGTTTTGTGTTAGCACATAAGTGTCAAGGGCCTTGGGATTAAACTTTTTAGTGACAATCGTTGAGTTCCCTAGGTTCTCATGTAAAGGATTCTAGAAAACAGAGAGAGAAAATTTGACATATGTCCCATGCAAGCATATTTACATCGAGGTGCTTGGCTTGGATCCTGTGGCACAAGAGTTCATGCACCAAGCTTTGCGCTCACTAAGGTGGACTTTGCCTTTTTTTATTTCATACATTATTGACACCCTATGGTGGTACGAGGGGGTCCTTTATTTTCTTTTGTATACTTTTAGTCTATATTTATGCCGCTATATCTATATTTTATGTAGAATGCATGCTCTATTATGCAAGCATAGAGCATAGATATGCTTTTTCTATAGATCAATAGAGCTTGAAAGCTCTATTTATGCATACATAGACCCTATGTATGATCTATGTGTGCATATACTCTATGTATGCAAGCATAAAGCATACATATGCTCTCTTGTATGCATAAATAAAGCTATGTATAAGCCTAATGCTTAGTATTTACGCATATGCTTATGTATAAAGGCTCCATACATAAGCCTATTCTTAAAGCCTTTATGCATAACCGTTAACCTTTAATGTCTAGGTAATAAGAAGTAAGGTTTAGGCATAATGCATAAGAGCTTTAAGCTCTCATGCATAAGAGCCTCTTATGCGTTGTGCTTAAGATCTTATTCATAAGAGCTTGAAATGCTTAAGCACAATGCAAAATATTGCAATGCTTTTATGCATTGTGCTTAAGAGCTTCAAGCTCTTATGCATAAGAAGCTCTTGAGCTCTTATGCATTGTGCTTAAGAGTTTCAAGCCTTATGCATAAAGGATAATGCATAAGAGCTCAATATATAAGCTCTTATGCATTGTGCTTTAAGATATTAATGCATAAGAGCTCAAGGAATAAGAGCTTTACGCTCTTGAGCCCTTATGCATTGTACTTAAGGATAAAGTTTATGAATATCTATTAAAGAGCTCTTTAAAGACATATGTATATGTATTAAGCATAAATATTTATTGCATAAAGACATATATATAAAGGTTATGCATATATATTAAGCTTAGGCATAAAACGTAAGCATATGTATTAAGGTTATGCATAAAGCTTTATGCATATGTATAAAGCTTATGTCCTTTAATGGTTTCCTAATGGTACCCCTTTTCCAATGCAAGATATGGTTTCTTGCTCTCATTTCATTGATGTAGCTAGGGTGGAGAGTGTTAAGATTTTACTGATCTAGCATCCACTAACATTAAACCTTAGTGATAAAACTATGTGCGCCTTAGGAATAGAGTTCCTAAGGATACAAACTCGCCAATTACCATGGTTACTCTCTAGGTAGGCATGGTGAGTACTTCCCCTAATCAGGAGTCACTTTTAGGTGAGTTAGGTGAGATAATCTAGGGGAGATGGAGGTGATTTAGGATTCTAGGTGCCTCCTTCTTGAAGATCTATATAAGTGTGTTCTCTACATTCATTTGTGTGCAAGAGAGGAGACTATGATATAGCTTTGTGCTAAACACCATTTTTTGGTACTATACTTGGTGGTTACTTTGTGGGCAAAAGGCTTCTCTCTATTTCATTGTGTTAATCATGTTTTTTTATCATTTATCATTTCCATTTATGATGTTTATTACTTAATCATTTACATTCTTAGTGCATCTATTTCACTCTAGGTCATTAGCATTGTGTATGCTCAAGTATGGGATTGTTTATGCTTAAGCTATTCCTCAATCTAGGTGATTAACATCATTAGTATTGCAATCCCATCTATTTTCTAACATGGTATCAGCGCCTCCCTTCTTGGTAGATTTCTCTATGTGAGAAGTATGTGGGTTCATATGAGTGATTTGTTCACAACCAATTCTCATATCATTAAGTGGCAAATTGGTGAGAGAGTTATGTGAGGCTTAAATTTGTTGCATTTGAGTTTTGATTCTTATTTCTTAGAGTGGCACTTTGAAGCACCAAGAAGGCCAACATTCTTAACCTCTTAGAGTGAGCATCATCTTTGTGAGCATTTCTTAGTGATGTACTTGTTTTGCTATGCTTGTGTAAGTGGCATGCATAATATTAAGAGAGGGAAGAGCATTTCCTCATCTTCATCTTGGGTACACAAGAGAGTGAGAGGAGAGAAGCATTTCCTCATCTTCATCTTGGGTACACAAGAGAGTGAGAGGAGAGAAGCATTCTATGTGAGAGATCTCTATGTGAGAGGGAGCCAAGAATTAAAGTATTGAGAGAGAAGGATAAAGAGACAATCTTGAAGTGGAGATCCTTCTCAAAGCCATAGCAATGATGGCACTGCAAATCATTTGTTTGCCATGAAGCATGTTGTTGGATCAATGATGACAAATGCTGAGAATGATGATACTTGGTATATGGATTCTGGAGCATCAAACCATATAACATGTCATGGTGAATGGTTTGAGCATACGAAGCCTATGGATGTAAAAGGCTATGTGGAAACATGTGATGATACCCAGCATGCCATTACACATGTTGGAAGTGTACCATTGGTCATGCACAATGGTCAAACAAAATCTATGTCAGATGTATTGTACGTGCCTTCTATCACAAAGAGCTTGGCCTCAGTTGGTCAAATGGTGGAACAGACTTAATCATCAAAATGAGATGGTGATTCTCAATTCCTCATTTGATTCATTGAAGCGACTTTCATCATTTGAAGTAATTGGCTTGTGATGATGTCCCTTTGTGTGGCAGGATTCTTGTCAAATGTTGTTGAGTAGGACCTGATCCTGTCTTCTTCTGCCCATGTGCTTTTTATGTTTTTATGCATAATTAAGTACTCTTAGAAGCAGATTTTCATGAAGTACAAGAATTGAGTCATATAGACTCTTATTGAACTACTGTCTGTTGAAGTAGCCACTTGTTGGTGAGGATTGAAAGAACTACGTCGACTTGCGAGGCTAATATAAATATCTTCACTAGGGATTGAAAATCATTGAGTTGTGAAGATTGTGGCATCATTTGGAGAGGTTTATAATTTAAAGGAAAATTCCAGGTGATGGGTTGTACCATTGACTAGGCTTCGCCGACTATGGCCCCCCATCCAGAGATGTACCTAGAAGTTATTGATGGTGAGGCTTTGGTGCAAATGTTCTCCAATGCTGCATGAGTACGCAGTTCACCAACATTAAGGTTTAGATGAGGAACACCTTGTAGCATGATCACCTTCTAGCATGTTGTCATCTAAATGTATTGCTTCTTTACTTACAACATTGATCGAATGTTTCTGGATTGGATATAATGATTAAGTTGTGTAAGCCGTTATTCTTCAAGCCCATCATGAAACATCTCCTCAATTGAACATCGTTTAATTTTTTCCATGACTCACAACGTGAGTCCAAGAGTTTTATCCAAAGGATAAAGCCTCTAATGGATTCATTTGGTTGGCGCTCAATTGAATAGAGTTCTGTTACTACACTCCATCGATCACCTTGTCTGGAAAAGCCATGTATACAGGCTGATTTCAAGGTTTTGAAGTTGGTCGTAATCACCGGCATCAATGTGATGAACCATCGACTAGCTTTTCCCTCTAAGCATAAGTTCAACGCATGTACCTTAGTGGGGCAGTTGGGGTTTCCAAAGGCTTCACATCTCTGTTCAAACATTTGAATGAACTATAGGTGAATTCGTTGGGGTTGAAGTTGGTGGTGAGGTTTTCTTCACATTGTTTGATTTAGGCAACCATATGATGGAATTACCATCATAGTATCTTTGTTGTTGATGTACATGCACAGGCACCCATCTTTGAGATGAACACTATAAATTGGTGCCGATGTGCTTGGTGTTGAGGCTTTCTTCTTTGTGCAAGCGTAGGGGACTTTGTGATGCGCTTGGGGACCTAAGCTTTGGTATTTCTTTGGTAGACCCTTATGCTCGCAGCAATCTTTTTGGTATCCACACTTGTTGCATTGGTGGAGTTCTTTGAGGAACTCGCATAGGCTCTTGTGGACGGTGTTGTGGAGTACTCTTCTTCTTTCTTGGCTTTTGAGTGCTTCGTTGAGGAAGAGTTTTTGACTGTCGAGGAACCCAAATCTGATTGGCACCTTCATAGTAGCCTTGAGCTGCAAGTAGCTGCTTCTCCACCCATATTTTGCTACTATTAAGATATCGATTGTGGGAATCTTGGTGGAGTTTTCTTTTGGGGTGATGTGGAAGGTTTGGGGCCAACCTGGACTTTGGTTGGCACTGGCGTTGCAAGTTTGAGACTCATTGGCATTGTTGATGAGGTTAGAGTCTCTCGTGGAGTGGCTGTCGATGACGAGGCCTTTGAGCATGTGGTTGTCTCCATTGTTAAGGTTTGTCGATGAAAATGCATAGGCTCCGGGGGTCTTTGCTTTGAGTTCCCTATTAGAGATAGATGGTTGGGCTCTGGGAACTTCTTCAAGAATAGCTATTGATTGCGAGGTTTTGGCATCGAACTTCGTAGGTGAGGATGGGGTTGAAGGAGTAGAGGCTTTATTCGAGTTGGTTATTGATGCAGATTGTAGGTCATTGTGTAGAGGGGCTTTTGTTGGAAGAGGCTTGTATCCTTTTGCGTTCAGCATCATAGATATCCATTAAAGTTGGATTCTCTTCCTGGCAGTATGGTATTGTCAACTTTTTATCGTTGACCATCATGATGACTCTATCGCTAGCAAAGCACAGTGGTGCTTGGGCAGCAACAGTCCATTTATGCCCCAAGATTAAATCTACTTCCAACACATACTCAACCACAAAAAACTTGCAAGTGAGGGGGTTAGTTTCAATATACATTGTATGTTCAAAGTACCCCAGACATGGCATGTTTAACTATTGTGTAGTAAAGGTAATCCTTTCAGAATGTGCCATGAGTGTTGGTTGACCTAACAAGTCCCATAGCTCGAGGGTCATGAGATTGTGTTCTCGTGTTGGATAAAGCTGTGCTTGAGCTCTGTGGTGATTCTATTTGCAATTTTCAATCCAACCAGAATCCTAGGGACTTTTTTAGTAAGATATGTTGGAAGTTCCAGCTCCTGCAAGGTTTCTTCCTCCTCCTGTAATAACAATTGTACATTGCATATGTAGGAGTGTTCAAGAAGGTGATTGTTTACGTGGATTCATCTAGTGAATACAACGATTCACTTATCCAAGGTCCGCCAAATGATGACATCATACTCAAGGGAATCTAGGGTAACATGAAATGTAGATTCCATATCGCCATCGATTGTTTGAGTACTGTATCTAAAGTAACCTGGAACTTCAATGTTTTGTTCATTGGTTCCTTTTGTAAGACTATTGCTTGTAGGGATGAGTTGAGGTTGTCCCAATGACACCCAAGTGTCTATTGTCACTCATGATGTTATGACTTGCTCGTCAAGGGCTAATCAATACGCGTTTGCGCTAAACATCATTGCCTGTAGGGAAATCCAAGCATACCATGATAGAATCTTCCAAAGGAACCATGGGTGTTTCGATTATTGTTTCAGCTTTAGATCCTGTGTCTGTTTCATATTCCCATTCACTTTCATCCTCTGTTTGGGTCTCAGCTTTTTCAAGAATACCCAATGTGTACAATGGCACACTTGGCCCTCTGACAATTCTTAATGAGGGCTGTTTGGAAACTTGCGAATCCTGGCATTCCTGTTTTATGTAGTTCGTTATGTCCTTATATAACTCAGGTTGAGCCAAGTGTTGATGTGATGCTAGCTTTATGAGAGAAGGGCATTCCTCCAAATGAGGTTTTGAGAGACTGTTTTAATCTTGTAAGAGAATTATCAAATTCCTCACGTGCTTTCTCAAGCCTATACTAATTCGTACAATCTGTCTCAAATGACTCTTCTGTAGAGAGTATGTCTTTCTCTTGAAAGGGAAAGCAGTACTCTTCTAGGCTTTAAATCTTGGTTACTATTTTAGGTTTGGCATTATGAGGCTCAATCACAACCGGTGACCCTGTAAGACATTCAACCAAGCTAAGCATGCTCTCTTGAGCTTGCTTTTTGCATCATTATTATCCATTTGGGGTGGTTGGGTGGGTTCTATTTTCTTGCTTGGTCTATGTGGTGCATTGAGCGAAGAGTAAGAACTTGTTTCATCCTCACTTAGTGATGCACTAAAACTTGTTTCATTCTCTGACTTTCTTTAGTTTGTTAATTTTTCATTATTTTTACCCATGTGACGAGATCGAATTTTCTTTTGGTTTTTGTGTCTTGTGTCGCATGTATGGGTGTTCTGTTTTGCGTGGTGGTCTTTGAGGTAGATGCTTCTGCATCATGTATAGCTTTTTTCTCTTTCGTGTTTATGTCCCCTTTTGGGTCTTTGTCCTCTGCAGGCTCCTTTTCCCTGTCTTTTAATTCGACCTTGGTTTCGACAATTTGTCGTCTTTTGTTTTTCTTGGGTTTAGAAGGTTTTGTTTTCTCTTTTGGGTTCTGTTTGAAAACATGTTCTTCTACCCATGTTGAGGCATTGTCTTTTATGTTCTTTTTGACTGTTTGTCGTACCTTGGCTTGTAAAGCGTGTAAGCGTGCACAGGAGTCGTAGCGGCACTGCTTATGGGATTGCCCACAGGCACAGCAGGTCTGGCAGCGCGCTCTCAGGATGGTTTTTGCAGGCTCACCAGGTGAGATGCTGGTGACGTGGGGTGCGGTGGCTTGGGCCACGGACAGCGGCCCGGCCCTTGGATATGAGGACGTCCCTGGCAGTGCGACCATCCAGGTCTCTGACAGGGTGATGGCGGTGGTTCCGACGCCAGACTTCTCTTCGGCAGCCCCTCAGGAGGGGGTCGGGCACAGATGGGAGTTGATCAGCAGCATGACGGCTTGGCACATTTGGAGAGCCCGATGCAGGGAGGCCATTGACCGCCAGGCGACTCCACCGGCGGAGGTCATACAGGCCCTCTGGGTGGACATCACCTTGGGGAAACTCAGGGCGACTCGGATCGCATGAGAGGGCGCCGCAAAGCTTTCCTCCGCACTTGGCAGCCTGGCCCTTTCCTCACCGCGAGGGGCGAGGATGTCACTTGGCACTACAGGCCTCCAGTTTGGCTTTTCTCACCTCCCACATGTACTACTAGGTAGCCCCCCCCCAGAGAGCGGCCAGCCATGGGGGTGGAGCTCAGGAGTTCACTGTGCTTTTATCCCTCCTTGCGAGGTGAGCTTTGTAGCCTTATGGCGTTCTCTCATTAACTAATAGAAGGATCTTTTTTCTGGAAAAAAAAAAGCGTATAAGCAAATTCAAGGGCCCCGTGGGACAATTGCCCATTTTGTACACTTAAGATGTTAAGAGTTGTACTTTGTGGGACAAGTTACATTGAAGAAACCTGTCTTGGGCAATCTTGGAACATGTGATCAATGCCACATCGTTCACACATTGGTTCGTAAGGTGTCAAGATGGGCATGGAAGTATTCCAAACTGTGCAGTCTGCCACCTTGTGAGATCCACGACAATAGAAACACTGAAGTGTCCGATTAACTGCTTCTTGAGTGTTTCGGTTTGTGTACGGGAGATGGAGGTTTTGAGTCCATTGTGGATGAAGTTGGACACTTTTTAGTATCATGGTCAAAGGTTTTACAATATATGCAGTATAGAAGGACATGTGCCTTGTATACACAATGAGGATTGGGATGGTCGTAGTGATTGCATTTGATACAAGGCATTTTGCTCGTCACTTTTATAGGCATTAAGGATGTCTGGTTTTGAAGGTTTTAATCCTCTCTTATAGATGTCTGATGTGATGTTTTAAGCAAGGCTGCATAAAATTATGAGAATGTCAATTCCGAGATCGATCTTTCTTTTGCCATTGCTTCACTTGGTTTAGATGAGGAACACCTTGTAGCATGATCACCTTCTAGCATGTTGTCATCTAAATGTATTGCTTCTTTACTTAAAACATTGATCGAATGTTTCTGGATTGGATATAATGATTAAGTTGTGTAAGCCGTTATTCTTCAAGCCCATCATGAAACATCTCCTCAATTGAACATCGTTTAATTTTTTCCATGACTCACAACGTGAGTCCAAGAGTTTTATCCAAAGGATAAAGCCTTTAATGGATTCATTTGGTTGGCGCTCAATTGAATAGAGTTCTGTTACTACACTCCATCGATCACCTTGTCTGCAAAAGCCATGTATACAGGCTTGTTTCAAGGTTTTGAAGTTGGTCGTAATCACCGGCATCAATGTGATGAACCATCGACTAGCTTTTCCCTCTAAGCATAAGTTCAACGCATGTACCTTAGTGGGGCAGTTGGGGTTTCCAAAGGCTTCACATCTCTGTTCGAACATTTGAATGAACTATAGGTGAATTTGTTGGGATTGAACTGATTGAGTCATAATTGATTCAATCAGAATTGATTGTGATTCAGTCAAAATTGATTTTGATTCAGTCAACACTGATTTTGTTAGAATTGATTCTGATTCAGTGAGAATTGATTCAATGAGCACTGATTCAGTCATAATTGATTCAATCAACACGAGCACTGATTTAGTCAGAATTAATTCGGTCAAAATTGATTCAGTGAGCACTGATTCAGCATTGATTCCGGGTCAAAATTGATTCAGGGTATCATAAGATTGGTCTCATCGAGCGATTTACAGTGGGACCAATGAAGTCAGAGAGCTTGGAGAGATGGTAGAGGACCTGGCTAACCATCTATAGGCCACCCGCCCCCACTACTCCATTCACCATCCCAGTGAATGATGAGAGAAGTAGATATACTTGTTCCTCTTGCAAGCTTGTCCCCTAGGCAAAGCATCTGACAAGACAACTCCGAGGCATGAACTCATTCCTGAGGGACAATTCGTTTGGTGCTTCCTCCAAGTAAAGCATCCACCAAGACAACCCTCCTACTAAAAGATCACAACTCTTTGGCACAACCTCCTACTAAAAGATCACAACTCTTTGGCACAACCTCCCGGGAAAAAGATCTAGCGAGATAACCTAGGCATACATAGAAAACAAAAAGCAATGGGTGAAGATGATCACACCCGGCCTTGAGCACCGTGAGGGAGGGATGGCTATCTAGGGTCCCGAACTATACAATATAAAGGCGAGGGAGTGGGGAATTTGCTTGAACAGTTGTAAAAAATATGAGGAATGGGGATGGGGCTGCTTATCGATGGAGAGGATGCGCACGTGCAAGATATCGCCAGAGTCAGAAGAGCTGAGAAAGGCAAGAGTCCCAGAAACAAGAATTTGAGCAAAAGCCCATGCTTAGTGAAGCCACCGCCAAATGTCTCAAAGAACTTGCTCTCGAAATCGTTGTATGGGCAGAGCCGTAAAGATGCCATGCACCACTAGTGTTACCAATGTCCTCCAAGTCGAAGTAAATGCTCTTGTGGAACAACGGGGGACACACGGGAGGAGGTGGGGAGCCTCTGGCCGAGAATGTTGCTGGAGCTGCCAGGTGTCTGGCCAAGAATGCCAACGATACGCAGTTGTGTGCAGCGCACGCAAAGAAAGAGAGAGAGAGATGGAGAGCGTGTTGATTTCGTCTAAGTCCGAAGCCCACCAACGAAATCACATCAGGTAATTAGAGTAGGTTTGATTTGTCTAATTAGAGTTAACTGAGGCGTTGTCCTCCTCCAACCACGTATCGCCCCTCCCTCCCTTCCTTCCTTCCCATAAAGAACATCCACATATCGTCCCTCCCTCCTTTTCTTCCTTCCCATAAAGAAGATGGGGAAGGTGCTACTATTGGGGCGGGAGAGAGCGATGGTTATTGTCAACTATGGGAGGTGCTCGACGTATGTAGTAGGAAATGGATGTTGTCAAGTATGGGAGGTGCTCGACGTATGCACAGTAGACGATGGTTGTATTAATAGGCCAGTGGCCATATATCCCTATCCGCACAAGCTCATCGTCGAGTCACTTACGATGAGAAGAGTGGCTATATATCGCCATCAGCACAAGGTCATCTCTGTCTCGGAGTGACTCTGATAATGACTTACGACGACTAAGTCTCATCCTCCTCTGAGCTCTCTACATGATGAGAGGCATAAGTATCTCCTCAACCTTCACCCTTTTCTATGATGGGGATAGTAAGGGTCGTTATTAAGAAATCATTGCCACATGATGGGGATAGTAAGGGCTATTACTCTCCGCGGTGTGTCTCCTTTGCAGGGTACCACCAACAATACGAGGAAAGTTCCTTCATCCTTTTGATCCAAATTAAAGGATGGAAAGATTGTCAAGTGGAGAAACTGACGAAGGACTTTCATACAATATTCAAAAAGGGAGAACATTAGATGCGCATGTCATTAGAGAAGCACCTGCAGTTTGTAATGAGTCTCATATGTTTTGTGTTAGCACATAAGTGTCAAGGGCCTTGGGATTAAACTTTTTAGTGACAATCGTTGAGTTCCCTAGGTTCTCATGTAAAGGATTCTAGAAAACAGAGAGAGAAAATTTGACATATGTCCCATGCAAGCATATTTACATCGAGGTGCTTGGCTTGGATCCTGTGGCACAAGAGTTCATGCACCAAGCTTTGCGCTCACTAAGGTGGACTTTGCCTTTTTTTATTTCATACATTATTGACACCCTATGGTGGTACGAGGGGGTCCTTTATTTTCTTTTGTATACTTTTAGTCTATATTTATGCCGCTATATCTATATTTTATGTAGAATGCATGCTCTATTATGCAAGCATAGAGCATAGATATGCTTTTTCTATAGATCAATAGAGCTTGAAAGCTCTATTTATGCATACATAGACCCTATGTATGATCTATGTGTGCATATACTCTATGTATGCAAGCATAAAGCATACATATGCTCTCTTGTATGCATAAATAAAGCTATGTATAAGCCTAATGCTTAGTATTTACGCATATGCTTATGTATAAAGGCTCCATACATAAGCCTATTCTTAAAGCCTTTATGCATAACCGTTAACCTTTAATGTCTAGGTAATAAGAAGTAAGGTTTAGGCATAATGCATAAGAGCTTTAAGCTCTCATGCATAAGAGCCTCTTATGCGTTGTGCTTAAGATCTTATTCATAAGAGCTTGAAATGCTTAAGCACAATGCAAAATATTGCAATGCTTTTATGCATTGTGCTTAAGAGCTTCAAGCTCTTATGCATAAGAAGCTCTTGAGCTCTTATGCATTGTGCTTAAGAGTTTCAAGCCTTATGCATAAAGGATAATGCATAAGAGCTCAATATATAAGCTCTTATGCATTGTGCTTTAAGATATTAATGCATAAGAGCTCAAGGAATAAGAGCTTTACGCTCTTGAGCCCTTATGCATTGTACTTAAGGATAAAGTTTATGAATATCTATTAAAGAGCTCTTTAAAGACATATGTATATGTATTAAGCATAAATATTTATTGCATAAAGACATATATATAAAGGTTATGCATATATATTAAGCTTAGGCATAAAACGTAAGCATATGTATTAAGGTTATGCATAAAGCTTTATGCATATGTATAAAGCTTATGTCCTTTAATGGTTTCCTAATGGTACCCCTTTTCCAATGCAAGATATGGTTTCTTGCTCTCATTTCATTGATGTAGCTAGGGTGGAGAGTGTTAAGATTTTACTGATCTAGCATCCACTAACATTAAACCTTAGTGATAAAACTATGTGCGCCTTAGGAATAGAGTTCCTAAGGATACAAACTCGCCAATTACCATGGTTACTCTCTAGGTAGGCATGGTGAGTACTTCCCCTAATCAGGAGTCACTTTTAGGTGAGTTAGGTGAGATAATCTAGGGGAGATGGAGGTGATTTAGGATTCTAGGTGCCTCCTTCTTGAAGATCTATATAAGTGTGTTCTCTACATTCATTTGTGTGCAAGAGAGGAGACTATGATATAGCTTTGTGCTAAACACCATTTTTTGGTACTATACTTGGTGGTTACTTTGTGGGCAAAAGGCTTCTCTCTATTTCATTGTGTTAATCATGTTTTTTTATCATTTATCATTTCCATTTATGATGTTTATTACTTAATCATTTACATTCTTAGTGCATCTATTTCACTCTAGGTCATTAGCATTGTGTATGCTCAAGTATGGGATTGTTTATGCTTAAGCTATTCCTCAATCTAGGTGATTAACATCATTAGTATTGCAATCCCATCTATTTTCTAACATGGTATCAGCGCCTCCCTTCTTGGTAGATTTCTCTATGTGAGAAGTATGTGGGTTCATATGAGTGATTTGTTCACAACCAATTCTCATATCATTAAGTGGCAAATTGGTGAGAGAGTTATGTGAGGCTTAAATTTGTTGCATTTGAGTTTTGATTCTTATTTCTTAGAGTGGCACTTTGAAGCACCAAGAAGGCCAACATTCTTAACCTCTTAGAGTGAGCATCATCTTTGTGAGCATTTCTTAGTGATGTACTTGTTTTGCTATGCTTGTGTAAGTGGCATGCATAATATTAAGAGAGGGAAGAGCATTTCCTCATCTTCATCTTGGGTACACAAGAGAGTGAGAGGAGAGAAGCATTTCCTCATCTTCATCTTGGGTACACAAGAGAGTGAGAGGAGAGAAGCATTCTATGTGAGAGATCTCTATGTGAGAGGGAGCCAAGAATTAAAGTATTGAGAGAGAAGGATAAAGAGACAATCTTGAAGTGGAGATCCTTCTCAAAGCCATAGCAATGATGGCACTGCAAATCATTTGTTTGCCATGAAGCATGTTGTTGGATCAATGATGACAAATGCTGAGAATGATGATACTTGGTATATGGATTCTGGAGCATCAAACCATATAACATGTCATGGTGAATGGTTTGAGCATACGAAGCCTATGGATGTAAAAGGCTATGTGGAAACATGTGATGATACCCAGCATGCCATTACACATGTTGGAAGTGTACCATTGGTCATGCACAATGGTCAAACAAAATCTATGTCAGATGTATTGTACGTGCCTTCTATCACAAAGAGCTTGGCCTCAGTTGGTCAAATGGTGGAACAGACTTAATCATCAAAATGAGATGGTGATTCTCAATTCCTCATTTGATTCATTGAAGCGACTTTCATCATTTGAAGTAATTGGCTTGTGATGATGTCCCTTTGTGTGGCAGGATTCTTGTCAAATGTTGTTGAGTAGGACCTGATCCTGTCTTCTTCTGCCCATGTGCTTTTTATGTTTTTATGCATAATTAAGTACTCTTAGAAGCAGATTTTCATGAAGTACAAGAATTGAGTCATATAGACTCTTATTGAACTACTGTCTGTTGAAGTAGCCACTTGTTGGTGAGGATTGAAAGAACTACGTCGACTTGCGAGGCTAATATAAATATCTTCACTAGGGATTGAAAATCATTGAGTTGTGAAGATTGTGGCATCATTTGGAGAGGTTTATAATTTAAAGGAAAATTCCAGGTGATGGGTTGTACCATTGACTAGGCTTCGCCGACTATGGCCCCCCATCCAGAGATGTACCTAGAAGTTATTGATGGTGAGGCTTTGGTGCAAATGTTCTCCAATGCTGCATGAGTACGCAGTTCACCAACATTAAGGTTTAGATGAGGAACACCTTGTAGCATGATCACCTTCTAGCATGTTGTCATCTAAATGTATTGCTTCTTTACTTACAACATTGATCGAATGTTTCTGGATTGGATATAATGATTAAGTTGTGTAAGCCGTTATTCTTCAAGCCCATCATGAAACATCTCCTCAATTGAACATCGTTTAATTTTTTCCATAACTCACAACGTGAGTCCAAGAGTTTTATCCAAAGGATAAAGCCTTTAATGGATTCATTTGGTTGGCGCTCAATTGAATAGAGTTCTGTTACTACACTCCATCGATCACCTTGTCTGGAAAAGCCATGTATACAGGCTGATTTCAAGGTTTTGAAGTTGGTCGTAATCACCGGCATCAATGTGATGAACCATCGACTAGCTTTTCCCTCTAAGCATAAGTTCAACGCATGTACCTTAGTGGGGCAGTTGGGGTTTCCAAAGGCTTCACATCTCTGTTCAAACATTTGAATGAACTATAGGTGAATTCGTTGGGGTTGAAGTTGGTGGTGAGGTTTTCTTCACATTGTTTGATTTAGGCAACCATATGATGGAATTACCATCATAGTATCTTTGTTGTTGATGTACATGCACAGGCACCCATCTTTGAGATGAACACTATAAATTGGTGCCGATGTGCTTGGTGTTGAGGCTTTCTTCTTTGTGCAAGCGTAGGGGACTTTGTGATGCGCTTGGGGACCTAAGCTTTGGTATTTCTTTGGTAGACCCTTATGCTCGCAGCAATCTTTTTGGTATCCACACTTGTTGCATTGGTGGAGTTCTTTGAGGAACTCGCATAGGCTCTTGTGGATGGTGTTGTGGAGTACTCTTCTTCTTTCTTGGCTTTTGAGTGCTTCGTTGAGGAAGAGTTTTTGACTGTCGAGGAACCCAAATCTGATTGGCACCTTCATAGTAGCCTTGAGCTGCAAGTAGCTGCTTCTCCACCCATATTTTGCTACTATTAAGATATCGATTGTGGGAATCTTGGTGGAGTTTTCTTTTGGGGTGATGTGGAAGGTTTGGGGCCAACCTGGACTTTGGTTGGCACTGGCGTTGCAAGTTTGAGACTCATTGGCATTGTTGATGAGGTTAGAGTCTCTCGTGGAGTGGCTGTCGATGACGAGGCCTTTGAGCATGTGGTTGTCTCCATTGTTAAGGTTTGTCGATGAAAATGCATAGGCTCCGGGGGTCTTTGCTTTAAGTTCCCTATTAGAGATAGATGGTTGGGCTCTGGGAACTTCTTCAAGAATAGCTATTGATTGCGAGGTTTTGGCATCGAACTTCGTAGGTGAGGATGGGGTTGAAGGAGTAGAGGCTTTATTCGAGTTGGTTATTGATGCAGATTGTAGGTCATTGTGTAGAGGGGCTTTTGTTGGAAGAGGCTTGTATCCTTTTGCGTTCAGCATCATAGATATCCATTAAAGTTGGATTCTCTTCCTGGCAGTATGGTATTGTCAACTTTTTATCGTTGACCATCATGATGACTCTATCGCTAGCAAAGCACAGTGGTGCTTGGGCAGCAACAGTCCATTTATGCCCCAAGATTAAATCTACTTCCAACACATACTCAACCACAAAAAACTTGCAAGTGAGGGGGTTAGTTTCAATATACATTGTATGTTCAAAGTACCCCAGACATGGCATGTTCAACTATTGTGTAGTAAAGGTAATCCTTTCAGAATGTGCCATGAGTGTTGGTTGACCTAACAAGTCCCATAGCTCGAGGGTCATGAGATTGTGTTCTCGTGTTGGATAAAGCTGTGCTTGAGCTCTGTGGTGATTCTATTTGCAATTTTCAATCCAACCAGAATCCTAGGGACTTTTTTAGTAAGATATGTTGGAAGTTCCAGCTCCTGCAAGGTTTCTTCCTCCTCCTGTAATAACAATTGTACATTGCATATGTAGGAGTGTTCAAGAAGGTGATTGTTTACGTGGATTCATCTAGTGAATACAACGATTCACTTATCCAAGGTCCGCCAAATGATGACATCATACTCAAGGGAATCTAGGGTAACATGAAATGTAGATTCCATATCGCCATCGATTGTTTGAGTACTGTATCTAAAGTAACCTGGAACTTCAATGTTTTGTTCATTGGTTCTTTTTGTAAGACTATTGCTTGTAGGGATGAGTTGAGGTTGTCCCAATGACACCCAAGTGTCTATTGTCACTCATGATGTTATGACTTGCTCGTCAAGGGCTAATCAATACGCGTTTGCGTAAACATCATTGCCTGTAGGGAAATCCAACCATACCATGATAGAATCTTCCAAAGGAACCATGGGTGTTTCGATTATTGTTTCAGCTTTAGATCCTGTGTCTGTTTCATATTCCCATTCACTTTCATCCTCTGTTTGGGTCTCAGCTTTTTCAAGAATACCCAATGTGTACAATGGCACACTTGGCCCTCTGACAATTCTTAATGAGGACTGTTTGGAAACTTGCGAATCCTGGCATTCCTGTTTTATGTAGTTCGTTATGTCCTTATATAACTCAGGTTGAGCCAAGTGTTGATGTGATGCTAGCTTTATGAGAGAAGGGCATTCCTCCAAATGAGGTTTTGAGAGACTGTTTTAATCTTGTAAGAGAATTATCAAATTCCTCACGTGCTTTCTCAAGCCTATACTAATTCGTACAATCTGTCTCAAATGACTCTTCTGTAGAGAGTATGTCTTTCTCTTGAAAGGGAAAGCAGTACTCTTCTAGGCTTTAAATCTTGGTTACTATTTTAGGTTTGGCATTATGAGGCTCAATCACAACCGGTGACCCTGTAAGACATTCAACCAAGCTAAGCATGCTCTCTTGAGCTTGCTTTTTGCATCATTATTATCCATTTGGGGTGGTTGGGTGGGTTCTATTTTCTTGCTTGGTCTATGTGGTGCATTGAGCGAAGAGTAAGAACTTGTTTCATCCTCACTTAGTGATGCACTAAAACTTGTTTCATTCTCTGACTTTCTTTAGTTTGTTAATTTTTCATTATTTTTACCCATGTGACGAGATCAAATTTTCTTTTGGTTTTTGTGTCTTGTGTCGCATGTATGGGTGTTCTGGTTTGCGTGGTGGTCTTTGAGGTAGATGCTTCTGCATCATGTATAGCTTTTTTCTCTTTCGTGTTTATGTCCCCTTTTGGGTCTTTGTCCTCTGCAGGCTCCTTTTCCCTGTCTTTTAATTCGACCTTGGTTTCGACAATTTGTCGTCTTTTGTTTTTCTTGGGTTTAGAAGGTTTTGTTTTCTCTTTTGGGTTCTGTTTGAAAACATGTTCTTCTACCCATGTTGAGGCATTGTCTTTTATGTTCTTTTTGACTGTTTGTCGTACCTTGGCTTGTAAAGCGTGTAAGCGTGCACAGGAGTCGCAGCGGCACTGCTTATGAGATTGCCCACAAGCACAGCAGGTCTGGCAGCGCGCTCTCAGGATGGTTTTTGCAGGCTCACCAGGTGAGATGCTGGTGACGTGGGGTGCGGTGGCTTGGGCCACGGACAGCGGCCCGGCCCTTGGATATGAGGACGTCCCTGGCAGTGCGACCATCCAGGTCTCTGACAGGGTTATGGCGGTGGTTCCGACGCCAGACTTCTCTTCGACAGCCTCTCAGGAGGGGGTCGGGCACAGATGGGAGTTGATCAGCAGCATGACGGCTTGGCACATTTGGAGAGCCCGATGCAGGGAGGCCATTGACCGCCAGGCGACTCCATCGGCGGAGGTCATACAGGCCCTCTGGGTGGACATCATTCACACCTTGGGGAAACTCAGGGCGACTCGGATCGCATGAGAGGGCGCCGCAAGGCTTTCCTCCGCACTTGGCAGCCTGGCCCTTTCCTCACCGCGAGGGGCGAGGATGTCACTTGGCACTACAGGCCTCCAGTTTGGCTTTTCTCACCTCCCACATGTACTACTAGGTAGCCCCCCCCAGAGAGCGGCCAGCCATGGGGGTGGAGCTCAGGAGTTCACTGTGTTTTTATCCCTCCTTGCGAGGTGAGCTTTGTAGCCTTATGGCGTTCTCTCATTAACTAATAGAAGGATCTTTTTTCTGGAAAAAGAAAAAGCGTGTAAGCAAATTCAAGGGCCCCGTGGGACAATTGCCCATTTTGTACACTTAAGATGTTAAGAGTTGTACTTTGTGGGACAAGTTACATTGAAGAAACCTGTCTTGGGCAATCTTGGAACATGTGATCAATGCCACATCGTTCACACATTGGTTCGTAAGGTGTCAAGATGGGCATGGAAGTATTCCAAACTGTGCAGTCTGCCACCTTGTGAGGTCCACGACAATAGAAACACTGAAGTGTCCGATTAACTGCTTCTTGAGTGTTTCGGTTTGGTGTACGAGAGATGGAGGTTTTGAGTCCATTGTGGATGAAGTTGGACACTTTTTAGTATCATGGTCAAAGGTTTTACAATATATGCAGTATAGAAGGACATGTGCCTTGTATACACAATGAGGATTGGGATGGTCGTAGTGATTGCATTTGATACAAGGCATTTTGCTCGTCACTTTTATAGGCATTAAGGATGTCTGGTTTTGAAGGTTTTAATCCTCTCTTATAGATGTCTGATGTAATGTTTTAAGCAAGGCTGCATAAAATTATGAGAATGTCAATTCCGAGATCGATCTTTCTTTTGCCATTGCTTCACTTGGTTTAGATGAGGAACACCTTGTAGCATGATCACCTTCTAGCATGTTGTCATCTAAATGTATTGCTTCTTTACTTACAACATTGATCGAATGTTTCTGGATTGGATATAATGATTAAGTTGTGTAAGCCGTTATTCTTCAAGCCCATCATGAAACATCTCCTCAATTGAACATCGTTTAATTTTTTCCATGACTCACAACGTGAGTCCAAGAGTTTTATCCAAAGGATAAAGCCTTTAATGAATTCATTTCGTTGGCGCTCAATTGAATAGAGTTCTGTTACTACACTCCATCGATCACCTTGTCTGCAAAAGCCATGTATACAGGCTGATTTCAAGGTTTTGAAGTTGGTCGTAATCACCGGCATCAATGTGATGAACCATCGACTAGCTTTTCCCTCTAAGCATAAGTTCAACGCATGTACCTTAGTGGGGCAGTTGGGGTTTCCAAAGGCTTCACATCTCTGTTCGAACATTTGAATGAACTATAGGTGAATTTGTTGGGGTTGAACTGATTGAGTCATAATTGATTCAATCAGAATTGATTGTGATTCAGTCAAAATTGATTTTGATTCAGTCAACACTGATTTTGTTAGAATTGATTCTGATTCAGTGAGAATTGATTCAATGAGCACTGATTCAGTCATAATTGATTCAATCAACACGAGCACTGATTTAGTCAGAATTAATTCGGTCAAAATTGATTCAGTGAGCACTGATTCAGCATTGATTTCGGGTCAAAATTGATTCAGGGTATCATAAGATTGGTCTCATCGAGCGATTTACAGTGGGACCAATGAAGTCAGAGAGCTTGGAGAGATGGTAGAGGACCTGGCTAACCATCTATAGGCCACCCGCCCCCACTACTCCATTCACCATCCCAGTGAATGATGAGAGAAGTAGATATACTTGTTCCTCTTGCAAGCTTGTCCCCTAGGCAAAGCATCTGACAAGACAACCGTATCCTCAGTAGTAGTGTGGTGACTAGTAGGTAGGTTAGCGTTTTCAAGTTTTTTCTAGTTTAGATTCCTTAAACAAGTCTTGAAATTTTCACACTGATGTGCCTCTCGAGGTATAGTTCTTGTTAGTTGATTGTACAGGTTGAAAAGTTTGAGGTGGGTTCGCTTTCAAGTCCTGAGACTGCCGCAACGTTCATCAAAATATATCTACATCCAATTGCAAGCTGTCTCGTCAAATCAAGGAGATCTCCAATTACAGGTGTAATTCTTCCATACCCACTCTCTTTCGTTTTTACTGTTCAATCAATTGCATAAACTATAATGCATGACCACATGGAAATTGTCAATGTACTACTTAGTTTTTGAAGTTGCTTGCATGCTAGTGTAAATCATTAATGAGCTTAACTTTATTGGAAATATTCCTAGGTAGCATGACATCTTTAGTTAACCTTGGAATACGATTGTCTTAGGTCTAGGGTCAAACCATCTTAATGGTTGACACCTGGCCATGTGTGTGTTGACCTCTAGGACATAGCTATTACCCCTTTGTCGAAAGGATGCAAGACAAATTATAGTTCACGAGCGAAGATAAAAAATGATAGATTATTAAAAAAAAAAGGCTACAATAAATGGCAATACAAGTCTATGATGTGCTTTAATGTTGGTCTATCGCCTTATTGATACTTGGTAGGCGAGGAGTATTCTACTCCAGACCGATGCCTTGGTTGGTAGGGGATAGCCTTGCCTAAAGTGAGCTAATAGATTCCTGGATAATGCCTTGTGTTAAACATGGTACCAGGATTGATGTTAGTTTTGCCTTAGGAAGGTCGCCATTGTGTGTAAAAATTGTAACATGCAAAAAAAAAAAAAAAAAAAAAAAGAGGCAAAAAGCTCCTGTAACTCTGATGTTTCTTGTTTCCCTAGGCTTGTGGTATTAACTTGTTCTTAGAGTAGACACAGTGTGGTCATGTGTTTATTTATTAAGCTTGGTTATTTTCCTTGACTTAGGCTAGTTATAAACCTTGATTAACCTTTGACACCTTGCTTACTCTTGATTTACTTTCAATAATTTTAAACTCCTGTTAATTTGCTACACTAGCTCATTCATGTGACCCTTAAACTAAGTTCTCATAGCAACATCCATTGTGGTCTAACATGCTTGAATTTATACACTTTATATCTTTTGAATTCCAGCATACCTTCACTCTACTTCCCTGTTTTGCAGACGGTCTACCACAACAACCCTCTCGAGTTTACCATACCATAGCTTCCAAGGACGGAATCTACATCAGGAAGGGGGGCATGTTAACCTATGACGGACATTGAGACGTACTATGTTTTACGTCATTAATTTAAATATTCTGAGTCATGGGCCGGGCTTGTCGGCACCATATGTTAAGGATGAAGGGATTGGGTGATCGTTGATGAGAGGCGCACCTTGAATATCAGTAGGATAAGGGTTAGGGTCGGCCGGCCATGTATGGGCGCCCAAGTGTGAACGGCCAAGTCACCTATAAGAGTCAAATGTAACCCTAAAATCCTCATTCTCATGTGTTGTGAATACAAGAGTGCTCTTGCCTTATCTCTTTGGTTTCCTTCTCCTGCGTGTGTGAGAGAGAGAGAGAGAGTGAGAGAGCGATCGAGCACTGTGTAGCGGCACGGCGGCGGAGAGGCGATAGAGCGGCGACGGCGGCTCCTCCTTCACGGCTGCGACGCAAGAATCCTTCAAGGCGGCGGTTGAGCGGTGAGTGACACACCCTTTGGCATTCTGTTTGAGCTTCCTTTCCTGGTTGTATGCTTGCAGCCATTCGTGGCTCGCATACGGTGTCCGACAAGTCCCCAGCTACGACCTGTGCGGCAAAAGCGCACATAAACTCTTCGTCAGAAGATCTGCAGGATTATCATCCGTGTGAATCTTGACAAGCTGAAGCAACTTGTTATCAATCACCTCACGGATAAAGTGGTACTTCACATCAATATGCTTTGTCTTTGCATGGAAAACAGGATTTCGTGCCAGCTGGTGGATGGCACTCTGACTGTCACAATGCAAGAACGGAACATCACCAGGGAATCCCAAATCTGCCACAAGCCGAGCAAACCATAAGGCCTCCTTGCAAGCCTCAGCAGCTGCAACATACTCTGTGACTATAGCCTTCCAAGCACACGAAATTACAGCAAATCCAGGCTCAAGCATGCGAAATATACGCATTGGGGTGCCCCATAGCCATGAAAGCTGCAAGAAGCTCTCAAGAAACACACATATACACACACACCATCTATTCTCTCATCTCTCTCTCTAAGAAAACACCACAGCCATATACCCACACAATGAAAAGCTACCTAGTGTAGAGCACACAGAAGATAGACAAGACAATCATCCTCACCATCCTCTTCTCCTTCCTCCATAGCTAGGAAATATTCAAGAACAAGGAAGAGACAAGAGAGAGGCAAGAGTTGTGCTCAAACCAAGAGAGTTAGAAAGGAACGTGAAAGAGGTTGATAAAGGAAGAGAGAGACTCTAACTTCCTCAACCACCCACATCCCACGACCCTTCTTTTCCCCTTTTCTTTATTTGATTCCAAATATTCAAAAGTACATAATGTTTGAACCTTAGGCTTGCTTCATTTTGTGAATACATGTCTTAGAAGTGCTCAGCAAAGTATCTCCAAAGCGCGGAAACACTCCCAGATAAATAACACTTGCCTGCTCAATGTCTGTCCACATCCGCTCCACAAGCATCCATTGGGTTCTGATGAAATCACTATCAAAGCGGTTGCATGTGCAATGCACAACTAGAGCCAATCTTGGAAGACTCTCATGACAATGAGGAGCCTTGCATAGTGTCCCACCACGTGGTTTTGGAAGGCATCTACTATTGTCTCATATCCTTGTGCTCCATCTCCAACGATGATGGCATCATTTGAAGAGCATTGATGATCCTCTCCTTCTCTTCCACAAAACCCAATCAAAGCATCATCTTTTGCATTCCATCTACATAAAGAGAAAGATTTTTATTTCAGCCCGCTTCATGCACAAAGAACTTTATATTTACAATCAAAGAAAGGAAGAGATATTGAAAAAAGCTTACCTAATGCGCCGCTTGATAGTTGTCTCATCTTCAACAATGATAATTGGCACTCGTGATGTTATTCCATGTTTTCTCTTTGCTTCAACATATATCTTCCCGATTGCATCAAAGATATATTCATGCTCCCCTGACTGAAAGTAAGTTGATTTTCTTCGGTGTCTCCTAGTGGTTGACATGGATGGCCCTCCAAGGTTTGCACTCAAAAACTCATGTAAGCGTAGCCACCCCATAGCTTCACGACTTCAAAAATGGTCTTTGTTGATTCTGTGAATCTTTGACCCTTTTCAGATCTTAATGCATTCTTTGCAATGTCTTGAAGAAAGTCCCATAAAGCTGATTTGCCTCCAAATTTACCTTGCCTGCAAGCCTCAATGATGTTATTGCAAAATCGCCTCACATCCTTTCTATTAATGCTTTCATAGTTGGCCTCTTTCAAGGATCTGATTCTCACGAAAAGCACCACAATCTTTGCCTTCAGCCACCATAAATTTCTACCTGCTTCTCGTAATTTCTTCTTGGTCCCAACTGAGACACTTTTCAGCTCTTCAATTCCAAGGTAATCTAGCCGCATTCCTTTGCCCGTTTGCCTTTCTCCTCTCTTCTCAATGGAAATACTCTCCTGATACACTCTCATGCGAAAATCACCACATGATGGAATTGTCTTGCAATGCTTGCATGTAAAACTTTGAAAAGGCATTCCAATGCTTGAGATACGAAGGCAATGTATATGCCTAAAGCATCCATCTACCATGTACTCCATATCTCCATCATGCAAAGATGCTTTTGTATATGGCTCACAAAACCACTCTCGTCCCATCTTTAGATCTTGTAGGAGAGGTTTTATATCAACCTCACGACCACTAACATGAATTGTATGCTACCATAATCCCCAACACAAGATAGTAAGATTGGATGAAGGCAAGCATGATGTACCTGTGGGGATAGAAGGCGCTTTTGAACGCTCTTTTGTTGATGTGAGAAAAGCACCCAAGGTTTGTTGGCGTGGATCTTTGTCAAAATGCTTTTTAGGTCGCCCACAAGATCCAATCAAGAGTGAAGAAGACTGATGTGGTGTGGTCTTGTTCCATGCAATGGTGTGAGACTTTCCATTAATATGTTCCATTAGAATTGTTGGCAAATCTGAACCACGAGGACATAAGTGCAGCCACTTCCCATCATACTTACACACCACTCTGACAGTGCTTCTATCTTTGTAATCATGCAAGGTGGCTTCAACCAATTGAAAATCAGCCCCTACATGAAGAAACAAGATCTTGAGAGAAGAAAAGAAAAGAAAAATCAGCTGAAAATTAACACTAAAAAGAACAAGCAAAAATCCTTTTAAAAAAACCAATACAAGGGGCTGAAATTAGTGTCTTGCATGAGCTTAACAAAGGTGTTACATAAAGAAGATAATAGTTTGGTTGCAAAGAATTAAGAAATAAGTTGATGCTTACCTTCATGAGTGTTATTGAAATTATTCATCTCCTCGATAGCCGCCAAAATTGCCACCGCATCATCACAATCATCTTCTTTGTCCTTTGTACTACTTCCTTGAGTGTCTATTGCATCGATCTTTAGCCCTCGATTGGAAAGGTACCGTTTTGTATGGGATTGTCCTTGAAGAATGTGAAATCTTAAGAAGTTTGATAAGCATGAGTATGCGGTCTGCTTGCCTCCAGTCATTCCCGATCCATAAAAGCTTTTACATTCATCACACCAAATTCAAATCAAAGGCTTGTCATTGACATCTTCAGTTGTAAGCTGAAAATTGTCATCTCTAGGTGGATTTCTGTTCCTCAAATTCTTACGAGTCTTGTCACATTGGACCTCCCAAAGGTCAAGAGTTTCTTTTGGTAGTAAAGAACTCTTGAGCATGTTGACCTTGCTACCATGAACATTCTCACCCTCTTCCCTTGCATTCATGTCACTAGTTTCTAAGGCAACATTTAAACTTCTACAAATGCGCTTTGCGGGCCCGCCACCATAAGCCATGCTTAAACACCTCTTTATGCCAACACTTTTGTTGCTCTCCACTTGCCAACGCTCTTCTTGTGTGGCATTCAATGTGCACACTCCATCATCATCTTCATCTTCAATAACAAACCCAAAAGATTCACTTACAATGCCATCTTGCACAATCTCTTTGCGTATGGCACTATAGGTATAATCTCCCATCACTCTAACATAACCCAACAACTTCTTTTCACTATCCCCATGGTCAAACACCTTAATGTGAGCCTTGGATGCCATGAATGATCGATCCTACATTCAAAAGAACCATAAAAGAGAAAATATCAAACATTATGAGGGATGCCAATAAATAGTTTAATGGGCATAAAATATCTACAAGGTCTCTATTTATTGAAAAAATATGAAAGAAAAATTAAAAGAAATTTCTTCTCTCTTGCAATAGGACCACACTCATTTTCTTTGATTTCAACCATAAAGCTTGAGAGAGCTTGCAAAAAATAAGGCAAATCTACTTTACTTGAGAGCTACATAAAATATTGGAAAAAAATGCATGAGGATTACTACTAGATTGAATTCTTAGTATTCTAAAACACTATAGAAATCCTTCTCTATAAATTTATATAATCCTTCTCTATTAGTTTATATGAAAGAAAAAATCATGAACTCTAAAGCACACTCACCTTCTCTTTGAGTTGTAAAATTTGTAGATAATAAACTTCTTCTTTGCTTGTAGCCATAAATATTGCAAATAAGAAGCAATAATTAGAGAATATTTGCCCTGCACAACAAGAGAACTAGCTATTTAGGAAGAAACTTTTCATTGCATATAAAAATTAGTTTTAAAAGAAAACGTTAATACACTTTAATTACACCTGCTTTATGTGATAAGATCAAAGACGTTAACCCACCATTGCTAACACCCATGCAGTTAATTATCTTAATAATCCTTAAGCTTGAAATGCTGAATGCTTGGGTTAAAGCTTACGTGATTAGCAAAAGCCGATTCCGCAACCCAACAACACCCGGGCGACCCATAAGCAACATGCCAAGGATCGAACCCACATCGAAAAGCAGGCCTGCAACTAGCAATACCTCCTGGACACTTGATTTTGAAGCTAAAACTGAGTCTAGCGGGAGCCAGGAGCCAGGAGCCTTTTCCGGCCGTGAGGGCCGATGGGCAGCAGATGGGGAGCTAGACTAATGGTGACAGGAGCCAAATTCTGCTTCCGATGGGGACAACATGCGATCACAGCTTTGCGCTACACATCAGCACACCTTAGAAAAGCTTCCGCGACACATCAGCGTGTTGAAATAAATAATTCATAGATAGCTTTAGTTTAAAGTTATTTTAATAAATTACAACAATGTAAATAATGAAACGACATTTACTAGGCAAACCCTCAAATAGGGTTGCGCCCCAATAATAAACACAACGGTTGACGCATCGACATCTTGCCTGTCAGAGCTATGGTGAACTGTGAGTCTGTGTATTGAAAACATAATGTATGCTGTGTGTACACCTATTTTCTGCATGGTATCAGCCTACTAAGGAAGGGCTTCTCCACTTGCGCTCAATCTTCTGTGCATGCAACTTGCGCCCTAACATTGTGGCGTGCAGATTCACATTGCATTCTCTCCAACGCGCCTAAACAGGCCCCAAAAATTTGACCCAGGCCACGACGACTTAGTCGTTCTGTGTGCAAGGCCGTGACAGTTTGCTGGTCCGGAACAGCAATTGCTATGGCCCAAGCACATTCCTCAGGCCGGTCTTACAAGATCGACAAATTGAATGATAAAAACTACCAACCATGGAAGTTGACCATGAGTATGGTTATGGAGAAACTTGAGCTCCTTCCTTGGGTAGATGGCACTTCTGTACATATGCCCCGCCCAAGCCAACCCTGTGACTGTTCAAAACACGCAGGACATTACAGATTGGAAATCAAAAGATCTAAGTGCTCGTTTGGAGCTTTTACTTCATATGGATGATACGCGAAAGCAGACCGTGCGAACCTTGACCACAGCACGGCAAATTTGGACTCGTCTTGAAGAGAGCCATGAACATAAAGATGTTGCCACTCAGGTCATGAACCTAAAAACTCTAGTGAATAAAGTTATGACTGAAGATCAGAATGTTCCTAAATTCCTAGAGGCGTGGCGACTTCAACTGGATGAGACTACACTCTCGGGTGTCAATCTTCCTGAAAACATGCAGGCTATGTTGCTGCTTGCTGCCCTCCCGTATTCATGGCAGCCCTTTATAACCACCCGAACCGCAGCTCATCTCTCCATACCTATTCTAATCCCTTCCATTATACAAGAACATACAATCAGATCTGCTTCATCTTCACAAGTAGCTTCATCTACAGCTATGGCTATGTATGCCCGGCCTACATCCAAGTTCTCCTCGAACTTCCGTTAAAAAAATACATCATCGAAATCTTTCCATAAACCGAGGAGGCCACATCAGAACAATTCTCGATTTTGTCAATCACGCCCTGGCATTTCATTCACAAGCCCATACTGCAAGATCTGTAACAAACATGGTCATCATACTTCAGAATGCTGGCATAACGGCAAGAATAAGAGCTCTCAGCAACAGTAGGCAAATTATGCCTCTGGTTCTGAAAGCGGGTCCCAATATTCGTCGCCATATGATGATTATAGTCATGACTCTTCACCAGCATCTGATGACGGAAACAATCTTGTCTTCATGGCGTCGCATCTTCCTGATTTTGATGTTGCAAATACTTGGGTGTTAGATACAGGAGCAACCTTACACATGACCACACATAAAAGCTGGCTGTTTAATTACCATCCACTCAATCATACTATAACTGTTAAATTCGGTAATAAAACACATCAAACTGCTGAGGGTATTGGCACTGCAAAAATAGAATTACCAGATGGACATATAGTTACTATTGATGAAGTTTACTATGTCCCGAATCTTTACAAGAACCTGCTGTCCATTGATCGGCTAGCAAGTCCTCGTACTGCATTTGAGTTTCTACACGATTGCTGTCTGATTAAGCATCAGTTGCCTAATGGTCGCACTTACATAGTGACCTGTCCAAAATTTCGACGACTTTACCTACTTGGTCGGACTCGTGTTGTTCATGAAGCAAATGCAGCTATTCACACAAAAAATCTACACTATGATACTCTGTTATGGCATTACCGGCTAGGACATCTCAACATTGCAACTATGCAACATATGAACCGGCGAAGATTAGCCAAAAACTTCACATTGTCAGCCAAATCCTCACTATCCCTATGTGAGGGTTGTGTCTTTGGCAAATCAGCCCAACATAAGTTCCCGCTTCGCGGTGAGAGGTCTACAGCTCCACTACAATTAATACATACAGATCTCTGTGGTCCCATTCAGCTATCACTCACAAATCATAAATATTTTATCACTTTCATTGACGACTTTACAAGATTCACAATCGTCTCATTTCTAAAAAATAAACAGCAAGACACAATCCAATCTGATAATGGATTAGAATACAAGAATCAATCGTTTCAACATTACCTAGCAAAACACGGAATAGTCCACCGCTGTACAGTACCATCAACACCCCAACAAAATGGCCTCGCCGAGCGTAAGAACCGCACTCTGCTTGACTCCGCTCGTGCTATGTTAAGTGTTGCAAAACTAGCAAAAAAAATTTGGCAGGAAGCTGTTACCATAGCCTGCTATATTCAGAACAGAGTATACCATCACTCAGTCGATGCAATTCCCTATACCTTGTGGTTTCGGCGTGCGCCTGACCTTGCACATCTCCGCGTGTTTGGTGCAACGGCGTATGCGCATGTCTCTACAGATCACAGACAATGCGCACCTTAGAAATCTTCCGCTTAATCAACACCAATAACCACAGGCCCCGCTGCCATTATATTATTAACCTTGGCCAATAATGTAAAAACCTAAACTAAGGAGCTTTATTAAGCTTAGTTAGCCAGCTTTATTAATCTGCACAAAGATAGAGAAAGGGGGTTCAAGCGACGTCCAAAAGGAAGGAGGGAGTAGTAAAGAGAGAGCATCATTACGTGAGATGTTTCTTTATTGCTTCTCTCTTTTACAGCAACTAATTTAAAACACTTCACTTCAAATTTAAAAAACGTTAAATAGAGTGTGGAGCAAAAAAAGAACTTTAAAGTGTGGGGCCAAAAAACACTACTAGATTTGAACCCTCTACCTAGACCCCAACAAAATTATGTCATACCACTAGAATAGAACCCTACTTCTAAAGTTTTGTGAATAAAAACACTCCTTATTTTATTTTTCCCAGGCACAATTGTAATACCCCTCCTTTCTTTTTAAAACTGTAAGTGAGATTTATATTAAAACCCATCCTTTTGAACGCACGTGCTACACCTACACGTCTATAAGGTGGAGGCCCCGGGCTATAATGGCATCATGCGAGGTAGCTTGCTTGCGCAAGCTAGTTGGTGATTCGGGGCTAAAGTTGTCATCTATTGTAACAACCTTAGCAGTATACAATTGGCGAGGAACCCGATTTTTTATGTAGGGACCAAACATCACTATCACTTCATCAGAGAGAGGTTCTTAGCAAGAGACATTGATCTCATGTATGTTAGCAGCATAGAGGAGTAGGTAACTAACATTTTCACGAAGCCCTAGGAGCAGAGAAACTTCGTAGAATCCGGACTATGCTTGGAGTCCTAGAGATGGAGTTGAGGTTGAGGGTGAGTATTGAGATGTTAAGCTTAACACAAGCTGACACTTATGATATGCTTGGATGACCTTTTTTACCACTTACATCACTGTCATGTTTAGTAGGATGCTGACATGATAGATCTTCGCGAGTGATTCTACAGTTGGACTACACCAGCTACTAGTCCACCATTGAGTTATGGCATACATATCTTGCTATCTTAGTCACTTAGCGTGTTTATATTATGAACCATATGTACATAGTGCTTTAGTACTTATGTTGTATTTCCCTTATCTTTTGCTAGAACCTTTTTTGTTCAGAAGAAGAAGAATAACAATTTTTAGCCTCTTATCTTGTGTGTTCTCTTCTAGGGTTTTTATGAGTGTGTGTGTGTGGTGTGTGTGCTTACAAGAGCTCAAGGTCTATTCCTCCCTGCATCTTTTCACTCACACACTCAACCAAATAACCCTTTTATTTCAGGTTGCACATTTCAACACCCCTTCTCAATGTAAACTTAGGTGTGTGAACTAATCATCTCTCCAACTTCACCTCTCACTCCCAACAATTTGGCATTGTCAATCTCATCACTCCCCCTTAATACAAATTGGAGTGTTCAACAAGTGTGTGTGCATGTGTCTAGCCAACCTAGACACTTAAAGTCCATTTCGCGAACCATTTTGCTCGATAGGATCCATTCAAGTACTTTTTGGATACCCATGTGCCAAGGAGAAGGAACCAACCCATAAAATGTGACACCCATGCGTGCACAACTCAACACACACACACCACATTAACTACCCTTTCGAGACTTGTCTCAAGCTGGGCACCCCATGTGAAGAGCCAATTGCTCTCACAACATCCCAAACTCACGGCCGTTAGCTTCGTTTCTCATCTTTGTTCTCACTGTTACTGTTTCTCACGGCCGTTAGCTACTCCAACAGCCATTTATCTTTATTGTTGTCAACATTGATGCCTCTGTTGTAACCGTGACTGTGTTCGCCTCTCTACCGCTACTTTTATCTCCTGTTGAGTCGTTGAAGATGCTGAGCTGTAGAAAACCATCTCTGCATGCTGTCGGCTGCTCTCGGTGGGGCTACTCTGCTCATAGCTTCATTCTTGCTGATCCAGATGTGCTGTCCCACGACATTCTTCTTCTTTCTCACCAGTCGTGCCTTCTATTGATGACTGCTTATGTGCGTCATTTCCTGTGCGCTCGAAGAGTTGCTGCCTCTCTTTGTTTTAGATCTCAATGATTAGCTGCATTTCCTAGTGCAAGCTTGTCTTGTCTCCATTCTCTTCTTTGTTGTGGACCACTAACATTGTTGTGATACTACTGCTCTTTGTGCACAGTGTGGGAACTGCATCGCCCTCTCTTGTTCACCTGCATTTGCAATGCAGGGACTCTACAACCATGCCTTGGTTGCTGATTCGGCTATGACCATCGCTTTACTAGCAACTTTGCTGTTGTAATCTAAGTCACCACCTGTTCTTTTAGAGAGTGTGTGACGAAAAATGATCTCTTGGGTGCCCTCTCTGCAAGGGCATGTTATCGCCCATTGGTGGTGAGACTCACGCGCTTCTCTTTCTATGCATGATGCTAGCCCTAATGTTAGCTACCTTGTTGCCTTGTCTGAACCCTCTGGGGACAATACAAAGCAAGATTTTGGAGACAGAGGTCACTTAGTTGTTACAGGCTAGTTTCATATATTCATTTGATGATGCTGAGTAGGTGTTGTCAGGCATTTTTCTGAAAAATCTTTTGGGCCTGTGTATATATGGATGCGTGGCGTGTGTGAAGGTTTTGCCTATGAATGCGTTGGCACAGTGATTTTGTGGATGGTTTTGTTTTGAGGCCGGTCCGGAACGTGGTCAGCTCGAGTTGATATCAGCACTCGGTCGCTTGTTTGTGTATGTGTCCAAGTATACATGGGCACTCGGAAGGTTGTGTTTGAAGTGTATGGAGACATGGGCAAATAAAGATATGGATAGTATGCAAAAGCAATGGTGTGAAAAGGAATGTTGAGGTTGCAGGCCTTAGAACAAAATAAAATTAATGATAAACGTGGCCACTCAAAAGGCTGGCCGTGTGGAAGCTTTACGAGCTGCCAGTGTGCAATCTAGAAGCTGGCGCGAGGAGAGGAAGAAAAGAGGTGGCCGCCGCGTTGAACTGGGGGGCCTCGTCATTCTGCAAAGAAGACAATGTGGGAGAGGCGGCCGTTTTGAACTGGGGTTCTCGTGCGTGTGCAGCCATAAGCGCAGTGCAGAGAGAGATGCCAGAAAGCGTGTGGCCATCGTAGAAGCTGGGGGCCTCCCTAGCGAAAACAGCCGTAGCAAGTGGAGACGCAAGGTTGGCCGTAAGCATTAGGAAGTAAATGGGGTCTTCTTGGGCCCTTTAATTTGCCCAAGCCTAATCAAGGTGATTAAGGAATAGCCAAATGGGGGGTTGCCATGTGGACTGAAATGTTGGGTTTTTAAGAGAGGTGTAAGAGTGGTCAAAGGGTGCACTTTTTTCCCCAAAAAGGGGGGGGGGGGCAATTTTACAATTTTCGGACCTCCATAACTTCTACATACAAGCTCCGATTTGAGCAGAGATTACAGATCCGTGATCTACACATCAAGAGCTTTCCATAGATATGTTACATGATATGGTTTTATCCGCTAGATTTTAAATTCCATTTTTCCCCCAAAATTCAAATTCGAATAAAGTAGCCGTTTTGAAGCTTCTAATTAGAAAACGTTTCTTCTTAAGAGAAAAGGTTTGACTCCCTTAAACTGCCAAATAAAAGGGCCCAAGAAGCCTTCCATTGAGATCCTAATGAGGAGCTGGGTTTAGCAGGCTGGTGGATGATACGCAGCTGCAGGTGTGAGAGAAGCCACCTTCGTGTGACTGAGTGGTTGGCTACTGTGGGTGCTGCGACAGAGAGCTGGCTGTGGACGCCGACGTGTGGGAGAAGGCCAGGTGGTCGCATGGAGATCGCTGCTGCTGGGTGTGAGAGGCGAAGACAACAGAGTGGTGAGTAGCCGCCTGGAGGGACGCTGCAGCAGACAGCTGGCGTCAAGACGTGTGGGCTGGCAAGCTAAAGCAAGGAACAGGCTGGTGAGTGCGCAGGCAAAAGAGTGTCGACGTGTGTGATGGTCGTCAGCGAGTGGAGCTCACGCGTGTGTGGGAGCCGGGGGTCCAGGTGAGAAGGCTTGCTGTGGCGCTGCAGAGACGCAGGAGGAGGTTGCGGCCTCTGTGTGCGGCTGGTGGCTGGTGGCTGGCGTCGACTTGCGGGTGGCGACAGGCTGGTGTGAAGGGAGCGTGATGTAGAGGAGATGCAAGGGTTCATGTGGCTAGGCGCAGCTGCTGGTGGGGCGCTGTCTGTGGGAAAGAGACGGAAGCTGGCGAAGATTGGAGCGGCTAGAGATGCTGACGCAGCTGGTGTTAAAGCGTGGGCTTGTGAAGTGAAGTGCAGTGGCTAGCATGGAGGATAGCGCAAGGCAAGAAGCAACTGTGTGGAAGCGAGGCTGTGTGAAAGCAGAGAGGCTAGCCGTGTGGGAGCCAGTGGGACGAGCTAATGTGGTGTGGCTGCCTAGATGCAAGGGGCTTCTCGGTTGGTGTGAAGACTGAAGGGTGGCGACTAGTGAGGAAGTCGTCTTGGTTTTGGGCATGAAGGGCAGTGGTTGGTGCATAGCAGCTGACAAGGAGCTGTGAAAGTGGATGTATAGGCTGGTGTGGGCCACGTAAGTGAAGCCGACAGTGGACAGCAGAGGGGAAATCGTGACTGGACAAAGAGACAGGTGTTGCTGCTTGTTGGTGGTGGGCCGATAGTTGAGCAGGGCAGATAAGCTGCTTGGGTTTGTTGTGAGGCTGGCAGAGGATCAGCACAGAGACGACAGAGAGTGAGAGAGAGGTGTGTTTGGGTAGCTGCTCTGCTGACGACACATGCAGAAGTGATGGGCTGCAGAGAGTCGAGGGTTAGCTGGTGGGGCACCCTCTGAAGAGAGTGAGTGGCCGGGTTCATTCTGATGTGATTGGTACAGCAGGCAGGCGAGAGGTTCGTGGTGATTGGGGATGTGGTGTATCCTCGGCAGTGACAGGTCTGAGTCAGTGTTTGTAAGTTGTGTGAGTAAGGCTTCTGTGTCGGGAGAAGCTTGTATGAAGTGTTGATCTGAAATACATTGCTGGGTTTTTGCTTTGTCTATGGTGCCCCTGTTTTGGGCTGTCTGTCTGGCGTGGGTTGGGTGGTGACAGAGTGAAAGGGTTCCAGCCGGTGGCTGGTGGTGCCCCCGTTCGTGTGTTGTATTCCAAGTTTGCGAGGTGGAAGAGCTATAGAGGCAGTGTTCTTTCTTCTCTTTTTCACCTCACAGGTGTCTCCTATAGTTATTGTACCTAAGAAAGGGAATAAGTGGAGAGTCTGTGTGGATTATAAACCATGGAATGATGCTAAAAAGAAACATCATTACCCTCTTCCCTTTCAGGATGAAATTTTGGATCATGTGATAGGGGGCATGCAAGGTATTCAATTTATGATGGTTTTAGTGGATATTATCAGATTAGAATAGCTCTTGAGGAATCAAAAAAATACTAATTTATTACTCCATGGGGAGTGTTTTGCTACAGAGTGATGCCTTTTTTATTGCTCACAATGCCTATGCTAGATTTCAAAATGGGTGGATAAAATCCTTGCCCCATACATGGGAACATTTGTCATAATATTCATGGGATGATTTTTGTGTTTACAGTGATAGGCTATTACATGTAGAGAGGATTAATGTTCTTTTAAACATCTTTATGAGATGATGGAGCCCACCTCAACCCAACAAATTTCAAGATAGCAAGGGCTAGGGTAGTGCTCCTGGGACGAGGTGAGTGAGAATGGTATAGCCCCATACCCTTCAAAGGTAGAGAGTTTATTGCAAATGGAAAGCCCCAGGACAACCAAAGATCTAATGAGCTTTGTTCAAAATCTCAAGCATCTATCTCTAGAGATCTTTTTGTATGTTGCTCATTATGTTTACCCTTTGCAAAATGCTAGTCAACAAGATACATTTAAGTGGATTCTAGTAGAAGAGGATGCTTTTGAGAGTCTCAAAGGTAAGTTGTCTACCCTACCAACAATGATGCCCCCATATTGGAGCTAATCCTTCTATCTTAGCCTTAGTGTTGGGAAACATGCAGTGGGAGCAGTAATGATGCCAGAAAGGAACAAGGTAATCATATATCAAACCTATTTTTATATCAGCAAAGCATGGTGAGATAGAAAAGGCTTGGCATGAGGTTGAGCTCTTGGTTTGGACACTTGTATATTCCACAAAAAGGTTGAAGCCTTATTTGATTTATAGACCTTTTGTTGTTCTTACCTCCTATAATCTTTTACCTCTTGGTGACAACCCAAAGGTACGAAAATGGATCATGACATTGCAAGAGTTTGACATGAGATTTATTAAAAGGAAGACATGCTAACCTATCAAGAGATACATGTTAAACCTAAACCCATTAAGGATGTTGAAAAGCAAGTGGTTCTTGATCATAGGATGCATGAAGAACTACAAGATATAGATGAGACTCTATTCTTTGACAGGGCTTTTAAAAGGAGTCTTAGTAAAGGAGGTTTTGGGTTTGTTTTTATAAGAAAACAAGATCAAGAGATATGGTTTGGTAGCCAAGAAATACAGGTTAAGAGAAATGATGAGGCTGAGTATTGTAGCCTCAATTTGGGTCTTGAAGAGTCTAGTCAAAGGTGAAAAGACTAGATATAAAGGGTCATTACATGCTTGTTATGAGGCAGGTACAAGGTACACGGAAAGTTAATAAAGATGAGTTGAAAACCTGGTTCTTTAAGATGAGGAAGCTCCTTAGTTATTTCCAAGGTCTTTCAGATCTCGCATGTATCCAAGGAGGACAACATGAGAGCACATGAGTTAGCAGAGTAGGTTTTTTCCAAGGATTTACATGGTGTGACATTCCAAAGACCATTGTATCAAGGTAGAGAATCCCTTTATGAGGAAGGTCAAGTCCTTCTCACAGGTTCTAAAGAAGAGGATTGGATGCTTCAAAAAGGATGGCAATGGTTAGAAGAGCTATGATGTATGTATTGATTGGTGACATATTGTATCATAAAGGAAGAGATAGTGTTTTGAGAAGGGTTTTATGTCAAGATGAAATTCAATGTTGTTTGAAAGCTTGCCATGAATAAGGATGTGGAGGCCACTATGGGGTTGACATTACAAAAATAAAGGTATTAACATCAAAGCTTATGTGGCCAAGTACGAACAAAGACATCCAACATTGGTGCAGAAGTGGTCATGAATGTCAACCTTTTCAGACAAAGGTGCTAGTTCCTAAGCCCATGCATCACATTATGAGCTATGGGGCCTTTTAAAAATGGGAGATAGATGTTAATGGGCCCCTTCCAGGAAAAAGAAGTAGACAATATTAAATCGTCACTGCAATGGACTACCTGACAAGGTGACCAGAAGCTAGAGCAACCAGCAGTGCCACAGCACATCAGGGTTGTAAGTTTTTTTTATGAGATGATTTGTTGTACATTTGGTGTGCCTTTGGAGCTAGTCAGTGACCAAGGAATGGATTTGAGAGCTGGTTTGGTCAAAAATCTGACCAAGAAATTGGTATTAAACATAGGTTTACTACACCATATCATCCCTAATGCAATGGGTTGGTTGAAAGATTTAATGGGATTTTTAAAAAATTGTTGTTCAAACCAGTAGAACACCACCCCAATGATTGGGATATGTACTTGGATAGAGCTGTATGGGATTTTAGAGTGTCTGAGAAGAATGCAAATGGGATTTTAGAGTGTCTGAGAAGAATGCAACTGGGTTTACCCCATATCATTTGGTGTATGGAGAAGAATGTACATTGCCATTGAATGTAATGCTTCCCTCACTTGATTTCGTGTTGCATCATAATATGACCCAGGAGAGGAACAAGAAAAAGAGAGATTGACCAGTTTATATTCTATACTATTGTACAGAGAGGAATCTATTAGATGGTATGAAAAGATAAGTTAAAAGAGGATTGAGACATTTAATGATAAGTTGGGAAGCAAGGATTCGAAGAAGGGAATGTTAGTTCTGAGGTACAATAATGCTCTTGATGCTACATTTTAGACCAAATTCAGAGTCAAATGGGAAGGACCTTTTATTGTACATGAAGTTTTTCCTAATGGAACTTATCAGTTGCAAGTCTGTCTTTATTTTTCATGAAGAGAGCTGAGTTCAAAGCTTGAATCTGTGTTGTGATTGATGAGAATTTTTTATATGGATCTTGGTTTGAGTTATTTTTATTTATTTTGTTGAGATAGAATAGCTATGAATGTATGTTTGATTTTCTAAGGGTCATAGTTGACTCATAGCTGAATCAGTCATCTTCAGTTGAGAGGAATCAATGTTAGAAATGATCAAAGGGGTGTTAGCTCTACAGTCGGCTGTGCATCAAGAGAGATTGGCTAGAGAGATAGAAGGATTTATTTATTCATTTTGGGTGAAAGGGAAGTAAGTTATGAGTCAAGTTTAGTAGTCAGAAGACTGACTACTAAACTTGGCTAGAGAGATAGAAGGATTTATTTATTCATTTTGGGTGAAAGGGAAGTAAGTTATGAGTCAAGTTTAGTAGTCAGAAGACTGACAGTAGTGAGCAGTCGCGGGCGATCAACTATCAGCAGTCTGACAGTCGGGTTTGTAGGCTGATTGTTCATTCAGAAACAATTACGAGTTGATTATAATCAATTGAATGTCTTTAGGGCTGAGTTCTTGTGTGGTTTGAGTGTTTAGAGCATCTAGAGGTGTTAGGGGACTCAGAGCTAAGGAAGTATGATCCAGTTGAGTCAGCATCAGTTTGTCAGCAGCTACTATCAGAAATTAGTTCAATCAGACCAATCAGCTAAGAGTCAGATGCGGACAACAAAGAGTTTTTGGTGTCATATCTCTATGAAACTAGAGAAGCCTAAATGGTTAGGGAGAGTCTTCACGAGGCTGAGTAAGAGAAAGTTCCTGATTCAGTCAGGGCAACTAAGTCAGCTGGGTCTATTTCAGTCAGCTGGATCAGTATCCATCAAGATCAATCGGATTGGTATCAGCAGCAAAAGGTCCGTGGAGCATAAGGAAGGTGATCCGTGAGGTTTTGGGGTTGAAGGATTGAGGTTAGCTGAACCTGGAGGACAATAAGAGAGCTAGGAGGTCTCGTATTAGATCGGCTGTGTTAGTCTTTCATTTTAATTTAAAGCCACCTAGGTCAAACTAGTGTCAAGGAGTCAGCAAAGGAGAGCTGACAGGTTCTGTGAAGTTTTGGAGCAAGTATTTGAAGTTTACTAATGTTGCAGGAGATTTTGGGATCAGGCAGACATGTTTCTGATTGGGATCAACTCTGTAGGCATCTGTTCTAGAATACAGTTAAAATTTGATCAATTGTGTGTCAACATGGAAGGTTTCAGGTCAGCTGCTTATCAGAGAGAGGAAGTCAGCTAAGGCATATAGGTAGAAGATCAGAGGTCTTGGGAGTTAGATGGGAGTTTCTGACTTGGGAGGACAGTTGGAGGTATCAACCGAGATGGATTGAAGGGTGTAGAGGTGTCTGTTGTTTATGTTAGCTGGAGGTCAGAGAATAGGATCCTAGGTGATTGGTGCCTTGTGTGAGCTGGGATCCTGGTGTCCCCTAGTTCTGATCCTTATACATTTTCTTCTTGTGTCTTTGTTGGTGGTGTATTAGAGGCCATCACCCAACCACCACATAGAATATTTACCAAGGTGTCCCAAGCCTCCTTAGGGGGGATGGCCATTTCACAAGCGAGCGAGAATCAGCGAGACACTAAAATCGAGCAACTGCAAAAAAATTGATCAACATAACACTATTTATCTCACAAAAAGTTGATTATTAAAAAGAGAAGCACAAATTATCTAAGGACAACTATAGACACCACAATACCCAAAGTATCTACATCAATCCACCAAAATATTAGAACTAGCTACACCAAAATATTAAAATATGTTTGTCACATAGGCGGAACTGAGAGGACCAAAGTTATCATCTAGGGATGCTCCTACCGAAAAGTTAAAGGCATCTAGCATTGATGGGGAAGTAGCTAGGCAGTTTTAGTAGCTATGGAATAGGGATGCCAAGAATCTAGATGGCAAAGTAAATCCCGCCATTTCATGCGAGAGTTTACAATAAATAGGCCGGGCCAAACAGGGCCAAAATTTAACAAGTTCCTTAAAATTTCAAGTGACTAGTTTTTCAAGCTACTTTTTATATGGCTTGAAAATCCAAATTCATACCATTCAATCAGAATATAATATATCAAAATGAAAAGCTTCTTTTCTTTAAGTATAAAATGATATATAATACAGATTTCTTGGATGCTATTGTCAAACCTTCATGGGTACCCTATGTATCTTTCCTTCCGAATTGAAGTAAGTGAGACCCGTTCTCCTATCAATAGGATTGAAAGGCAAGAAATGGACTTCTCAAACACCTGCATGAGCCTGGAAAAAAACAAAACATCACATGTAAGTTCCATGACACATTGATACTTTGGTCACATCAAGTATAAGACAAGACCCTGAAGCCAACCTCCTTAGTATCAACCTACATTCCCACTATAGCTCCATTAATTAATTGCATCTTGTTTTTTCAGTTCACGAAGCCCTAGCAACCATCCATACCACATTGTCCTTAATGACCTCGATTAGCAATGAACCAATTGGAAGAGAGGAGTGTGCACATTGGGTCTCCTCCAAAAGCAAGGGGCAGCTAGGCTTGTCTCCCTCATTAATACATTTTTGGGGTTCAAAAAAAAGTAGGGAGTGGCCTTCATAAATTAGGGATGTGGAGTGCAAAGACTAGGAGGGTGCCATAAAGCAAAGGGGTAGTTTCTAAAAAGTAGAGGGCTCCACCAATTTCAGCCCTAGCAATCGCATGGATCAAAAAATCCTAAAAAATAGGATTTTTTCAAAAGTGCATTTTTTCTTGTCAAAACCCAACCCAAACCATCGTATATCAAAAAACTTCTTTTTTCACCTCAGATTTATCTCCCTACACATTATTCTTCTCTCCAACATCATCCTCTTTACCCCAAACCTCAAATCTCCATAGCTCATTCTCTCTCTACTGTGTGCAACCTTCTCTCTCTCTCTCTCTCTCTCTCTCTCTCTCTCTCTCTCTCTCTTGTGCTCAGATGTTCATCCTTATCTATCTCTATCATGCACGCATGCACACATTTGAATCTCCTCACACCCACATGTACCTCCCTCTCCCCAACAACCTCTAATATATATTGTGCAACCTTCTTTCTTTCTTTCTCTCTCCCCCCTAAAACCTTTCTAGCAGAACACACTATGGAGGGTAGTGCATGTTTGTCGAGGAGAAGGCCAAGGGATGAGGTTGGGGCTCTACTCATGCTGCACAATACCAGGGATGAACACGGTGCTTGGGTTTTTTTAAAAAAATCAATTTCAAAAGGGAGATTGGGTGTATTTGTAGCCCAGTGCCACTTGACCGCATCAAGTTCGGCATCGAGATGTGGTTGAGCACCATTGGAAGGGGCGTCTACTAGGATTCAAGGAAACAAGGCATGATGGATTGGTGTCCCTAGTGCAACATGTGTACTCAGCATCAAAAATTTCTTTGAGCCCACATTGTCATAGTCATTGTTTCCCTTGCAACTATATGCTTTTACTTTAGTATATTAGTGTACATGGTATTTGAACTATTCTTTTCAACTTTATTTGACAGTTTCCTCATTTGTAAATATTTTTCCTTCCAACATCATTGAGGAGCAACCCATAAGGAGCCTAATAGGAACATTCTATGCCATACATGCGCACATTGGGGATGGTGTATTCTCTGACAGTGCTGCCCCTTCTAACCTTGCTAGTCGAAAGATTTTCTTCTACACCCACAAATATGTAGTGCCGACACAAGTCAACAGGTCTGGTAAGCTTGAAGAAGTCCCCTCTCCTTCCCTCTAGTGCTGAATGGCCAATGCCTGATGTTTGGACCATTTTTTCTCTTAAAGAAACTTGATGGTGGCCAATGATATAAATTCTTCTTTGAAGTACACAAAGCCCTCAAGATCGGTTGGTTTTAGTTGGGCATGCCCTGTGCATGTGTTTTCTCACATGTTTCGGGCCATTACTTGCACACGAACGCCAACAATGTACATGTGTAAGGTGGTAGGCTATGAAGAGATTGTCAATTTGCTTGGCCAAGGGTGGGACATTATGGAAGGGGAGCACAAAGGAGAGAATTTTATGTGCAATGTAGCGCATTCCAGAGTCTCCTTTCGATTCTTGCGAGCTAGTATCACTTTGTGTACTTGTTTCTGTTACGAGTGGTGGATGAGGAAGAAAGATGGATGGATACCCTTATAAGCTCAAGAGGAGGTTGTAGAGCCTATATATCTCTCTATAGGCCTACCTAATGTGGGGATAGAGATTACCCTAGCAAGTAAGCATCGGAGCCTTTTGAACGTCCGGATCACCTACGCATTTTGGGATTTGTGGGAATCAATAATGCTTGCTTCAATGTGTAGGGTAGGAAGGTAAGGATTGTTTGACATTTAAACCTCTGTATATGCTCGCCCCTTTTTGGAGTCACTTACTATTTTTGTTGTTTGGATAGACTGGAAGGAGGATGGAAGCAAACACCAAGGTGTGCTTGGATTGGGGGACAAATGATGTCACCTTGGTTCAAAGGATCTAAGCTATGAGTATCCACTAGAACAATTTTGTAATATCCCTCCACCAGAGTTTTGTATAAAAAATATTTTCTGAGATACTTTGGTATTTAAAATATGTTGTCTGTTTTCTTGAAGGGATGGTTTCGACTTTTAAAAAATCAACTTTTTTTTCGTCCAGTGTGAAATGGTCGCTTTCTTATATAAATAGTACTTTGAAGGCCTTATGTGTCATTTTTCACTCATTCTCTCAACAGCACAAGGCACCTCCACACTCGAGCTTCAGAGAAAATGGTTGCCTACGAATGCTTCATGGACTTCCTCCATGAGAGCGAGTTTCTAGAGGCCACACACTTGCACGGAATGTTCACTCGTGAGATCGATTGGATCTCCACACTTTTTGCAAGAAAATGTTACGAGTGTCAGTAGTAGGTAGTGTCAAAGGAGAAAATCAAGTTATCAATCTGATATGCATGCTAAAGGTCTCAACTTCTTAGAAGGTTATTACTATTATAAACAAAGACAATCCAGACTTGGTATCACTATTTGATATTAATGTAGAAAGGATACCATGATATCACTATTTGATATTGATGTAGAATTGAATAAAACCCTCTCTTTTGTGCATTTTAATGGAACTATGGTGATTTGGCCTAATTTGCTTAGTCATTGATGGGTGTTTGTGCAAGTCTGCCAAAGTAAACCGCACTGGCACAAGCTACGATAGAGACTTTGTTTTTGCATTTTGATGGAATTAAACCATCTCATTATGGCATTTTGGATGGAATTTTGGTGAAATGAAAGAGAATTAACATTGCCAATATGGACCATGTCGGCATGGGATATCAAAGGCACTTTGTTTTTTCTTTCTAATAGAATAAAACACTCTCGTTTTGGCTTTTTAATGGAATTATGTTGTGTATTTTGGTGAAATTTAATATGGCCAATATGGACCGTGCTAGCACAGGCTATCAAAGAAACCTTATTTTTGTTTTTTTTTGGAATTAAACCCTCTTTGTTTGGCATGATGGAATTTTGTTGTGTGTGCTTGGTGACATTAAATAGAATACACACTTCGGTGGATTTCTTTATGGTTCTTTACCTTGACCTACATGGGATATGATCACAAAGGAGAACGTGCGATATTGGATATCACTGGTAGCCTCTTCGCTTTCTGATCATGGATGGCTACTCATTATGGCATCCAATGGAGGTATGATTGATTTTTTTTTCTTGTTGCATGGGAAAACTTGGTGTGGTTCAAAGAATCAAATTATAATTCAGTTGCTATGATTTTAGGACATGCCATAGGGTGGATTCTGCAGTATTGTCTTGTATCTGATCTTGAGATTTGGCATCGAATAATTGTCATGCATCACTCTTCCTATGGCTATGTGTAGCTTGCAGGATCTAGGATAGAGGTATGTCCACTCTTCTTTTGGTGTTTAATGATACTTTACTATGTTGTGTTTTGTACTTTTGCATACATTAGCTATTAAATATGTTCTTTGTCTTGTTTGTCTTGTTTTGCATACATTAGCTATTAAATAAGGGATGGATCCACATGTCTACTCATAGTACATCTACATTGTTTATGATCCATTAATAAGGGATGGATCCACATGTCTACTCATCGGATAGTATGCCTCTATTTGAATCTCTTCAGATGCGGCCATTAGAGTCCATTGCATACCATCATTTGCCACATACAAGGAGGGCTAGGAGACATGATGGTGCTGAGTGGCATGGGAGAATGGAGATAAGCCATACATTCATGGCTTGCTATTTGGAGTTGTTGTGCCATCTCACAATGGTATAGAAGTGGAGATGGGTTGTGGCACAACCCCAATCCTAAGGGCATGCCTTCACACTGGTTGCATGTGCATTTTTATGGATGTGGAAGACAGGGTTATCACGTCTTATGTGCAACCTCTTCTTCATAGCAACAATAGAGTTGGAGGTGAGGAGGCCATTACTTTACATATTAGTGACGATATGGTGGGTGCACTAGTGAGAGGAGCAATCCGTACGACTTGTGAGCACCTTCACCTCATATTCACTAGCACTATTAATTGCTATTTTGATTACTATTAGGACATTTTTGGGTGGATTTCCATGCCTCTATTGGTATGGATTCGTTAATGATGTCATAGGAATATTGGTTATGTCTTAGGTGCAGTGGTGCTATTTTATTATTTTTGGAACCTTTTAATGCTTTTTGTTTTTCCATCGTCGATTCATATATCAACATATTTTGGTTGGTGGTTGATTAAAAAATGCTTTGTTCAAAGGGAGATGCAATTTTTTATTTGCTTTCTCTCTTGTGTTCATAGATGATGACTTGGCCTAAAAATTCTTCTTGTTATTTTTTGTTCATATGAAGTATGCTACTAGAGTATATTGAGGCAACTGTAGGATGCATGATAGGCAATCCCCAATATGATCAAGGATGTCGAGAGTGCCAACACAAACGTAACTTTTTTTTCAATGATGAGTGTGATTCGGTGTAGTCCAATGGAGGACAAGTGATTAGCTAGTAGCTATGTTTTCACTGTCGCAGTTGGTTTGTGGCTCCTTGTTCCTTCTGTGAACGGAATGTTGCTCTAATTGAATAAATGAAATCTCAAGGCTTTTTTGTGCCAAATTGGTGTGATCTCGTGCAAAAGTGTGCCCATTACTTACATGTGCATCAAAACAATGTATGCTCAACAATATTACAAAGTTTTGTCAATTATTTTCAATCTAGATTCTCTTCGAATCTAGCTTCGCCAATAAAAAATATTTCCCATGCTACCAATATACCAAGGCCTCTTTATGCTACTTCCATGAATTGCTCATTCTAATTGACATTATAGATGGCATTGTCTTTTCTTTTCAGAATTGTATTGATGGGATTCGCTCGTTGTTTGGTATACCTCCTCCTTAGGGCATTTATGCATCCTATATATGCACAATCATAGGATCTGTCACACTAATAGACAACCAACAATATAGCAGCTTTTCGGCCCTTTCATGCCATGCTTTATATGCTTGCACTTGATGTGGGGTCAGATTTTCTTCAGCAATCTCCGGGTCCTTTTCATCACTTATGAGATGAACTTCTAATATCTTTTTCTCATAAGGAGTCATCCTGAACTTCCATGTTTGGAAATTATTCTTATCTACATTTTCACTCGCAATTTGTGACATTAGGTGAAATATGGACTCTCATTTTTGCCCCTTAAGGATTTCCACACCTCCTCTCTATAGAAAAATGGTCTCATGGTGAAATGTTTGCAAATCAACTCAAAAGTGAGCGGAGTTTGGACATTTGGAATCTACTCCTCGAGACCTTTCCAATGATATATAGCATGATAAGCAATTTTGAATATTTAAGAAGTCCGGACATTTGGAATCTACTCCTCGAGACCTTTCCAATGATATATAGCATGATAAGCAATTTTGAATATTTAAGAAGTCCCCAAATTGGTGATGAATATTCAAAATTGCTTATCATGCTATATATGATTGGAAAGGTCTCGAGGAGTAGATTCCAAATGTCCAAACTTCGCTCACTTTTGAGTTGATTTGCAAACATTTCACCATGAGCCCATTTTTCTAGAGAAAGGAGGTGTGGAAATCCTTAAGGGGCAAAAATGAGAGTCCATATTTCACCTAATGTAACCTGTTAGACATCTTTATTTAGAGTTACTTACCAAACAATGCTTGCAAAAACCTTCTATACTTGCAGCAAATCTGCAATCTTTAAGAATGCTACTGTAAACCTATTATAATGCCATTGTATATGAACAAGTCACATACACATAGATCCGCTCTAACACTTGCAACACTTTTCTCAGCATAGACTATCTTCAACCAAAAATTTATGCGATAACTTTGCACCGTACCAAAAATTGTGCACATACAATCAAAATCAACATTTCATAGAGTGTCTGTGAAAAACTTGTAGAGCCAAAACAGGCTCGAAAACGTGTCCGAACCATGTCGAAACATGTCAAAAAATAGTGAACATAATAGTTAACATAGTTAACTACACACAATCATCTTCCTTCACCTAGGAGGATACCTTAATCCAAGACAGTGACTTTCCTGTTTGCTTGAATCTCTCACAATTACCAAAGGTATTTCTCCAAAATCAAAGAGGAAAAGAGATGGAAATACCCTTACTACCCATGTATTGCTTTCTTACTTGCCTTGTTCTTTCCTCTCTTGCTTTGCCTCCTTAGCTCTAACACAAACTGGATCTCTAATACCATAAAGAGAATACGAGGCAAAGAGAGAGAGAGAGAGAGAGAGAGAGAGAGAGAGAGAGAGTGAGTGAGTGAGTTCCTTGCAAGCAAACACACACACACACACACACACACATACACACATACAAGAGAGAGAGAGAGAGAGCAAGACATACAAGGGAGATGGATGGCTGAATTTTCTTCTATCTTCTTCTCTTCTCTACAACTATTAACATAAAGAGATAAGAGTGCATACTATAAGAAAAAGTACTGTCCTACTATAACTTACAATGGTCAGTCGAAAGTGTGAATTCGACTCTATAAGCTAGTACTATAATTGTGCTATAACTCTAGTACTCCAAAGTGTCTCTATCACATAGCCTATCATCTGATCAAATGGGAAAAATTTGGCTACCCTTTTCACTAGTTCCTATATTCACACTAAGGAGAATAAATATGTAAAAAGATCTATCTGAAGCTCAAAAAAGAATCCACTCTTTTAACACTCCAAGGCATGTTTCACCCTCCATCTTCACGCATATATTACAAGCCCAAGTGTAGTAGTTGCATAGATAACAAGATTATATCATAACCTGACATGACAATGTAACCACTCTTATGACTGGCATATCCACCATCCATAAACTAATTGAAAGTAATTATATGTCAAAGCTTACTCCTTGATGTAAAAAATGCCAATTAGGGAGTAGGGCCACCTTAATGGAATCCTCAATTAAGTTTAGTATCATTCTAGCGGACTAGGATGCCCATCGTGCAGGCACACTAAATCACTAGGGTCCTCCCTAGGGAAGTATACCCTCAGGAGTTGGCACCACAGGCTAGGGAGATGGCAACCTCTTTGTCCCACTCCACTATGCACTCACGTAGACTCAAGAACGGAACAGCACACAAGTGCTACCTAAGTGACATACATGCAACACAAGATAGAAGTAGGCAATAGTTGGGACATCACAAGATCACGTATTACACTGGGGATCCTCCCTTGGTACACCACGGTCTCTCTATATACAATGGTCGTGGCTCCTTGGGCTATCATGAGACAAGTGCTAAAAGTCATCTTGGACAGATGCCGTTGGAGTAGGTGAGAGGCGCCGATGAGTAGGTGGGCGTCGCTTTGTCAGTCAAGTGGGTAGCCAAACTTGGAAGTGGGGTCGTCGGAGATTCCCACTTTGTGTGGCTAGTGGTTCATGAACTTTGGGATGCTTGATCTTGGGGGTGCCCGATCTTGGAGGTTCATAAAGTGAGGATTCAAACTTGGGGATGCTCGATCTTAGAGGTTCACAGGCTTGGGTGCCTGTCCACGGGAAGTGAGGTTGGCTACAGGTCCCACCAATCAATTCGTTCACCGTCCCACAGAGAAGCAAAGAGGCAATTGCAAATTGGACTGGCAACAGTCCAAAGAAAAGGTGGTTAAGAAGTAGGACCACCACATGTCCAAGAGGAAGTGTCGAGGAAGAGGGACACCGCATGTCCACAAGAAATACTAGTGAGAATAGAGTGACCACCACAAGCCTCATCGGAAACGAGAAGGAAAACCTGAGCACGGAGAAAGGAAGGGGAGTGTAGTTGGATGACGGCCTGGTGTTGTGCAAGTTGACGTCGCAAGAGGCCGATGGTGCAGCCGATTGGGACTGTTATTATTATTATGAATATTGTGTTATGTATTTTTTTAGTTATATATTTTTTGTAGGGTGCGCGAGAGGGGTGCGGAAAGCAGACGACACGGGGTGGGGTTATGCCATCGGGGTTCACAAGGCGGAGTGAGGAGGGACATTATGCCAGGGGTGCACAAGCGAGCACACAAGGCCTACGGAAGGCAGCCGGGGTTCAATCGCGAGGTGCATAGTTGGGGTATGCGAGGCCGACAAGTTGGAGTAGTGGAGAAGGCATTTGGGTGCGCAAGGTGGAAAGCTGGAAGCGGGGTAAAAAGCGTGGGGGTCCCCGCAAAGGCTGGTGAGGTGGCTACAGGGGTGCACAAAAGCGGGCAGAGAGAGGGGCGTTGAAGAGATGGGAGCTATGAGGGGGTCGCCGAGGGGTAGCTAGAGTTGAGAAGAAACAGATTATAAAGAACCTCGTGCGGATAATAACGCTCAGTAGGCCACGAAGAAAAACTCAAAAAAAATTGATACTAGTAAGGGGAAGCGATGGAAGCTCACAACCCGGGTGTGCCATAAAAATTTTTTTGGGTTGGATGGTGGGGATGCCCAAGTTGTGGAGAGCACCGTGGGTGTAGGGATGGGGGTGTGAGGCTGGCCGCTGGGGATGCACGAGGGGGAAGTGAGCAGGGATGCACGAGGAAGAGAAGCAAGGGGGTTCGCAAGATGGTGTGAGGGGATGGGGTGCGCGCACGGGATGCATGATGGGGTGAGGTTGGAGATGCACGAGGAAGGGAAGCGGGGGTTTGCAAGATGGTGTGAGGGGGTGTGCATGGGGATGCACGATGGGTTGATGTCGAGATGCACTAGGAAGGAAAGTGGGGGTTGCAAGATGGTGTGAGGGGATGGGGTGTGCAAGGGGTGACCCATGGGAGGGGTGCACGAGGGGGGTGAGCGGGGATGCGCAAGGGGTGGGTTTTTCCTTTGATGCATGAGGGGGAGCCCATACCAATGATGGGATGCGCAAGGGGGGTGCATGGAGATGCGGGGATGAACAAGTGGTATCCACGGGGATGCACGGGAGGGGGATGCATGAGGTGTGGGGATGAAGTAGTGGGATGCACGAGTGGGATCCACAAGGCTTTTGGTGGGGATGCACGGGATGGGGATGCATGGCTTGCGGGGATGCATTAGTGGGATGCATGAGTGGGATCCATGGGGCTTTTGCTAGGGATGCTCGAGATGCATAGATGTGCAAGGGGTGAGGGGTGCACGAGGGGGGTGAGCGGGGATGCGCAAGGGGTGGGTTTTTCCTTTGATGCATGAGGGGGAGCCCATACCAATCACGAGGGGGTGCACGGTGCTTCTGAGGTGAGGGAGGGTGAGGGAGGGGAGGCACTCGGAGCATATGGGGCAACCCCCAAGGGAAGAAACGGATGGAGGGATGCCCAGGGGAGAAAGCGGCAAGGGACACCTGGCGTGCAGGGGTGCGCGAGAGGGTGGCCCACATGAGTGCACACACTGTGGGCACGGGTGCACAAAGGGGTGGCCAGTGGTTCAGATGTGATGGAGGTGGAGTGCATGCCACGCCTCCTATCCATGATAGGCTCTCCCAAGCTAATCACCTCAAAGTGCTCAATCGTGGGATCCTGTGGGGTGGAAGCATCATGAACCTCCGTGATGTCCACCATGTAGCAGGAGAGATCACCAGTAGCCTGGAGCCAATCCAAGAGCTCTAAGTCATCCCCGTAAGGCACTATGCCTTCCTCCATTGGTTTGGGTGAGACCACCGCGCCCCGCATGGCCTGGTCTGGATTGTTTTCAAGTTTGAACTGTTTTTTGCCATGGGACTGAGGGATCCACAACCTATCGATACCCCACTCGTGCATCACGTCGGCACCTCGCAACCATGGCCGGCCAATTAGTAAGGAGTATGCCCCTTTGACTTCAGAAAGAAGGATGACCACAAAATCTAGAGAGAAGACATCATCTTGAATTTGGACCAGTACTCCCTCCACGAGCCCCAGAAGTGTCACCTCGCACTGGTCAGCCATCCAGACATGGAAGTTGGCTGGTCTGGTGATTTACCGACCAATGGCTTTGAGAGTGAACTCCGGCCTGAGGTTGAGACTTTGGATCTGCCATCAACAATGGCTCCAAAGAGAGGGGTACCCTTGATTTGTACGGTGACACGAGGGCTCTTGAAATCAGTGAGGGAGCTGATGGCGTGAGTGATGCCCAAACATTTTGCTGCTTCCAAACCCGCCCCCCGAATCCGTGGCTCACTACCTGGAAACTTTGACTCCTCCAGTTGGTGCAGTATGGCAGATCCAAAGAGAGGGGTACCCTTCATTTGTACTGTGAGACGAGGGCTCTTGAAATCAGTGAGGGAGGAGCTGATGGCGTGAGTGTGCCCGAACATTTTGCTGCTTCCAGACCCGCCCCCCGAATCCGTGGCTCATTACCTGGAAACTTTGACTCCTCCTCCAGTTGGTGCAGTATAGCAGATCCAATTGTGTTCGGGCAGCCTGGCTAAATTGGAGCAGATCCAATTGCGTTCGGGTAGCTGGGCTAAATTGGAGTAGATCCAATTGCGTTTGGGTAGCCGAGCTAAATTGGAGCAGTTGGTAGAGTGACATCCCCACCTTGTTCTCCTTCAGGAGGTCAACCAGGGAAGCTGTTGAAGGTGCGGGGTGGGGAGTCACATCAGCATGCCTAATAGGGAACATGGGCGGAACCTTCTGAAGATCTTTGATAGTTTGCAGAAAGGCGTGGTCTACCATATTATGAGAGATGTATGAGGGGACTTTGTTAAAACCCTAAGAACTCTCTCGGTAATTGTTATGCATAAACATGCATAAATCAAGCATAAACTCAACCACCCGACCACCTTCGAGCCCAAGGGATCCACACATGAATTATAAATGAAATACATCATACCTCTACCTTGATGTCCCATACCATCAAGAGGTATAACTTCAATCCAATAGCATGTAGATATAGTGTGAAATGGTAGGTGAGTAGATATATTTCCCTATCTTTCCACCTAATTTAACCTCAGGGATTAGTCAACTACAAAGTTTTCTTTCCTTGAATTCAAGTACCTTATCAAGTTCATTCATGTGGAACATAGGATAAATCTTCGACTTCAACGAGTTCTAATTGTGTTATCCTCACCTCCCAGTTTCCCTTTCGATCTTGATATGAAAGATGGAGATGCACGAGGAAGGGAAGCAGGGGTTTGCAAGATGGTCTGAGGGGGTGTGGGGGGATGGGCCCATGGGGATGCACGATGGGTTGATGTCGAGATGCACTAGGAAGGAAAGTGGGGGTTGCAAGATGGTGTGAGGGGATGGGGTGTGCAAGGGGTGAGGGGTGCACGAGGGGGGTGAGCGGGGATGCGCAAGGGGTGGGTTTTTCCTTTGATGCATGAGGGGGAGCCCATACCAATGATGGGATGCGCAAGGGGGGTGCATGGAGATGCGGGGATGAACAAGTGGTATCCACGGGGATGCACGGGAGGGGGATGCATGAGGTGTGGGGATGCAGTAGTGGGATGCACGAGTGGGATCCACAAGGCTTTTGGTGGGGATGCATGGGATGGGGATGCATGGCTTGCGGGGATGCATTAGTGGGATGCATGAGTGGGATCCATGGGGCTTTTGCTAGGGATGCTCGAGATGCATAGATGGGGCCATAAGGGGGTCCACGGTGAGGAAATGGGGATGCACGAGATGGGGGTGCACAAGGGGGATGCAGAGGGATGCACGAAAGTGCGAGGATTCACGGGATGGGGATGCACGAGTGGGATCCACGGGGCTTTTGCTAGGGATGCACGAGATGCAGGGATGGGGCCACGAGGGGGTCCATGGTGAGGAGATGGGGATGCACGAGATGGGGGTGCACAAGGGAGATGCACGGGGATACACGAGAGGGATGCATGGGATGGGGATGTACAAGGGGGATGCACGGGATGAGGATGCACGAGATGGGGATGCATGGAAGTATGGGGATGCACGGGATGGGGATGCACGAGGGGGTGCACGGTGCTTCTGAGGTGAGGGAGGGTGAGGGTGGGGAGGCACTCGGAGCATATGGGGCACCCCCAAGGGAAGAAACGGATGGAGGGATGCCCAGGGGAGAAAGCGGCAAGGGACACCTGGCGTGCAGGGGTGCGCGAGAGGGTGGCCCACATGAGTGCACACACTGTGGGCACGGGTGCACAAAGGGGTGGCCAGTGGTTCAGATGTGATGGAGGTGGAGTGCTTGCCACGCCTCCTATCCATGATAGGCTCTCCCAAGCTAATCACCTCAAAGTGCTCAATCGTGGGATCCTGTGGGGTGGAAGCATCATGAACCTCCGTGATGTCCACCATGTAGCAAGAGAGATCACCAGTAGCCTGGAGCCAATCCAAGAGCTCTAAGTCATCCCCGTAAGGCACTATGCCTTCCTCCATTGGTTTGGGTGAGACCACCGCGCCCCGCATGGCCTGGTCTGGATTGTTTTCAAGTTTGAACTGTTTTTCGCCATGGGACTGAGGGATCCACAACCTATCGATACCCCAGTCGTGCATCACGTCGGCACCTCGCAACCATGGCCGGCCAATTAGTAAGGAGTATGCCCTTTGACTTCAGGAAGAAGGATGACCACAAAATCTAGAGAGAAGACATCATCTTGAATTTGGACCAGTACTCCCTCCACGAGCCCCAGAAGTGTCACCTCGCACTGGTCAACCATCCAGACATGGAAGTTGGCTGGTCTGGTGAATTACAAACCAATGGCTTTGAGAGTGAACTCCGGCCTGAGGTTGAGACTCTGGATCTGCCATCAACAATGGCTCCAAAGAGAGGGGCACCCTTGATTTGTACGGTGAGACGAGGGCTCTTGAAATCAATGAGAGAGCTGATGGCGTGAGTGATGCCCGAACATTTTGCTGCTTCCAAACCCGCCCCCCGAATCCGTGGCTCACTACCTGGAAACTTTGACTCCTCCAGTTGGTGCAGTATAGCAGATCCAAAGAGAGGGGTACCCTTCATTTGTACTGTGAGACGAGGGCTCTTGAAATCAGTGAGGGAGGAGCTGATGGCGTGAGTGATGCCCGGACATTTTGCTGCTTCCAGACCCGCCCCCGAATCCGTGGCTCATTACCTGGAAACTTTGACTCCTCCTCCAGTTGGTGCAGTATAGCAGATCCAATTGTGTTCGGGCAACCTGGCTAAATTGGAGCAGATCCAATTGCATTCGGGTAGCTGGGCTAAATTGGAGTAGATCCAATTGCGTTCGGGTAGCCGGACTAAATTGGAGCAGTTGGTAGAGTGACATCCCCACCTTGTTCTCCTTGAGGAGGTCAACCAGGGAAGCTGTTGAAGGTGCGGGGTGGGGAGTCACATCAGCATGCCTAATAGGGAACATGGGCGGAGCCTCCTGAAGATCTTTGATAGTTTGCAGAAAGGCGTGGTCTACCATATTATGAGAGATGTGTGAGGGGACTTTGTTAAAACCCTAAGATCTCTCTAGGTAATTGTTATGCATAAACATGCATAAATCAGGCATAAACTCAACCACCCGACCACCTTCGAGCCCAAGGGATGCACACATGAATTATAAATGAAATACATCATACCTCTACCTTGATGTCCCATACCATCAAGAGGTATAACTTCAATCCAATAGCATGTAGATATAGTGTGAAATGGTAGGTGAGTAGATATATTTCCCTATCTTTCCACCTAATTTAACCTCAGGGATTAGTCAACTACAAAGTTTTCTTTCCTTGAATTCAAGTACCTTATCAGGTTCATTCATGTGGAACATAGGATAAATCTTCGACTTCAACGAGTTCTAATTGTGTTATCCTCACCTCCCAGTTTCCCTTTCGATCTTGATATGAAAGACTAGATGAACATGTGGAGGCAATTTTTAGTTCATACGCAACCGTGCCAATCCGATGTATAAATCAAATAGACCACGATATCCAGGAGATAAATTCGAGCATTTTCCTATTGACAAAGTCTGAGAATCTTTAGGAACATTAAAATAAACCAACGCTCGTGGTTCAAAAGACCAAATTGAGCGTCCTCTATCAGCATAGAACTGTGCCCTATCCTGAGCACTCCTGATAGAATCCCAAGCTTCGGTCAGCATTTCTTGCATATCACGCAAGAAATCCCTCGATGCATCAAGCTCGATGTCCTTAAGACCGACATCAATAGGTGCCCTAAGTTGATACCCATACATAAGTATGAACGGACTAAAACCAATAGCCGTATGTTCAAAACTGTCATAGGCAAATTCCATCATTAGAAGATATTTTTTCCAATTTGATGATTTTCTAGAGATATGCACGAAGCATATACTCTACAATCTGATTCATACGCTCTGTTTTCCCATCAGACTGCGGATGATCAGAGGAATTCATACTCAAAGTAATTTCCTCGTTGTAAACCATTCAGAATAAAGTAGGAAAACATGACATTATAACAGCAGGAACTAGGGATTCATCGGCGTCCCGACATACCCACATCTGCTCATGGAATTATCGGTGTCCCGAGTTACCCATATCAACATAGAGGGTCATCAGCATCTCGATGAATCACATATGTCCATCCGTAAACCATCAGGTTGACTGTACAAATCACCTAAAGTACAGAACTAGAGAAAGAAATGCCAACAAAAGAAGAATCCAAATTTCCTTATCTAAACACAAAGTCAGTTCGCCCGAGTGACCACCTCATGGCCCACACCTTGAGGGATACCTTCCTTCTTCGCACCTTCAGGTCAGGCAACTATGAAGACCGTATTCTCCAAGACTTGGGAAGACTTCAACTCTTTCCCGGGGAGAGCGTGTCTGAGCTAATGACATGGACAAGGGTCTTGGTATCTCGTATGGCAACCTACCCAGGTGACTTTATGGTCAAGCAAAGGGCACTGCAAGCCCTACCCCATCCAACAAAAGATCAAACAAAGCAGGCATGTACCTACCACCTTACTGGACTTCCAAGACTTGGCCTCTCAACTGGAGAATGCTCTCTTGATGTTTGAATGTGACAACAATTCTTCAGCCTTTGGAGTCATGTTCTCACCTGCCGACCCTGTGGCCACACTCACAAGAGAGCTGGATGCCCTGAAGCTTCATAAAGTGCAAAGTGACGACAACACCCTGGCCCAGCTAAAGAAGGAGATAGAAGAACTCAAGGCGCTACAAGAAGCAAAGAAAACAGTGTGGTGCGCCATTTGCCAAGCCTCTGGGCACTCCCCCCAAGAGTGGCCATGGATAAAGTACTACTCTTTCTGCGAGAAAGGCGGTCATGAGGACAAGGAGTGCTATTATTTGAAGGGCTTCCCGAATTACATCACCAGTAACTGTTTCATCCACCACCCAACCCTATCGGTCATTTCACATCCTTCACCCCAACATCCACACCTGTCTACCCACCGCCATTCCTACATACCCCCACACACCCTCACCCTGTAACCCTTATCTTCCACCCCTCATGCCCACTCCACCATCTCCTACACCTGTCACCCTTGCCGTTACCCCTACTCCCCACCCCCTGCTCCCCGTAATCGTCCCATCTTATGCTATTGCTGTGGGGAGTACGGTCACTACCAAGGTCGATGTCCGCATCTAGAAGGGACACCGCGGTGCCATCACTGCCCTGAGGCCAAGGATCACTACACCCGAGACTGCCCGAAGCAACGAGCTGGTGCCTCCATTGACTTCACCTCCCCAGTGCCAGCTGCTGCCACTCACTTAGTCTATGTGGGAAGTGCTGCAGACACCCCTTCCTCGGTTCTAATTCACCCATCCTTCACCTTGGGAGTGTCTCCTCACCGAAATAGCCCACCACCCTCATCTCATGTGGAGCACCCCTCCACAGGTGTGGTCATGCGTGCTCAAAAGCGGATAGAGAACCAGAACCATCAATGGAGCAAGGTGAAGTCTCTTATATGTAAATTATGTGTGCTATGTTATATGCACATTATGTGTGCATATACTAGGAGGCTAACCCACATTAGGCTTGTGAGCATGGGAGCATGGGAACAAGCCCTAGTGGAGCATGGGTTAGGACTAACCTTAAGGGTTAAGGTTAGAGTCAGGCATCCAAGGGTCACACATGGGAAATAGAGAGTCAAGAGTCACTTGAGGGCCCTCCTATATAATAGGGGCATGGGGCACACTCAAGAGAGGCTTTGGGGGACTTGGAGGCTTAGGCTATGGTCTCTTCTGCAATGGTCCATATCTACTCACCTACCATTTCACACTATAGCTACATGCAATTGGATTGGAGTTATACCTCTTGATGGTATGGGACATCAAGGTAGAGGTATGATGTATTTCATTTATAATTCATGTGTGCATCCCTTATGCCTGATTTATGCATGTTTATGCATAACAATTATCTAGAGAGATCTTAGGCCGTTATCATTCTTGGTTTGGGGTTTTTTCTGGGACAGGTGTTCTTCTTCAGGTTATGGGTCTCCCCTTGCCTAGGGAGGATGATGTAACAGTCTTTTTTTCTGTACAGGATGGATGGCAGTTGGAGAGATGTGATGTGCAGGACCTTATTGAGGGCCCCCAAATTCATCCAGTCAGAGTTATTGTTGGCAGGTAAGGGAAGCACGTCTTTGTTCACCCCCCCAAGGATGATCACAGAGAGTGTTAGCCTTTAGTTGTATGGTGGCTGCCCTATCAGCAGACATTTGCATTGGGACCCCGGTGATGGGTGTGGAAGGATGCTTGTAACCCCTTGAAAAGCATGCCTTTTTTCAGTTATACGATGTGGAATGCTAGACATCTTATCGTGGGACACATTCAGAGTGTCCCCTCTTAGACCCCATTGGGAATCCGACTGACATTCAGAGGGTTTTTTGGTGGAGATTGTGGCATTCTTATAGGAAGCCACAGATTTCCTCCTTTATCTGGGTTTCTCTTCATGGTGGTCTGCTGGCCACCCACCAATCAGTGGAGGTCAGCTCTACTGGTGCTTGCCCAGCATGCCCTAGATGTGCAGGAGCTTCGGAGTCAGTTTACCATTGTTTATGGGAATGCAGGGAAGCACAGAGGGTTTGGTTGGTGATTGCACACCTCTTTGGTAGGATTAAGAGGGATGCTATCATTTCTTTTGGTTCTATCATTTTGGGCCTTAGCTGCTGAGATTCGAGGGGACTGACAGGAGCTTGGACATTATGGTTAGGCAAGGAGTTGCTCCGCAGTGTTGTCTTCAGAATTTGCCACTTTCACACTTTGTCCCTCTAGCGCACAGAGGTTAGACAGTTCTTGGGAGATTATTGCTAGCATCTCAACCTGGAATATCTGGAAGGCTAGATGCACGGAGGCCATTGAGGGTACTCCCGTTCTTGTTTCTCAGTGTCAGGATTTGGAGTGATATTATTCACACCATCATGGCTACCTGGGCCAGACTCCAAGGATCTTCGAGGGCTGTGGAGAGGAAGTGCGGCCAGTTTATGAGAGTGGGACATTGGCATCTTTTTCACGTTCTCTCATTCGGGACCCTATTGGCAGCACAGGGCTCTTGATTGGTTGAGATCTCCACCTTTTTTGGTGTGAAATCTCCATTTTGTAAAATTTTTTTATACTTAATAGAAGTCTTCTTTCTGGAAAAAAAACACATAACAGCCAAGAAGAGGCATCAAAGGAAGATTGCACGAATGATGGAATTAAAAAAGCACGTGAGGAATTCGATGAATCCCTTACAAAATTTAAGCAATCTCTCAAATCCTCCTTTGGATGAGTTCTCTTCTCTCATGGTGAAGCTAGCATAGCTTCAACCCTTGCACCTTTAAAGGCTAACCATGAGCTACACCAAGATATCAAGAGCTACATAAAAAAAGACTGTAAGGTTTCGCAGGATTCCAAACAGACCTCAATTAAAGTGGTCAGTAGAACCAAGGTACCATTGTACACATTGGGCACTCTTGAAAAATTGAAAGACATGAAGAGGATGAAAGTGAATGGGAATATGAAACCGAAATGGGAACTGAAGCTGAAATCCAAACTGAAACTTCCATGGCTCCACTTGAGGATTCTATCATGGTATGGTTAAATTTCCATGTGGGAAATAAGGTTAATCGCAAATGCGCATTGATTAGCCCTCGAGAAAGTCATAACCTTGTGACAATAGACACTTGGATATCATTGGGCCAACTTGCAATGATCCCTAAAGAAAATTCTCTTGCAAGATACTAATGGAGAAACCATTGAAGTTCTAGGTTGCTTTAGCTATGCTACTCAAACAATCGATCAAAATGTGGAATTTAAATTCTATGCAACCCCGAATTCCCTTGAATATGATGTGTCATCCTTGGTACTTTGGTACATGACTCATGGTATTCAATTGATGAACCCATGAAAATAGTCACCTTGGACACTCCTACATGCATTGTGAAATTGCTATTACAGGAGGAAGAGACCTTGGAGGAGCTGCAACTCACAACATATCTTACTCACAAAATCCCAAGAGTTATGGTTGGATTTGAACTTTACTATAAAATCATCACAATCCAAGCACATCTTTATCCACAACAACGAGAACACAATCTCATGACCCTCGAGTTATGGGATTTGTTTGGTCAACCAATACTCAAGGCTCATCTTGAAAGAATTCAATTTACATGACATGAACATGCCATGTTTGGGGTACTTTGAACAAACAAGAATCTAACCCCCTTACTTGCAAGTTTTTTGTGGTTGAGTATGTGTTGGAAGCAAATGTGATCTTGGGGCATAAATGGACTATTGCTACCCAAGAACCAATGTGCTTTGCTAGCAATAGCATCATCATGATAGTCAATGACATAAAGTTGATGATAACATATTGCAAGGAAGAGGATCCAACCCTAAGGGATTTCTATGATGCTGAGCGAAAAAATCTATAAGCCTCTTCCTCGAAAGCCTCTCTAGTCAAAGACCTACCATCTGCGTCAATGACCAAATCCGACAAACTATCTAACTCTTCAACTCCCTCATCACACCAACAAAGTCCAATGCCAAAAACTTGCATTCAATAGCTATTACTGAACAAGTCTCCCAAGCGTAACCATCTTTCTCTAAAGAGGAACTTAAAGAAAAAGTGTCGACCTCGAAAACTCCTCATCAACCAACCTCACCACCATAGGAGAAAGCTGCATGCTCAAAAGCCTCAACATTAGCAGCTACCCCTCCACAAGAGACTCAAGCCTCATTATCAACAATGGCCATGAGTCTCAAACCCACAACCTCAGCACTAACCAATGTGAAGGAGGGCCCCAAACCTTTCGCTTCTTCAGCTAAAAAGAAAACTCCACCAAGACAACCAAAATCAAGGTATCTTAATGGTAGCAAAATGCGGGTGGAAAAGCAGCTACTTGTAGCTTAACGCTACTTCTACGAAGGTTCCAATCTAATTTGGGTTCCTCAACAATCAAGGCCTCTTCCTATGTAAAACTCAAAGGCCAAAGAAGAATAAAAGTGCTCCACAACATCATCCAAAAGCCTATGCAAGTTCCTCAAACAACTCCAACCACTCAACAAGTGTGGGTACCAAAAAGATTATTGCAAGCTCAAGGGTACTACCAAGGTAATATCAAATCTTGGATTCCAAGCACATCAAGAAGTGCCCCAAGCATGACAAAAGAAAGAAGCCTCAAAGGCATCAACCATTAACTCCTAATGTTCATCAAAGATGGGTGCCTGTGAACGTGCTTCAACAACAAGGGTATTATGATGGCAATTCCATCATATGGTTGTTGCCAACATCCAACAATGTAAAGAAAACTTCACCACCAACTTTGACTCAAAAAGCTTCACCTAAAGTTTGACAAGAATGGAGGTCCAAGCAACACCAAGCAAGCCACTCAACCCCTCTCGTGCATACATCACATAAACAAGATCTTGCATGTTCAGTCAACACCAATGGTAACCAACCAAAAGTTGTACCTACTGCCTCAACAACAATTGAGCCACAAATTCAAGAATCAATCCCCACGTCTATAACGGAAACTTATGAGCGCATCAAGAAAAAACTCATAATGCTCTTTGCACCCCTCTAGATGAGAAGCATGTGTACAGAAGCTATGCGGTAGACATAAGAACCTATTCTCTCAAAAAGGAGAGTAGTCCCACAAGAACTTGTTGCTTGTAAGGTGGTAACCAAAAACAAAATAGAAGAGTCACAGAAATGGCCTACCTAAAAATTGGTATAATTCACAAAAAAACTCCCAACGATCTTCAATAGCCATTATGTTTTTGTTAAGCTTTTAACTTACTATTCTTTTGGCTAAGTTAATGTAGCAGTTACTTCATGAGTACATATCCATACTCATGCACTGGAGAACATTTGCACTAGAACCTCACCATTGCGACAACTTTCTAGGTACATCTCTGGATGAGAAGGCCATGGTGGGCAACAGCCTGGTCAATGGTACAACCCATCACCTGGAATTTTCCTTCAAATTTCAAACCTCTCCAAACAAAGCTAAGTCTTGACAACACATTGATCTCTAATCCTTTATATAAATATGTCTATATTAGCCTCGCGAGTCGATATAATTCTTTCATGCCTTGCCAATAAATGGTTACTTCAACAAGTAGCATCTCAATAAGAGTCTATTTGAGTCGTTTAATGTACTTCATGTTTATCTACTTCATAGAGTACTTAAAAATACATAAAATCATAAAAAGCACATTGGAAGAAGCATGTAGGAACAGATCCTATTCAACAACATTTGACAAGAATTGTGCCACAAAAAGGGACATCATTGAAGGCCAAATTCTTCAAGTGATGAATGTCACTTCAATGAATCAGATGAGGAACCGAGAATCACAATCTTGTTTGTGATGATTTTGTCTACATTCCTTTGGATCCTTCCTTCTCTTCTCCTCCCAAAAATATATAAAAATGCAATTACTAAAATAAAAGCCCTACCCCATTAGTAATTCCCGCTAATATCTCACCTTTTCATTTACTTTGTCATTCCTTCCGGAGTAACAAGGACCATTGAATGTCACTTAATATCAAAAGCCATCAACAAAGCTTGTCAATTCTCCCCACACAAAGGTCTTCAACACAATCACGAGGCCGCAACAATCGGCATCAGGAAGGGGGGAATGTTAACCCATATCTAGGGTTAATAAGAGCTTCTGCCATTATCTTACATCAAGGAGTCAAGGTAGACACACCAAATGGTCATACATTTAAGATATGAAGCAATGGTGTCCAAATCCACAACTTGGACGAGCGTCCGTAATGGTTCGATGGAATACTTATGGCAATTTCCGCATTCATGAGCGTGTGGTAGCAAGTTAGGATGAAGTATCAAGTGATGTACTTCATGGATATATTATGAGAGTAGTCAATGTAATAGCATTAGGCCTCTTATGAGTTTAAAGTGCCTGACCGGCCACAATTTAAGTGAGTGTGAACACTTATGGCCATGTATATAAGTGAAAATCTCTCATAATACAAAAACAACTCTCCCATTGTGCAATAGAGACTTGATCTTGCTAATCCTCTTCTTAATCTCTCTATAATCCATGTTAGTGAGTGTGTGTGAGTGAAGTGAGGAGAGAGGAGGGATGAGTACACGTAGTGCAACATGGCAGTGTGGCAATGCTCGTGGGAGGCACATTGGAATTGCTTCTCAAGGAGTTGTGGGCTTGGAGACCTCAAGAGTTATGAGCTCGGACAATGGAAAGATCCCCATAACAGTTGTGATTTGCCAGTTAATCTTCTTCTTGGATGTGTTTTGAAGGGGGTTTGGGTGAGCCATAACACAATGCTCCAATTGAAGCCTCCAATCAAGGCTATTTTTTACACTCAGAAAAAAACAGATATTGATACCTCCTTTATGTTGATGCTTTTAATCATCAATGTTAAACATCATTTGATGATTAATCAAGGTCTTCCACCATACTTCTTGTTGATTATGGCTTTGAGAAGGATCTCCAAACTTAGCTTCAAGATTGTCTCTTTATCCTTCTCTCTCAATGCTTTAATTCTTGGCCCTCTCTCACATAGGATGCTTCTCTCCTCTCACTCTGTTGTGTACCCAAGATGAAGATGAGGAAATGCTCTTTCCTCTCTTAATATTATGCATGCCACTTACACAAGCATAGCAAAACAAGTACATCACTAAGAAATGCTCACAAAGATGATGCACACTAAGAGGTTAAGAATGTTGGCCTTCTTGGTGCTTCAAAGTGCCACTCTAAGAAACAAGAATCAAAACTCAAATGCAACAAATTTAAGCCTCAAATGCAACATAACTCTCTCACCAATTTGCCACTTAATGATATGAGAATTGGTTTTGTGAACAAATCACTCATATGAACCCACACACTTCTCACATAGAGAAATCTACCAAGAAGGGAGGCGTTGATACCATGTTAGAAAATAGATGGGATTGTAATACTAATGATGTTAATCACTTAGATTGAGGAATAGCTTAAGCATAAACAATCCCATACTTGAGCATACACAATGCTAATGACCTAGAGTGAAATAGATGCACTAAGAATGTAAATGATTAAGTAATAAACATCATAAATGTAAATGATAAATGATATTAAAAAAACATGATTAACTCAATGCAATAGAGAGAAGCCTTTTGCCCATAAAGTAACCACCAAGTATAGTACCAAAAAATGGTGTTTAGCACAAAGCTATATCATAGTCTCCTCTCTTGCACACAAATGAGTGTAGAGAACACACTTATATAGATCTTCACAAGGAGGCGGCTAGAATCCTAAATCACCTCCATCTCCCCTAGATTATCGCACCTAACTCACCTAAAAGTGACTCCTAGATTAGGGGAAGTACTCACCATGCCTACCTAGAGTAACCATGGTAATTGTGAGTTTGTATCCTTAGGAACTCTATTCCTAAGGTGCACATAGTTTTATCACTAAGGTTTAATGTTAGTGGATGCTAGATCACTAAGGTTTAATGTTAGTGGATGCTAGATCACTAAAATCTTAACACTCTCCACCCTAGCTACATCAATGAAATGAGAGCAAGAAACCATATCCTACATTGGAAAAGGGGACCATTAGGAAACCATAAAAGGACATAAGCTTTATACATATGCATAAAGCTTTATGCATAGTTACCTTTATACATATGTCTTTATGCAATAAATATTTATGCTTAATACATATACATATGTCTTTAAAGAGCTCAAAGCTCTTTAATAGATATGCATAAGCTTTATCCTTAAGTACAATGCATAAGAGCTCAAGAGCTTAAAGCTCTTATTCCTTGAGCTCTTATGCATTTAGATCTTAAGCACAATGCATAAGAGCTAAGAGCTTATATATTGAGCTCTTATGCACTATCCTTTATGCATAAGGCTTGAAGCTCTTAAGCACAATGCATAAAAGCATTGCAATATTTTTCATTGTGCTTAAGCACTTCAAGCTCTTATGAATAAGATCTTAAGCACAATGCATAAGAGGCTCTTATGTATGAGAGCTTAAAGCTCTTATGCATTATGCCTAAAGCTTACTTCTTATTACCTAGACATGAAAGGTTAATGGTTATGCATAAAGGCTTTAAGAATAGGCTTATGTATAAAGCCTTTACACATAAGCTTTTTACATAAGCGTATGCATAAATACTAAGCATTAGGCTTATACATAAGGACTTATACATTGAAAGATCCCTGTCCCCACCGCGCAACAAATTCTGGGGTGCTAGCAGGCGGAAGTAGCACTTCTTGCGCGGAGTAGGGTCCCTCACTCGGGGCCTCGCCCAGGTATATCCGGACAAGAGACTAATCCCTCGGTTCTTCCAAAACCGAACCCACTTCCCTCGTCCAAAAAACATAGGCGATTCTTCCAAGATAATTTTACTCTAACGTAGTCAAGCCTTAACTAACAGAACTGATCTGACCGAACCCGTAAGTCCCATAGTCAGATCAATGAAAAGATTGCACTTGGATCATAGAGACCAACGCTTTTTTCCTCATTGCGACACAGCCGTTGATTCTTTTCCACCATAGAACAATTTTTATCTGGGATTTGATCCATCAGTCCAGCCTAACCCCATCTAGTCCCGTGGGTTAGCCAACTGCCCCAACCACTGTAGTGATGGGATCCATTTAAGAATTTGGTTAGGTTTTGTCCTGGGTACCGGGGAAAAGAGTTCCCAGGCCCCCTAGCCGGATATTCATGCAAACTTAAAACTAGTCACACCACTTACACACCCAATATGAAATTGCTTTTTTCACAGATTCAGTCTTTAAAACAATATTTTTATAAAACCATAGTATCGCTGATCATAATCCTCTAAAATATCCGGTTTATCCTAATTTCTAATTTTTCCTTCATCGGTGTACTTATGGCATCATTGGCAACCAGAATGCTCACCACCTGTCCACTCAGGTGTCTTTTCGATAGTTCCTAGCTCATAGTACCCGGCAATATATTCACTTATAAAAATCAAAATGGAATCTCTGTTGAAGATTCAGCAAGATCAACCAACAGATCCATATAAAAGAGCCATGGACTCATCCGTTGGGACCAGCAAGGTCAATCAACCAGATCCATGCCTGAATTCAGAAAACAACTCTTACTCCTTGTTCCAATATCTTCTATGACGTACGTGTGGGTATCTTCGGCGACCCAGAGCCCGAGCATCGTATGGTCAGCACCCTCTAAGATCCTTCGCAGGTCACCTAGCGCTTTACTCATAGGCCGCTTCCTTTGTCCCTCATCCACCGTACTCGAAGCTCACCATTTAAATCAAACCGAGGGTGTGGTCAAGACCTCGAGCAATCTTGCTACGCGAGACGTCCTCTGTGCTGACCGTCGCTGCTGCAACTTTATCAGTTAGGTCTCCACGACCTCATTCACAAGACGGTCAAAATGCTTCCCCAGCATTCTTGACATAAAATAGTCATTTAAAAACAAGTCATAAATATAGTTTCTATAACAAACTCTCGTCTTTCCACATTGTTCCAAATCAATCCTCATGTAATTCATATGTATTCCCATTCTCATCAAATTATTTTCCATCTCATCACATCTTTTCTCATTTATCCACATCAGACCTATTCCTTTCGCATCTACCCATCTCCACATCTCATCACATCACATATCACATCTATCCCAATTTACATCACATCTCATTCACTCACATCCCCATTCACATGACATCACATCTCATTCATTCACATCCTGATTCACATCACATCATATCTATTCACGTCCATCACATTCATTTACATCACATCCATCACATCACATTCATTCATATCCATCACATTCATTCATTCATATCCACCACATTCATTCTCATAACCATCCCATCACATACATTCTATCCACATTATATTACATCACTTCTATCCACATTCATACACATCTCATCTCATTCATCCACATCCATCCAATCGTTCACATGTATGACTACTCACATCTATCCATACATTCATATCTATCACTTCACATCCACATATATTCATGTCACATCACATCTCTTTACATCACATCACATTCTTTCACATACACATCCACATCCATTCTTTCACATACATTTACATCCATTCTTTCACATACTCATCCACATCCATTCTTCACATATACGCATCCATATCCATTCTTCACATACACATTCACATCCATTCTTCATATACACATCCACATCCATTTTCACATACACATTCACATCCATTCTTCACATACACATCCATATCCATTCTTCACATACACATTCACATCCATTTTCACATACACATTCACATCCCATATCATTCATTTATATCCCGATTCCCATAACATCACATCTCATTCATTCACATCCCGATTCACATGACATCACATAAAGGTAAAGAGAAAGTGGTTGAGTCCCTTGGTATGCCCGATATTTCTATAGGGCATTCTCTTGTTGATGGAGAGTCTAGTGGCTCGGAGATGAGCTGCGAGACCCCTCTGCCCCTTCCATCATTCTGGCGTAAGACAGTCCTTTAAGAAAACAGGGTTTCTATGCAAGTTTTTAGTTTGATTTTCTTTTGAATACAAGAGTATTTCTTGAATCAGTATCCCCAAAACTTCTTGATCGGAATTCTAAATTTCATACCAGAATTCCTCGAATTCTATAACCTTGATCCACAGATCAATTCGAAGGGTCTCTAACTTAGTTTCAGATTTGGCGAGAATTTTAAGTGTATTTTTCTAAACTGGTCACTCCTTCTTTCCTCGAAACTGATGAAAGAGTTTAGTCTTGGTCATAGTCTGATTCCAAGTTCGAGTCGGATAAGATTTTTCCTGAACTATCTTTCTCGAAAAGGTTTGATAATTCAGTTACTATTTTACTGAATTTCTTTCTTTGAATATTCACTTAACTGATTTCTAAATTAGTTACAAATTTCAATGAGGAATAAATTAATCATTTATCTGAATATTTCGATCTCGATAGATTTCTTGAATTTTCTTTTACAATCCGTGTGAATATAAAACGATAGAAATTTCTCTCTTAGAGTATTTAATTATTCATTTATCAAATACTCATAGAATTTAACCATAGAATTTAAGAGAATTCTAATTTTGATATAATATTCTTTATGCATCTATTTATGCATAAAAATCTATTTCAATGGGAATAACACTTTTATATTTAAAAAAATCCTTTTATGCCTCTATTTATGCATAAAATCAAATTTAATAGGAATAACACTTTTAAAATAAAAAGAATTTCTTTATGCATCTATTTATGCATAAAAATCAATAATATAAGAATAACGCTTTTACAATAAAAAATTTCTTTATGCATCTTTCTATGCATAAAAATCAATTTTAATAAGAATAACACTTTTGTAATTAAAAAAATTCCTTTATGCATCTTTCTGTGCATAAAAATCAAATTTAATCCAAATAACACTTTTGTATTTTAAAAAAAATTTATGCATCTTTTTATGCATAAAAATCAATTTTAATAGGAATAACACTTTTGTAATAAAAAAATATCCTTTATGCATCTTTCTATGCATAAAAATCAAATTTAATAGGAATAACACTTTTGTAATAAAAAAAATCCTTTATGCATCTTTCTATGCATAAAAATCAAATTTAATAATAATGACACTTTTGTAATAAAAAAGTTTTCCTTTATGCATCTTTCTATGCATAAAAATCAATTTTAATAGGAATAACACTTTTGTGATTAAAAAATTTTCCTTTATGTCTCTTTCTATGCATAAAAATCAAATTTAATAGGAATAACACTTTTGTAATAAAAAAAATTCCTTTATGCATCTTTCTATGCATAATAATCAATTTTAATAAGAATAACACTTTTGTATTTGAAAAAAATTCCTTTATGCATCTTTCTATGCATAGAAATCAAATTTAATAAGAATAACACTTTTACAATTAAAAAAAATTAATTATGCATCTTTCTATGCATAGAAATAAAATTTAATAAGAATAATACTTTTGTAATAAAAAAACATTTCTTTATACATCTTTCTATGCATAGAAATCAATTTTAATAAGAATAACACTTTTGTAATTAAAAAAATTCCTTTATGCATCTTTCTATGCATGAAAATCAAATTTAATAATTAATATCAGTTGATATCCATGCATATTCATAGGTGAATATGTACATGGAGTAATTAGAATATTTCTTTTAGATGCAAAAATGGTGGAAATTACTCTTTTGGAATAACATAAAAATAAACTTTCTTTTCCATAAAATTTTAAAAAATTTTGCCATAACCTCCTTTGTAGTATGGCTGACCATTTCTCATTTTTATCATTCTTTATTTAACTTAAATTAACCCAAATTAGATTTATAGAACTCTAATCTACACAATTTTCTAAATTCAAGAGAGTAAACAATAAGAAGAGTTTAATTAATTCCTTAGTTAATCTTTCTAGGACTGAGAAAGGTTGGAATGTAAAGAGGAGAAGGGGGTGGCCTTTTTATCAAAGGCATAGCATTTGAATTTAATTCAACATTTGCAAAACATAAAAATTAAGCAAACCATAGATTTTTCATTAAACAATTAAGAAAATTAGCTTACATGGAGCTTGTAAGCTCTCCTTTGGCGTGAGGGATTGAGGATTCTACTCTTGTTTGAAGCAAGAGTAGCCACCAATTCACTTTGGAGAGGATTAGGCCAAAACAAATTGAATTATTAAAAAATTCAATGTAGATGGCTCAGGGCAGGAGTAAAGTAATAGTGCATAAACACTATTAAGCTTTTACAAAGGAGGAGGCTTCTATTTATAGGAAAAAGTGAGCCTCTAACCAAGCAAACTGATTCTAGAATTTTTCAGATCAGTTTGGTCAATTTTTGACCATTTTTGGGTCAGTTCAGCTTACTTTTTGAATCTAGTTTTGAAACAGGAGAGAGGAGAGATGAAAATATCTCATTTTATTGATTAAGAATTGGGGGTAATGATGAGAAAAAGGCGCCTGGTTCTTGAGGGAAGATCCCCACACTGAGGTGTCAAAATTCAGTTTTTTAATTCTTTTCTTTGGTCCTTAGTCCACACTCTTCATCTTATGTGAGCATTTACTCTTTTTTTTGGGGGGGGTTCTTTTATTCTTCAATTTATCTCCTCTACAGTCGGTTCTATGTCAGAGTTGGGAACTGTTTTGGTCATCTAGATGTCACAGTTGAGGCTCATATATGGAATATCAGAGGTGTTGGAGGTCAGTGGTACTGACTTGGGAGGATAGCTAGAAGAGTCAGATGGATCATATAGGGAGGTTGGGATGGTGTTTGGGTGTCAGTTAGAGGGCTTAGAACAATTGTAAAGTTGATTGGTGCCCTTGGAGCTAGGATTTCAGTGTCCCCTAGTTTTGATCGCATTGTGTTTTCTTATTATGTGCCTGCTAGTGGTGTAGTAGAGGTCATCATCCAACCACCAAAAAACATTCAGTTAGAGGGCTTAGGACAATTGTAAAGTTGATTGGTGCCCTTGGAGCTAGGATTTCAGTGTCCCCTAGTTTTGATCACATTGTGTTTTCTTATTATGTGCCTGCTAGTGGTGTAGTAGAGGTCATCATCCAACCACCAAAAAACATTCATAGAATTGAGGGATGGCATACAATGGTTGCACATGTATACGATCCTTTGTGAGAGTAGTTTCATTTTTAGCAGCCTTGACTGATCTCATCAATAGTGTCCTTGCACACCTCTCAAATTTTAATTTTGATTTTAGTGTCCAAATAGTTCCCTTGTATACTTCTCTCATATTTTATTTTTTTTCAGTATCCAAAGTTGTTAACAATTGCCACATGTGAGTTCAAGGAAGAAGATGAGGAGGCACATCTTATTGTGGGAGAATCTAAATTTAGTTATGATTAAGCAACTAGGGAGCTAAAAAATTTATGTGGATTTATGGCTGATAAGGAAGGAGCCAATTGGAATGCTATTTGTAGGGTTTACAACAATGGCGAAAAGATGGTTGGAAAACAACACTCATGACTTTTTCATTTTGCAGAGATAGCCTTAATGTTCATACCAATAAATATATTTTCTTGTAGTATACAGAGGTGCATATTTCAATGTGTGAAAAGTGGAGGACATGCAAGACAAAAGATGATGCTATTGTACAATTTAGAAAAATTCGTGTTTGGTGGGCAACAAGTAAAGCTACAGACAAGAGCATTGCAAAACTTGATAGTTGGCTTAGTTGGTGGCATTTTAGAGTAGGACACTAGGGATAGTTTCTTGTACAAATGCATAAAATGTAAGGTTCCCCCTTTCCACAAATAGGAGAAACACTTAAGATAGTCCACTAAGTCTTATCTTGGGAAAAATTTCCTATTCATCGACACCTTGACCCTGTAGAGATTGAAGGATACGATTCATAGGTATGACCTAGCTCTATCCCGCAGGGGGAGCGTGATTTTCTAAACATCAAATCACCCATAGGGCAATTGATCAGAAATTGGGCAACTACTAGACTTGATTTCTAGAGACAACGCTTTTTTCCTCATCTTATGCAAGGCACAGTCGCTGGCCTAGTCTTCTAGAATAGAGTTGCCCGAGAACCTAACTATCTAACGTAGGGCTTTCACTTAATCTGTTGGAAAGCTACCCGACTAATCGGGTCCACCCGTCCGTAGGATGGTGCCGTCAGGGCATTCCATCCTCCCACTTTCCACCCTACTCACGCATCAATTTGTTTTCTAATTAATACTACCACACTGTTTGACATAAATAAACATATTCCTTAATTAGGGCCCTTCTTCACAAGGTTCGTTAAAACAGCCTTTTTCTACAATACAATCATACCAAAGACAAGATTTATAAAAACAAAGTTAAACATGAATCAATTTCATACAAGCCAAAGTGGCTCTCTTATTCTTTTCCTTTATAACGCCGATGATCTAGAATTCGGCCTTCCAGCCTCCACATGCTGGGCAAAATCCTACGGGACCATACACCTCATCGTCGGCCGCTGGCGAGGACTCAAGCCGGCCTATCGCCCTCTCAGGCTCCATCGCTCGATCCTCCCGCCCCTCAGAGGGATGTCTACGCACTAGGGTGGGCTAATTCACCGCACTAGCCTGGGCCCTCAAAACTAGGCAGCACCATCACAATCACTTGCCTCAATCGGCAAACCTCATTCTCCCAATGGTATGAGGGATACCATGGGCCAACTCTGGGCCTTACTAACGTCTCCGCCGTCCGGGTACACAAGCACAAGAACGGGGCAGCATCAAGGCAGGGAGAAGTTATACCTGTACCTTAATTTAACCAAGATAACAATCCATTTACTCACTAAACCATATGACTAGGATCCATGTCACCTTCTTTAAGAAAACAATCTTTTTCACAAAGATTTTAGCATTTCAACTTGAGATTGCGATAAGACATTCTTTATTAAGGCATATGCTATTGCTTAAAAGAATACAAACTTTAAATGGTAAATCAATTAAATAGATCACTGTAACAATCAATAGAGAAGCCGGGGCCATACCTCAACCCCTAAGAATGATATGTAAATTAAAAAAAACAAAATATGTATATACCTTATAGAAATTTGTCTTTTATCTCGTTGTCCTTGCTTGTTAACAAGAGCTTTAGAACTTGACATATGAGAATAGAATCTTCTAATACCTTGTCCTTTGATTGAAATCATCCAATAATCTCCAAGCTTTATCTCCTCTTACTCATACTGTGATTCTTCTCTCTTTCTAAGATCTATGGCAAAATAGCCTTCTTCTACAGGTCTACAGCATAGTATTCTTTCTCTAAAAGAAAAGCTATGGAGTTTTGGTCTCTTCCTCCGAAAGACTATAGAAATCTAAGCTTCTTTTCTAAGATATTAGATAAGAATGAAGGGATATATGCATCTCAACTCTAGGATTACCTTGAGGCTACTTGCTACCTTCTCACAGTTTTCTCTATGTAGAGACCCTGACAGAAATAGCAAACTGTTTCGGCCATAACTCTCTGATAAAAACTTAGAATATAGTCATGTAACCAGTCAAAAGAACAGGAAGGCATCTGGTCTACAAGCCCACGCGGGCAGAATAGGCAAAAACGTCTGTATATAGCCGCAAATGCACCATCTTTAGAAACGCGTTGTTTTTTCATATTTTTAGTATGCATGGACTCTAAATGTGTAAAAGTACTCTAAATATGACCTCTTATCACCTAAAATCGAAATTCTATTTTTGGGGATACTTATCTCTTAATAGAACTATTCTTATGTTCTTATTTCTTTTAGGATTTTTGGAGCTAATATTTTTATTCTAACACTTTTCTAATGTTTCTAGCCTTATTATCTCACTCTTTCTAATTACACTCTCTTTTCTTATTGAAATCTATATTAAAAGAGACACATACATACATGGCTTGGGAGGGACGTTACAATCTCCCCCACTTAAAAGATTCGAGATGTCCTCATCTCGCGAGCTGGGGTAGTATCTAAGTAAATCCTCCTGTCTCTTTCAAATTGGTGTCCCCACCACCACTAGGTAAAAATCTTCTTTTATCTAAACATTGTTCTTAAAGAGTCTTTTATTTCATGTGTTTGGCTTGTTTTATTTAGCCTCCAAAAGGTCTTTATTATTCTAGAGTTAATTGGCCTTATTATCCTAATTTCTTGCATCCCTATACCTCTCATATGATATGAACCTTAGAATTCCTTATTCTATACCCCCATGTAATATGGTACTTAACAAATTATCATGGTAGAAAAATATAAGGGAATCAATTCTTTACGTAATCTAACCTATGATAGTAATTTCATAATCTTAGAATCGTCTTGTAGAATACCTCTATTCATCATGTACATTACTTCACATGAATCTTGCACCAATCCTCTTCTATTTACTCATAGAAATACTTGTTGAATTCGATTATCTTTAACCCTGCTATCTCTATTTTTTGACCTAATTTTTGCTCTAGCTCATGATTCCTTGTAGCCAAGGGTGGGCTTGATGTTCCTCTTGAATTAGGGGACCTCTTCTTGATTAACATGGAAGGACTCATGTCCTTCTCGACACTTTCTATACAAAAAAACTTTATCATAGTCTCTGGCTATAATTATGGCTTCTGAAATAGAGGATAGTTTTACATTCTTGATGAGGTTATTCAAAGGTAGATTAAGCTTCCAGATGAATTGATGGAGAAGAGTTACCTCATCCATCTCTGCAGCAAATCAAAGAAGTTTAACAAAAGTTGGTGGTATTCTTTTAGGGTCTTCCTTTCTTGGGTTAGCTCAGAAAATTCATTCATTTTATCCTCTCAAAATCCTGGAGAACAAAACCTTTCACGAAGGTGTACTTTCATGGCATCTCATAACTGATTCTAGCTCTAGTGGTTAGATTGACAACAATGCTTCTAACTTTCTAGCTCCAATGGTTAAATTGACAATAATGCTTCCAACTAATTTGGCATTTCTTACGATTTTTAGACGCGAGCAAGGGTGAGCTTGCTTCTTTCATTGTATCCATTAAAAGTTCAAAACTATCAAATACTTATCATAGCACCACATTTGAAGGTAGTCAAGATTAACACATCTGAGATCTTCATTTTTTTGAGAATTACACGTCTGGTATCTTGGAACTAACACATCTAAGAGCATGATCCTCTGGGAATTACACATCCAAGACCCATGTTTGTCTGAGATGGTTTAAAGATCTTGGATGATCGTCCTAGTGTATAGTATCGAATGGATGGCATTCACACGTCAACTATTCAAATCTTAATGGAGTTACAATCTTAATAATTTATAATATGCAAGTTAATGAGATATATCCTGAAAATTTCTCTAAACAAGTTTCGGTCTATCCTTCCAGTCTCTCACTAGTTTCTTAATTTGATCACCCTATGTTTTCCTCACAAAAGGTTTTCTCCCCAATCTCATTTCTCAAATTTATTGTACAAATATCTTGCGTGTGCACCCCCAAGATACAAGCACAATTTCATAAGATGATCGTCTCAACATGTGAGGATATTCAAATCACTTCTATGGCCAGTAGAGATGATTGATTCGTCCTCATATGATAAACAATCACTTGTTTTAATCCCTTTGATAGTTAACCTTTGAAAAATAAATCCTAGGAACTAAGATCGGCTCTGATACCACTTGTAAGGTTCCCCCTTTCCACAAATAGGAAAAACACTTAAGATAGTCCACTAAGTCTTATCTTGGGAAAAATTTCCTATTCATCGACACCTTGACCCTGTAGAGATTGAAGGATACGATTCATAGGTATGACCTAGCTCTATCCCGCAGGGGGAGCGTGATTTTTTAAACATCAAATCACCCATAGGGCAATTGATCAGAAATTGGGCAACTACTAGACTTGATTTCTAGAGACAACGCTTTTTTCCTCATCTTATGCAAGGCACAGCCGCTGGCCTAGTCTTCTAGAATAGAGTTGCCCGAGAACCTAACTATCTAACGTAGGGCTTTCACTTAATCTGTTGAAAAGCTACCCGACTAATCGGGTCCACGCGTCCGTAGGATGGTGCCGTCCTCCCACTTTCCACCCTACTCACGCATCAATTTGTTTTCTAATTAATACTACCACACTGTTTGATATAAATAAACATATTCCTTAATTAGGGCCCTTCTTCACAAGGTTCGTTAAAACAGCCTTTTTCTACAATACAATCATACCAAAGACAAGATTTATAAAAACAAAGTTAAACATGAATCAATTTCGTACAAGCCAAAGTGACTCTCTTATTCTTTTCCTTTATACCGCCGATGATCTAGAATTCGGCCTTCCAGCCTCCACATACTGGGCAAAACCCTACGGGACCATACACCTCATCGTCGGCCCGCTGGCGAGGACTCAAGCCGGCCTGTCGCCCTCTCAAGCTATTTCGCTCGATCCTCTCGCCCCTCAGAGGGATGTCTACGCACTAGGGTGGGCTAATTCACCGCACTAGCCTGGGCCCTCAGAACTAGGCAGCATCATCACAATCACTTGCCTAAATTGGCAAACCTCATTCTCCCAATGGTATGAGGGATACCATGGGCCAACTCCGGGCCTTACTAACGTCTCCGCCGTCCGGCTACACAAGCACAAGAACGGGGCAGCGTCAAGGCAGGGAGAAGTTGTACCTGTACCTTAATTTAACCAAGATAACAATCCATTTACTCACTAAACCATATGACTAGGATCCATGTCACCTTCTTTAAGAAAACAATCTTTTTCACAAAGATTTTAGCATTTCAACTTGAGATTGCGATAAGACATTCTTTATTAAGGCATATGCTATTGCTTAAAAGAATACAAACTTTAAATGGTAAATCAATTAAATAGATCACTGTAACAATCAATAGAGAAGATGGGGTCATACCTCAACCCCTAAGAATGATATGTAAATTTTTAAAAAAAACAAAATATGTATATACCTTATAGAAATTTGTCGTTTATCTCATTGTCCTTGCTTGTTAACAAGAGCTTTAGAACTTGACATATGAGAATAGAATCTTCTAATACCTTGTCCTTTGATTGAAATCATCCAATAATCTCCAAGCTTTATCTCCTCTTACTCATACTGTGATTCTTCTCTCTTTCTAAGATCTATGGCAAAATAGCCTTCTTCTACAAGTCTACAGCATAGTATTCTTTCTCTAAAAGAAAAGCTATGGAGTTTTGGTCTCTTCCTCCGAAAGACTATAGAAATCTAAGCTTCTTTTCTAAGATATTAGATAAGAATGAAGGGATATATGCATCTCAACTCTAGGATTACCTTGAGGCTACTTGCTACCTTCTCACAGTTTTCTCTATGTAGAGACCCTGACAGAAACAGCAAACTGTTTCGGCCATAACTCTCTGATAAAAACTCAGAATATGGTCATGTAACCAGTCAAAAGAACAGGAAGGCATCTGGTCTACAAGCCTACGTGGGCAGAATAGGCAAAAACGTCTGTATATAGCCGCAAACGCACCATCTTTAGAAACGCGTTGTTTTTTCATATTTTTAGTATGCATGGACTCTAAATGTATAAAAGTACTCTAAATATGACCTCTTATCACTGAACTTGAATTGGTTCTGGAAGTAATACAAGAACTCTCTTCTTCATCTCTCTGTAATTTATGCAATGTTTCGGGATAGGAATGTTGGGGTGTTGTCTTAAGAAACATGTTGTATACTTAAGAGAGAGAGAGAGAGAGAGAGAGAGAGAGAGAGAGAGAGAGAGAGAGAGAGAGAGAGTGTGTGTGTTATGTGGTGGAGTGAGAGAAGATCATGTGTGTGAGAAGTTCCAAGGCCGAGCGGTATTCTGAGTGTCCCCATGACTACACTAGATTAGAATCTCTAGCAGGTGGCTACATGTCTCCCACGACATTGCCCAACTGGTCCGTCACACCAAACTGTTTTCTTGCCTATCCAATCACGAAAAACACCTAGCGATCCTGCTGGGGAACCACTACTACAAAACCACACTGCTGGGCAACCACTACCACAAAACTGCGTTGGGGAACCACTACCACAAAACCGCACTAGGAAACTTCCTGTTGAAAGAACTCTACTCTCCTGGTGAAGTGAGAAAATCTATGTTGAGTAGAATTTTGCACCTTTAAACAAAGGAAACTCTGAAAATGAAAACTCCAGTTTTGCATAGCTAACTCTATATCAAGCCTCTGGAGAAACCATAACATGGAGAGAATTTTCTAGGAAGGTCATGATGGAGAAACTTTTGCCACATTACCCAACTAGTAGGAGTGGATTCAGGCATGCCTTCTGCATGATGATGGTGAGCCTAAGAATGCAAAAAAGTAATGCCTTCCAAGAAACCCTCTAGGAAACTCACAACTGGGAGTGCCTCGCACCGTTCCAACCAGAAAGATAGTGCGGAAACTTCCACAACACCACACAAGAAAGAGGGAGTATCAAGGTTCAAGAATAATTTAGACCAAGAAAAGGAGTTCCAAGAGCTAGAAAGTTATGCACAGTCCAAGTCCATGAAGCCTAAGAGGGGTGGAGCAACGAAATTCGGAAGACCAACCATAACTAAAAAAAACCCAGAAAAGGTTCAAGGGAGCCATGGCATCATTAACCAAAACTTTCTTGGTATTCTCGAGAGAGAAAGGGGAAGATGTAGATTTGCATGTAAGGAGTTTTGAGCAATACGGGAAAGTAGCTAGACCTCGGGATATGGAAGAGCCAGGGCCCAATGAAATCCATAGAGATTCTTTCATGAACACCTTGAAAAACATAGCCACAAAGTGGGTATCAAGGTACCAAGACAACCATTTCCAGACTTATGAAGAGTTCATGACTGCTTTTCTGGGGAGATTTTGCAAGATAAAGTCTGTAAGTCAACTCTGTGATCAAATGAGAGAACTATGACAAGAAGACATGGATGTGGAAGCCTATGGAACAAAATTGACCCCTCGGTGCAAAGAGTTGCAGATTGGTTTGTCCAAGGGCTTAAGCTAGATATCCATGCAATGGTCAGCACAAAACAAGCCAGAACTAAAGAGGGGTTTGAGGAACTAGTTGAACTAGCCAAAATGGCAGAAAAAAGAAGCCAAGAAAGAAGGCAAAAGAGGAAGCCTAGGAAAAGTGTCACAACTGAGGAGGATGATTCAACCGACACCTCACAGGACAACCCAGTGGTAGTGAAGAAAAGAAAATATAAAAGAAGAAACCCACAAAGGTAAAATGATCCCCAGAGAACTTGCGCTGCAGGTGAAGGAGCTCATGCAAGAAATGAAAAAGAGAAAAGCTCATAGCTCCTCAAAAATATGTTCTACTCTCAATGCAAATAGGAAGGCAACCTCAAGGAGGAATGCATAGCGCCAGTGTACCATCTGTAATATGTATATTCATAATACATGGAACTGTAGGTACAACATGAAGAATAGATCTTCGATGGTGAACAGCATGGAAGGATTGGAAAGAAGACCCCCAGGAATGGGAAGGTATGGGCATAGAGGCTATGAAAATTACTCAAGTAGGAAAAGCCAAGGACATGCTAGTGGATCTACCACCTTCACATGCTACTATTGCCAACAACCTAGGCACACCAAGGTGCTATGTGCCATGACGAAAAAGAATGATGAGGAAATACAGGCGAAATTGATTCAAAGAAAATCTACCAAGCCCAAAAGAGGAAGCCCAGGAAAAGTGTCACAAACTGAGGAGGATGATTCAAGAAATACCTCACAGAACACCCTAGTGGTAGTCAAGAAAAGAAAATACAAAAGAAGAAACCCACAAAGGCAAAAATGAGCCTTGGAGAACTGAGGCAGTTGATGCAAGAAATGAAAAAGAGCAAAAGCTTAAAATTCTACAAAAATGTGTTCTACTCTCAATGCAAACATGAAGGCCACCTCAAGGAGGATTGCACAGTGCCACCAACGTGTACCATTTGTAATTCATGGATATGTAGGTACAACATGAAGAATAGAGCTGCCATGGTGAACAGCATGGAAGGAGCGGAAAGAAGACCCCCAGGAATGGGAAGGTATGGGAGTAGAGGCCATGGAAATTACTCAGGTAGGAAAAGCCAAGGACATGCTGGTGGATCTACCACCTTCACATGCTACTATTACCATCAACCTAGGCACACCAAGGTGGAATGTGCCATGAAAAAAAAGCATGATGAGGAAAGACGTGGAATTTATGCAACTCAAAGAAAATCTACCAAGTGCCAACATGATGCAAAACCGGATGCCTTAATCACAGAGATTCAAGACATCCTAGAAATCACAACGGCTAAAGCTAATGAATTTGGTGTAGTGAAAACTCCGATGGATAATCCTAGCTCACCCAAAGCTCGCAATAAAGCAGCTATGGACTGGGACCAGCAAGAGAAGGTGAGGATTCAAACCACCAAGGAAATAGAAAAAGAAGGCAAGGAAAGTAGAAGGAGGATAGCTCATTTGGAAATCATCACGGATATACCGGAGGCAAGTGGGAATCTGCAAAAGATGCAAGCAGGGCTCAACAAAATGAAAGAAGCTTGGTGTGAGGTGAAAAAAAGAAGAAAGAACCTGCCTCTATAGCCCTTCCACCTCCCAAACTTGGAAACACTACCACGAACGGGGCACCACCAGCCACCACGGATGGAACTCTCTCTCACAATTTGCCACCCACCCACACCATAAAGACAGCTCAAAACCACGAAGAACAGATGATCATTCAGCAAAAAACATATACAGCATCAACCATGTACAAACTCAACAAATACACCAAGGACCAAGACTTTGGCTAGGATTTACTGCCAAGGGAATACACCCTTGCGTCTGACGACCAAGCCTCTGTCTCCTGGTTCCTGTAATCTCCAGAGGGCGCCCACACCAGCTAACCCTTCTTTACTTTCTCTGTAGCCCGGCTACTCTCTGTCTGCTGCTACTTGCCAAGTGTCGTAGGCGAGCCCCACTGTCTCCAGCCCACACATAACCACCTCTTCTGCATCCAACACACACAAAAAACCAAGGCTCTCTCTCTGGTCAGCATCCACACACTGCCTGCAATCATCGCCCATACAAGACCATCTACTCCTCACCAGAAGGCGCCCACACCAGCTAACCTTCACTCAGCAACTCCCACTCTCTGTATGTCGTGACCAGTAGCTTCACCAACCACCAGAGCCTTGCACAATCTCTTCACCACGAACCACTGCTCAACGCAGCATCACCTCCTCTAGAATCCACAGCCCAAGCCACATCACCTGTACACTGTTCCCAGTCTCGCCACCATGGCTTCCTTCTTCACACAGGCTCCACTTGTTGCCCTTGATCACCCCTCTTCAGCGACCTGATCTCTCAAACTTGGCGGTCCTTTTTCCCTCGCCTCTGGCTGCTGCAGTACTCCAGTTTCGCCTTCCTTCACCTCGGCTTCATCAGTCCGTCTCCAATTCCAAGGCGGCCAATCACTTTTCTCTCTTCGCAAGTCTGGCTGTGCTCCAGCTCTTCTACTAGGCGATCCTCTCCTTCACGCCAGCTGTTATACAGCACCACGCTAGCGTCTTGCCTTATTACCAGCCAGCTCTACCTCCACACACTAGGCGGCCAGCTTTTTTCGCACGATCACCTTCATCATGGCGACGACCCACTGGTTCCAGTCACCTGTGCTGTTGCGCCCAAGAGCCTTCCTCCTCTACACCTGCAGAATCCCCCTCGTTGGCGTTCACAGCTGGCTGTTCGCATGCCTCTTTCTCCCGCAGCGCCAGCTAACTTTCTACGTAAGGCCCCCTCACGCTTTGCAGTTGCCACTTTCCCCTCTGGACCGCGATCACCAGGTCGCCAACCGGATTCTTTACCTGTAGAGCTGCACCCTTCTCTCCTTGCCGGAGGTAACTCTTGCCAGCTTCACTGCTCCAAGCGTTGCCAAGGCTTTTCTTAAAATCCCTCTGTGCATCCAACTGCAACGTCGGCAGCAGCCCTTCTTACTCTCACGTGGCGCCACCTTCTAGATAATGCGTTGGCAGCCAGTGCTAGTTCCACATGGCCATTACTATAATATTTATAGACACCTTGATTATATTTTATATCATTCTTTAGCCTCAAAATGATGGCCATACATCCTATATCACCTTAATTTACTTAGTCATGCAACACCCACAACTTCCAAAACAATGCAAGATCTATCCACTGCCATGATCATCAACATCATCACTTACCATCACAGTCGGTGCTATGCCTTTAGTAACCACCCGCACATCACACCGTTGCCATAAAAACTTCCAAACTCCAGCATCTTCTCCCAAAAAAAACACGTGCATAAACCAGCTCACGACAAAACCACTCGGCCTATACACTTGCCAGGGCATTCAGGGCAAATTTTATTCACACCCCATGCACCATATGTACACTAACCAAAAACACCTTTCAGATTTTAGCCTGACATACTTTGCCCAACCCCTAGCCTGCTGAATCATTTATGATCAGCAGAAAGCATATGACCACGTTTCCCTCCGTCAATCCTCTGAGCATCATACAGTGTAACCAACACATCTCTGTTCCAAATAATCCAAGAAACTCTGTCATCCTCCCAAGGCATAATTTGCCATCCCCCTTCCCACTACGGTACATCAGAACTTCTGAAAACAAAGCTTCTGACATACACACCATCCTGTCTCATCTCAAGTCCAAAATCACTGATATGGTCAACACCAATATTAGAGAACCAGTGAAGCAATTCCTGCTGAGGGTAAAAATTTATGAAAGCCTCATCAAAAAAGACCTGTTGTACCATAATACTTTCCTGTCCATCCATATAAGAAGCCTCACCATCAAAACCAGCCACCACAGGCAAAACAAACTCCTCTTCAACAGGCAACATTGCCAAAGCATCCACCTCAGTTCCTGTATCCTCATCTTTATCAAGGTCAATCAGAAATTCATCTATTACAGCATCCATCTCATCCATAGTATCAGCATCATTCATAGACTTCTTGTGTTTCTCTTCCTTCATAGCCTCAATTCTGGTCATGGCTTTCTTAACATTAATACACATCTGGTCATCCAGCTCCAACTCAGGCTCATCATCCTGTAGACTGTCTATATCCCACTCATCCCACACAGGTTCATTATCCAAAGACTTAAAAGCAAGCTCTTTCACATCACATGCATACCTTTGCTCATGATTCACTTGTACCTCCTCGCATTCTTCATGTATGGTCTCTTCTTGTCGGGTATCCTCATCAACAAGCACTTCCTCATCAATAACCAGGGCATCCATCTCTGCATCCTCCTCACTGGATGAAGTATTTCCTGTTCCCTCACTAGTAGTAGTACTACTAGTGTAGTCGTATCATCATCACTTGAATCAGCTTCACTTTCCTCTTCATCACAAACCGGCTTTTGGTTATCCATGTTAAACTGCTTCTTATCCCCTCTCCTGTCATATAGAGTAATAACCCCTTTCCTCCAATCCTGAACAGCCTTCACTGCTCTCAACCATGGTCTTCCCAAAATAATGGGAAATGCACCCATTCCTGTAGGCATAACATGACAATCCACAAGCACCTTTACATCAAAAGCTTGCAATTCCAATTCCTTGATCATACCTAAGCATTTGACCTGATGATTAGCTAGCCGAATTCGGAATCCAGACGCTTCAGTAAAATTAAGACCAAGCCTCTCCACAGCTGCCAATGTGATCACACAAATTTGTGCACCACCATCTATGTATGCCTCTCCCAGATTCTTCCCTTTATGCCACACATTCACCACAGGACATATATCAGGCAACTCCTAGACAGATAGAACAATCACTATCCCTTTGGCAGGATCCTTCTCTCTCGGATTCACAAGTCTTTTCCACTGACGCTTCAAATTAGGAGCTAACTCTATCAATTGCCCAAAAGTAATGTTAGCCTTCCTTCCAGCCATGTCCTCCTGCAAACTGTAGCTCTCCTGCCCACCCCCTAGTGGAAAATCAGTTACCTGAAACTTCCTACGAGGCTTCCTCTTCTACTTGACCTTCACATCCCCTCCTTCCTTCACTTTTCCTTTCTTCTTGCTAGGCCCTGCAGCATCCTTGCTTTCCCTTTCCTGTGGCATCCGTTTCCCCAAAGGCATCACATCAGCTTCTGCCTCCGTCTTCTCAAGGGTGACCACATCTATCACCTTAGTTTTACCTTTCTCCTTAGCTGTGATTCCACTGGGACCTGCTTGATCCCTGATATCAATACCATGATCATTTGACCTGTCAGGTAGCTGTGAAGGTAGTGGGTACATATCACCACCCATTCGCTGAGGCTTATCACAATCTGTACTTAGATGACCAAGCTCACCACAGTTCCAGCATGTAGGAATGAAATGACGGTCCCTACCGCGACCACGTCCATATCCTGCTTGTCCATCTCCCCCTTCAGGATTATTGCCTCTGCCTCTATCACGTCCACCACCTGTACTTCCCATTAAATTCAAGCTCAAATTCTTCATAAGATCAACCATCTGTTTCATATCCTGTCGCAATCCCTCATCAGAACCTACAGGAACCATAGGTACTCCCTGACTAGCTTGTGGCACCATCTGCATAGCTTGGGCTTCAGTGGGCTTCATCCTCTCAATTACTGCATTCATGGGTGTAGCCTCCACTCTACGAATCTCCGGCTGTGCTACAACTGGAATCATCCCCAGTTGATTCATCCGCTGTAGCTTCCAATCTTTTGACTTAGCAATTTCTACCGCATCCTCAAAAGACCTGGGCTTCTTCAATTCCACTTTCCAGCGAATACTCCTCTTAAGCCCGGCTACAAACTTGTTTTTCTTCATCATGTCAGGCGGTACCTGATCTTCCCCTAAAGCCCTGCATAGAGTCTCCCATAGCAAAGAAAATTTCTTCATATAATCATCTATTGATTCAAACTCACCTTGTGTCAGAGCTTGCACCTCATGCCAAACCTTGTCAGGGTCTTCTACCTTCTTGAACCTGTTGCTAAGTGCTGTCTTTAATCCATCCTCAGTCATCTCAATGCGTGGAACAGCATCCCTTAACGACTCCTCATAAGCTTTGTACCAGGTCCTTGCATCTCCCTTCAAACAGATGCTCAGTAACCGCAACACCTGTACCGACTCATTAATATGGTTGCTTATACATGCAACCTCCATCCTTTCCAAGAAATCTGCCACATCCTCATTCGGACCACCATAAAACTCTGGATAAGACATCATCTTGATCCCCAAACTTCACTTCCAATCCCAAACAAAAGCAGAAATACTTTCCTTCAACAATCTCTCACTCTGGGGCATACACCCTCGTAAGAGAAATCCCTGAGCTATCCTCAGTGGGGGCACCAGAAGGATGTGAGGTGAAAAAAAGAAGAAAGAACCTGCCTCTATAGCCCTTCCACCTCCCAAACTTGGAAACACTACCACGAACGGGGCACCACGCCACCACCGGCTGGAACTCTCTCTCACAATTCGCCACCCACCCACACCATAAAGACAGCTCAAAACCACGAAGAACAGATGATCATTCAGCAAAAAACATATACAGCATCAACCATGTACAAACTCAACAAATACACCAAGGACCAAGACTCTGGCCAGGATTTACTGCCAAGGGAATACACCCTTGCGTCTGACGACCAAGCCTCTCTCTCCCGGTTCCTGTAATCTCCAGAGGGCGCCCACACTAGCTAACCCTTCTTCACTTTCTCTATAGCCCGACTACTCTCTGTCTGCTGCTACCTGCCAAGTGTCGTAGGCGAGCCCCACTGTCTCCAGCCCACACATCAACACCTATTTTGCATCCAACACACACAAAAAACCAAGGCTCTCTCTCTGGTCAGCATCCACGCACTGCCTGTAATCATCGCCCATACAAGACCAGCTACTCCTCACCAGAAGGCGCCCACACCAGCTAACCTTCACTCAGCAGCTCCCACTCTCTGTATGTCGTGACCAGCAGCTTCACCAACCACCAGAGCCTTGCACAATCTCTTCACCACGAACCACTGCTCAACGCAGCATCACCTCCTCTAGCATCCAGCCCAAGCCACATCACCTGTACACTGTTCCGAGTCTCGCCACCATGGCTTCCTTCTTCACACAGGCTCCACTTGTTGCCCTTGATCACCCCTCTTCAGCGACCTGATCTCTCAAACTTGGCGGTCCTTTTTCCCTCGCCTCTAGCTGATGCAGTACTCCAGTTTCGCCTTCCTTCACCTCGACTTCATCAGTCCGTCTCCAATTCCAAGGCGGCCAATCACTTTGCTCTCTTCGCAGGTCTGGCTGCGCTCCAGCTCTTCTACTAGGCGATCCTCTCCTTCACGCCAGCTGCTATACAGCACCACGCTAGCGTCTTGCCTTATTACCAGCTAGCTCTACCTCCACACACTAGGCGGCCAGCTTTTTTCGCACGATCACCTTCATCATGGCGACGACCCACTGGTTCCAGTCACCTGTGCTGTTGCACCCAAGAGCCTTCCTCCTCTACACCTGCAGAATCCCCCTCGTTGGCGTTCACAGCTGGCTGTTCGCATGCCTCTTTCTCCCGCAGCGCCAGCTAACTTTCTACGTAAGGCCCCCTCACGCCTTGCAGTTGCCACTTTCCCCTCTGGACCGCGATCACCAGGTCGCCAGCCTGATTCTTTACCTGTAGCTGCACCCTTCTCTCCTTGCCGGAGGTAACTCTTGCCAGCTTCACTGCTCCAAGCGTTGCCAAGGCTTTTCTTAAAATCCCTCTGTGCATCCAACTGCAACGTCGGCAGCAGCCCTTCTTACTCTCACGCGGCGCCACCTTCTAGATAATGCGTTGGTAGCCAGTGCTAGTTCCACATGGCCATTACTATAATATTTATAGCCACCTTGATTATATTTTATATCATTCTTTAGCCTCAAAATGATGGCCATACATCCTATATCACCTTACTTTACTTAGTCATGCAACACCCACAACTTCCAAAACAATGCAAGATCTATCCACCGCCATGATCATCAACATCATCACTTACCATCACAGTCGGTGCTATGCCTTTAGTAACCACCCGCACATCACACCGTTGCCATAAAAACTTCCAAACTCTAGCATCTTCTCCCAAAAAAAACACGTGCATAAACCAGCTCACGATAAAACCACTCGGCCTGTACACTTGCCAGGGCATTTAGGGCAAATTTTATTCACACACGCCATGCACCATATGTACACTGACCAAAAACACCTTTCAGATTTTAGCCTGACACTTGGAAGTAAGCAAGAAGGTGTTAATCCCATTTTGGATTAACAAGTATGCTCCTCCAATTGAGGACATTAAAAACTGTCATGAAAAGGCACTATAAAAGTTGTACATTATGAGATATTGGCCACCCAAGGCCTTAGTTAAGTAAGTATTGGACACCCAAATGTGAATAAGGGCCAATTGTATATATGGCATTTTCTCATCATGAAAAGACACAATCCCCCTTTGTGCTATTGAGAGCTCTTTTTTGTGTCTTAAGAGAGAGTATTCTAGCATTTGTTCCTCTTCTATGCTTGTGTGGGAGAGTGAGAGAGAGTGATTTCCTTATGCGATGGTGTGAGCGACTCTACAGTGATAGCGTGGAGGTGGAGCTTGGAGATTTGGAGCTTAACAAGTGAGCTTAGAGGCCTCAAGGGACTCAAGTTCAAAGCATTCGTAAGTTCCCTAAGATAGTTGTGTTCTATTGGTCTTCCTTTAGGTGAATGCATTAAGTTCCCTCTTGGAGGTGTGGTAGCCCATAACATTTATGGCACCACTGCTGGGGAGTCACCTTTGTTTCTTCCTTCCTCTTGTAGTTTTAGCTCCCATTGCATAAGATTTATGATTGCTTTTGCATTCTAGCAGTGCATTGTGTAGGAAATGAATGGATAAGATTTGTGTGGAAGTAAAACATTGTGAGAAATTGGTTGTGTTTGTTGTGTATGTGGTGCAGTGGCCTTAGAATAGAGCTTCACTGTTTTTTCTAGTTAATTTTGATATTTGCATCACTGGAATCATCAACATGAATGAGCAGGCTAGTGTTTGATTTTTTTTCTTTTCCAAAAAGTCATAAAAATCAAAAAAATATGGAGCCATTAACTTTGCCTTGAACTTGTATTCCACTCCTTAGACATGGCACAATCATTTTGGGAACTGTTAGATAAGTATTTTGCACCCAGAATCACATTAGTTGACGCGGGAAGTTCCCATGTGAAACTATAGAAAAATGTTCACATCGTGAATTGTTTTCTACAACTTCACACTGTGAACAGTTCCCGACATCAATGCCATGATTAACACCGCAATTCACGGGATTACCTTGCCAAAAATAGGTAACCTTATCCTGACACCTCTAATGCCACGAGGTCTCACAAAATTAAGAATCGTGAAAGTGCAAAAAATTGTTTACGACACGTGAACTATTTCAGAACTCTTCAATAGCGTGAACCAATTCGTTCACGGCATGAACCATTTTAGAAAATTTCACGGCGTGAACCATTTTTCATTCATGACGTGAAACCTTATATCTTCACGGTGGCGTGAACTTTTTCATGCAATCTCACGCCTTAATTAAATCCAACTCACGAGCTTGGTATAGTTAGGTTAAGGCTAAGGAGGTCTTGCAAAGATTGACACCCATAATAAGGTTACGTGGAATTCTGATCCCAAAAGTAATTTTTTTTATGTGAAAGTGTAGAAAATTTTCACGACGTGAACTATTTTCTGACACTTCACACTGTGAACTATTCTCTGTAATTTCACGGCCTCAGGAATAGGTCAACAAAATCTGATTAAAACTTAATTAAGATATCAAAGAAGCTTATCAAATCGTATATACATGCACTTAAGATTTGGAAATCTCATCAGATATGATCTTACACCTAAGGATAGTGCATCAAATCACCTAGGATCTTCCTATCAAAAACGTGTGGGTTCAGGTCACTCAGTAAGCACTCACTTAAGTATCTTAAGGAATCTAACCACCATTTGAAACTAGTAGTAAAGAATCCATGGAAGAAGAGCTTAGGTACTCTAGGTTTGGGAAAGAGGAGAAACTACCCTCCCCAACCAGATCCAGTGGTATCATTGATATCGCTCGATGATTTTTTGGTCTCCAAACTAGTCATGATGAAGAAGTGTAATCTGCGAGCATGGGTCCATCAACCAATGCTGGACTTGGTCCAAGGCAAGAAGTGCCCATCCAAATGTCAAATTCAAGGCTGTCAAATACCGGCACCTCTCGAATGAGACGGGACATGGAGAGTGCAGCCAAGATGGGTAGTATTCTCCCCACCTCCTGAGGAAGTAGAGTTAGATCTAAAAAGGATCAAGGTGGAACGATAGCTATATGAGAGTTGAGCTTAAGGAAAGAAGAGCTCGATACTCAAAGGGCGAGAGCTGAACAAAAGGAGATGGGAAATTTAAACTTACTATCATCATGGGGTAAGGAGCAAGAGATAGTCATGGGAAGAAATGAGGGAGAAGTTCTAGACTTAGAACCCATAAATGAAGAGCCCAGAGCTGAGGAAGGGTTTGTAACCCTAGAAGAAGAGGATAATCTAGCAAGAGCAGTGGGTGAAGTGGAGGACCGTTTGTACACCAAAAATGACATTGAGCAGATGATCAATCATCCTACATTTCTACAGGACATGGAACTTTTAATTCTGCAAAGGCGTACAGAGGTAACTAATGATGAGCCACTCCAAGGTGCAATGGCAGGACCATCCCATGGCCCGGAGATACCTAGAAGAGCCAACACAAGAACACGACGAGGTCTAGGTAGGGGGGGAGAAATTCCTCACAGACCAAGGGTGGATCCAACCATTGATCTTAATGCAGCCACAAGGATGGATCTATTGAATATGGTTGCAGAAATGGGCCGAGGAATGACCAGGGAACTAGGCACTGCTCTAGAATACTGACCCTCCCAGATGAAGCCACACATACTTTCCAAGCTCGTCCAAAAATTCTCTAGGGATGGGGATCCTATTCAATATTTAGAGATTTTTGAATCCACATACAAAACCTGCGGGCCTATCAGTGATGTAACAATGATTCATGCTTTCTCACTGACCCTAGAAGGGAAAGCACATAAGTGGTTCCGAACCCTCAAACTTGAGGATAAGGTTTTCACATGACTCAAGAATGTATTTGTGCCCAGCTTTGCCAGAAGTGGTGTGACAGATGAAGCCCTGTGGCACAGCTGCACAATATCAAACAAAAGGAAATGGAGTCCATGAGAGACTATGTGTCTCGACCCAAGCACTTAAATTCAAAGTGCAAACTACGGGAGAGGTTAACTGATGATCAGTTATTGCCTTACCTTCGGAGAGGAGTTAGAGACCACAAGATGCATGATTATCTGGTACTAGCCCAACCAGACACTCTAGATACATGTTGCAAACTGGAAATTGAATATGAAGATAATATGCTAGAATTATCGCAACCAAAAGATGTCAGAATATCTTTGGCAACAACAACTTCGTGTGTTTTGAGTCACCAAGAGATTGGAACTTGGAGCAAGCAAGTTGGAAACATGACTGTGGACGAGAGCTCAGTAATGCAATACTAGAGAAATTGAAGGTAAAGGAAGAGAAACATCTGGGCATGGACATAACCATCTTTACCCCTGTAGGGAATCATTGTGGTGCTCTATGAGAAGATTGAATCACACTACCAAAACGAATGTCCATAATTAAGAGCAAGGCCATTACTCTATTATACACACTGTGTAAAATTAGGGAATCATGACACTTCAATGTGAAAAGATCCAAGGCTCCAAACAATTGCACAACTACCAGCACCTAGAGCTCCATTGGGTCTACCAGCGCACCACCTGGACAAATCATTGCAGCTCTGTAGGACAACCCAACTCTTCCTATTTGCCTAGGGGGATGTTTCGGGTACAAGACACTTCACCTCTACCCCCACATGTTCTACCACCATAGGCTAAAATCAACCAAGTATTAATTGAAGAGCCATCAAAAGATATGGATATGGTACATGAAGTAGAACTTAGCAGAGAGTACTATGAGGAAGCTGTGGAGGTCACACCTGAATTCTATGTCCTATAGAATAACACGCCAATACTTGTGTTTCAAACCAAGGTACAATGGAGGGGTAAGGACATGAACTCGAACATGAGAAGAGGATCGCTACAATGTTTTGGCTATAGAGGGCCGCATATTGAATCGCTGAGTGCCCAAACAAGAATGTGGTTCATACGCACCAACCCCAACAATTAACTGCTTCACCCAATGACATGCCAGTACTCACTTGTACTAAAAGTGGTATTGATCATTTGATCAAGGATTTTCCATATCGTGCAAGTGGTTCGACTTCCACTTCTAATCAAGCCACCATCTGAACCATTACTGTGCAGCTTGGAAATATCACACCACTCAATGTCCTAACACAATCTCAAGCTCAGTTGTTGGGAGACAAGGGGAAGAACCGAGTAGATGCAACCATTTCCAGAATTGGCTGTAGGAGAAGAATGAAAAAAGTGGGTAAGGGTGATGCCAGGTTCACAATCCAAGATGGATCCAAAGTAGATACGATCGACACCGGATCCACCCAATCGAGATAATAAGGGGATCAAGGGATCAACCATAAAGAGCCGTACCTAGAGGAGAAAAGGGAGAGACCATCAACCCCTAAAGGAGTCGGTGAGTACCCAAATGCCAACGAGGAGATAAGGAAGCTCAAAGACGCCAAGGCCTTAGTAGAAGAATGTCAACGGCTTCATGAAGCCAAGCTAAGGGCTTACTAGATCAGGGATACAATGTATCCAAGAAACGAGCCAACAAGCGAAAGGGAATTGGATGTACCTACTCCAATTCCAGAAGAAACAGAAGAGGGATCTCAAACAAACAAAATGTCTAGGATGTTTGAGGAAAATGCATAGGGTGAGTCCATCCATTCCTTCCCTAGGGATGAATACGAGACACACACCTGGGAAGAACCCTTAATCTCCAGAGATCCCAAAGACATAGGCAGTCTCGTGGGCTGTATTATTTATGCCTGTGCAAAAGCCACTTGGGGAACTGCTACACAGTTCACCAACCCTATGGGTAGACATAAAGGAATGGGTAGAAGGCAGACTAAGGCCATCCGATACTACAAAGGAGGTTCTGTCACATTTAGCAAAAAGAATCCTAAAACACATAAGGGAAACGTGAGTCGTCAAGATACCAGTTAATCAATTGGGACGTTATTACGAAAGTGATGACATAAATGCTACAATCCCGATTCATCATGGTGGGTACCAGCAGGCACTGGCTATCTTGGATGGTGGGGCAGGGGTTAGCATCATCACAAAATGTTGTTGGGAAAACTGGGAAAACTCAATCTAAAAAGAGCATATCTAATCGTTAAAATGGCAAAACGGAACATCTTCCAAGACCCATTAGACTTTTAGATAATGTGAAACTCAAACTCTTTACATTTTGCTACCATCATACATTTGTGGTAATGGAGTTCCTGCACCAACCTGACTTATATGACATAATATTGGGGAGACCTTTCATGAGGGAATGTGCATGACTGGGCATTAGATCATGTGTATGTACATAGGAATTCATAAAAATTTAAAGATAGATCTGAGAACATGGAGAGCACACCCCATGGAAGGGTAACTGTTCAGTAATGATTTGGTCACAATGGAGCGGACCACATCCATACAAATATGCCAGCCCACGATGGAAAATTCCAAGGAAGAAGAGGAAACGAAAATGTATGCATCACTTCCTCCTTTGGAATTTAGTGAAAACTAGATGCATGTGCTAGCTACCATAGATGTGATACAACCCAAAAGGGGACACAATATGTGGAATTTGGAACTCTCCCTATGACCTCTATCTATATGGTTGATTGGAAAACCATTGATGAAGAATCAGAAGAGGAGGCCTCTAGTATAGAGGGGACCGTAACACGAGGCCATACCAACGCTCAATGCCTCAGAAGATGGCAAAAACAAAAATGATATATTGCCCAACAAAATGCCCTATTACGAAGAAAACCCACGGATGCCCAGCGAGCTGACATACCTTGAAGCCACTAAGGTGCACAATGAGTTTTCTAAGGATTGGGGTGAGGAATTGAGTAAGATATCACTGGAGGGAAAACACAAGGAGAAAGTCACCCTTGAAGAGCCAAAAACACCTAAAGCTGGGCGTCGAATGGAACAAAGCTTTGGCAGAAGCCGAGCGTGAGGCTAGAAAAGTCATTGTTAAAACAAAAAGTGAGAATGAGGATAAACCAGACTTGCTCTCAACACCAAACCACTTCAAAACCTACATTGTTGATGAACAAAAAGTGGTATGACTGACGACAACAAGGGTTAAGGAGGATGGGCTATCCACATCATACGATGGCCCGACAAAAGTCAAGGAAGTTGACATTGTGTGAGACCAAGGGAGGAAGCCAGACCCATATATATTGCTAAGGACTTGACTCTAGCTGAAGAAGATGAGCTTGTTACTCTCCTTAAGGAATTTAAGGACTATTTTTCTTGGAATTACAAGGAGATGAAGGGTGGACCACCTCAGGTAGTGCAGCATACGATTCCAATCATGGAAGGATCAAGACCAACGAGGTAGAAACCATACCAGATGAATCCTAAGTATACGGCAATTATAAAGGAGGAAATAGATAAACTCATTGTGCTGTGGATTTCATCTATGAGATAGAACACACGGATTGGTTGTCACCAATCATAATAGTGCCAAAAAAGAATGGAAAGCTTAGGGTATGTGTTGATCTTAAAAAGGTCAACGCAGCTACTAGGAAAGACCGTTATCCATTACCTTATATACGAAACATGTTTTGGAGAGGGTGGCTGGTGAAGAATCTTACAGCTTCTTAGATGGATTTTCACACTACAATTAGGTGTCAATAGCACCAAAAGACTAGAATAAGACAGCTTTAAATACAATGTGGGGGACGTTTGTATACAAATTCATGCCCTTCGGTCTCACCAATGCCCTAGCAACATTCCAACGATTGATGTGCATAGCCTTCAAAGACTACTTGCAGAAGTGGTTGGAGGTGTTCATTGATGATCTATGTGCACACTCAATGGGCAGACCATCTAGCTTGCTTAAGGAAGGTGTTCGAGCGATGTCGTTTATATCATATATCCCTAAACCCTTTAAAGTGTCAATTTTGGGTCAAACATGGCATGATATTGGGACACATTGTCCCAAAGAATGGTGTATCCATGGATGATAGCAAGGTCAAGTTGATATTAGAGCTGCCACCACCCACTAATCACAAGGGTGTGCAAAGATTTATGGGCCACATTGGGTATTACTATCACTTTATAATTTTCTATGCTGAAATCGCTAGGCCATTATACAAGGTACTCATTGTCTTTGAATGGACTGCGGAATGTTAAATAGCATATGATCGATTGAAGAAGGCATTAGCTAGCACGCCAATTCTATGACCCCCCCCAATTGGGACCTCATATTTCATGTGCATATATTGATGCATGAAACTTTGCTAGTGGATGCATACTAGCCTAGCCCGGTGAGTTCAAATTAGACTATCCAGTCTGCTTCGCTAGTGGTCAATTGAATGATGTGGAGGTGAATTACACTACCACAGAGAGAGAAGGGTTGGCCATGGTTTATGCTATCAAGAAGTATCGACATTACCTATTGGCCAAACAAATTCATATTCTTTGTGGACCATCAAGCCTTATTATACTTAAATAATAAGCCTTGTACCATGGGAAGAATCACACGCTCTGGTTGCTATTACTATTGAAATTCAACTTTACACAGTAACGGTAAGAAAAGGGACACCGCATGTGTTGGCCGATCATATGTCAAAAGAATTCCAAATGGGGAACCAACAACTGATGTTGATGATGACCTCCCTCATGCTTGTTTGTTCAAACTTGACATGGTACCCGAATGGAGCGAGGAGATATCTGATTATCTAGTTCATGGTTTTCTGCAAGAAACACCCTTGAAAATGTGGCGACTTATCAAGCTTGTTGCACCTTATCAATTAATTGTGGGACAACTATATAAGCTAGTGTTATGGCTCACCCTAACCCTCCTTGAAACACATCCAAAAAGAGATTACCTGGTGAACTACAACTGTCGTCGTGAGAGGATCTTTCCAATGGCTGAGCTCATAACCCTTGAGGTCTCCAAGCTCTACAACTCCTTGAGAATCAATTCCACCACACCTCTCGTGAGCGTTGTCACACCGTCGCATTGCACTATGGGTGTTCGTCCCTCCTCTCACCTCACTTCACTCACACACACTCACTAGCATGCATTAGGAAGAGAGATTAGCAAGAGGATTAGCAAGAGAAAGACTCAATTGCACAATGGGAGAGTATGTTATTGCACTTACACACATGGCCATAAGTGTTCACACTCACTTAAACTATGGCGGGCCAGGCACTTTAGGCTCATAAGAGGCCTAATGCAATTACACTCACTTAAACTATGGCGGGCCAGGCACTTTAGGCTCATAAGAGGCCTAATGAAATTACAATGACTACTCTCATAATATATCCATGAAGCACATCACTTACGACTTCATCCTTGCTTGCTACCACACGCACTTGAAGCGAGAATTGCCATAAATACTCCGTCATATCATTGCGGGCACCCATCCAAGTTATAGATTTGGACACTATTGCTTCATATCTTGAATGTATGACTCTTTGTTGTATCTACTATGACTCCTTGATGTAAGATAATGGCGGTAGCTTTTGTTAACCCCAGAATCGGGTTATCATCCCCCTTCCTTATGGGGATCGCATCCTCGTGATCAGGTTGATTGAAGACCTTTGTGTGGGGAAAATGAACAAGATTTGCCGATGGCTTTGATGTTGAGTGATGTTCAATAGTCTTTCTTCCTCAGGAAGGAATAAGAAAAGCTAGTTAATGAATGAAGAGGTTAGTGGTGTATTGGGAATTCCTAACAAGGTGGGGTGTAAGATTCCTCCCTCCATCTTTTGAGATGTAAAGGTGTAAGAACCTCCCCTTTTGTTCTTATAATCATTCCCCTCTCTGAAATAGAAGAAAGATATTGTTTTAACCTATTTTGGCCTAGAGAGAGAAAATGTCTAGAGAGAGGTAATTCAAAATTGAGATATCTTTGGATACAAAAATTCTCCTAGTGTCTAAAATGGATTCCCCTGAAATAGAAGTTCAAAATGAACTTTCCAATGTGCATTAGGAATTAATTGACAATGGTATAAGGGTCCAGATTTTTAGAAATTTTGGGATTATGGTTCAATTAAGGTTTCAATGGGCCAATTGGATTAATCCAAGTGTTGGGATGAGATAAATCTAAAGAATAAAAGAAAATACCCAAAAATGAGTAAATGCTCACATAAGATGAAGAGTTGACTGAGTACAAGGTTTATTAGTTAAAAATTGAGAGATATTACCAAAAAAATGAGATATTTTAGAGAAATGATGCATTTTTAATACCTTGGTAAGGAGAGGGGGACCTTTGAGGTAGGAGCATTTTCACATGTGTGGTTGGGTTTTTTAATTCAAAAAAATGTGATATTTTTATCTCCCCTCTCTCCTGGATCAAACTAAAACAAAAAGGGAGCCAAACTAGTCCAAATCTTGTCCAAAGTGAGTCAAACTGAAGCTAGAAAATTCTAGAACCCAGTTGGACTTGGTTAGTGGCCTCTCCCTCACCTATAAATAAACTCTAATTCCTTTGTATTTTCATATTGGAGCTATACCATGCCAGTATTATCTTAAAATAATCATATTTCTATTATCCCTTAAATTTTCCTCTCTTGGGAGCTTGGAGCTTCTCTCTCTTCAACAAATCTTCAAGTTGCTCTTCTCCTCTTGCTAGACCAATTGATTGGTTGGGGGCTTCACTGCTAATGAAGAATCAAGCCAAACTTGGAGGTAAAATTGATTTATATGGTTTTTTTAATTATATCAATGACTTTCTTCTTCTCAACCCCTCTCAAGCTTGAGAAGCTTTCAAAATGCTAGTTTTTATTTAAATCAAGCTTCCCCTAAGTTTCTTAATGTTTAATTAGCATTAAGTTAATTTTTATGCTTAATTGTAATGCTTCTCTTTAAGTAAATCTCTCTCTCTAAAAGAGTAGCCATCTTTATGGCTAAATCTCTTGGATAAGGATGCTTCTCAATGATAGTCTCTTAGTTCAAATCTAAACTCTAGGCTCGATGAGCTAGAGGATAAGAATTGATATTTTCATGATTTTAGATTAGTGAAAATAATGGTTAATCCTTTTTTAGATTGTTTATGAGCTGTGAGATATTCCCGATTGGCTGGCAGGAAGCAGCTCCCTCTTACATGAGGCAGGGTTTCCCACTCGGGGCCTCGCCCTCGAATGTCCGGGCACGACACTAAGCTAGTGGTCATTCCAAAAACAAAAACCAAAAAAAATTCCCATGCTCGGAAAACAGGGACGATTCCACCATTTTGAATTTCTTAAAACGAATTTTTCTAATGAGGTCAAGACTGAACTAACCTTCATCTGAATAAACCGGATAGAAGGAAAACTATAACAAACTTAACTTGAAGGAATCAACGCTTCTTTCCTTATTGAATTAGGCACAACCATTGTTGAACTATTCATTTGAGAAGTCTTCAGGTTATTATTTAACTATTTGAGTTCTAAGCGTAATCTTATTAATCAATTTTATTATTAAAACTCTACTGATTCCAGCCTACATCCGGCCCATGGGTTAGCCACTGCCCAACCACTGGAATAGTAGAACCAGACAAGTACTCACCCACCCATAATTGAAACCCTTTCTTAACTTTTGCTTTAGAATACAGATACTCACACACTCCTCTTTAAACTTTAATTTATAAAACAATCCATTGACAAATAATTATTGGGTACAGATGTCACGACTCAAAATTTCCATTCAATCCTTGTTTCTCACAAAACAGTATCACTCTGGACTCTCTGTTGAGACCAGCAGGTCAGCAACCAGATCTAGTAAACAGATTACAATAAGTTTCTCGTCATCATACATATATATCTTCCATGACATACGCATGGGTGTCCTCGGCACCGCGAGCCCGTGCATCTCTTGGTCAGAACCCTCCAGGATCCTCCTTAGGTGTCCTGGCACTTCACTCAGGGACCGCTTCATCGACCCTCACCCATTGTACCGGAAGCACACCATTTTACACCATACCCAGGCCGATCAAGATCTGGGCAGGTTTTTGCCGCGTGAGCTGTCCTTTGAACACTCCCCACGAGCTGTTGCAACCGAACTTCTCTTAGAAAAATACATATACCAAATGCTCCCTCCAACATTCTCACGTAAGAGAGTCCTTTAATAAAACAGGGTTTCTATGCAAGTTTTTAGTTTTGATTTTCTTTTGAATATAATGAGTATATCTTAATTCCGTATCCCAAGACTTCTAGATCACAGGTCTGGATTCCCAAGCAGAATTCCTCGAATTCTGAATTCTTGATCCTCAGATCAAAATCAAAAGTCTCAACTTAGATTCAGATTTAGTGGGTGATTTGAGTGTAGATTACTGAACTGGTCACATCGTCTATTCTTGAAACTGACGAAGGAGTTATGTCTTGGTAATAGTCTGATTCAAGGTTTGAGTCTGGAAAGGTTCTCCCTGATCTATCTTTCTCGAAGGTAATAATTCAATTACTACTTTACTGAATTCAAAGCTAAACACGAATTCCTATGAGGAATAAATTAGTCATTTATCTAAAATTCCGACTTCCATAGTTTTTCTGAATTTTCTCATTACCATCCTAGAGAATATGAAACGGTAGAATTTTTTTTCACAGAGTATTTACTTAATTTATTTACCCATATTCATGGGATTTAAACAAGGATTAAAGAGAACTCTTATTTTGATATAAAAACTATGTATGCATCTATTTATGCATAAAAATCCATTTTGATGAAAGTAACACTTTTATAATAATAAAATTCTTTTATGCATCATTTTATGCATAAAAATCAATAATGATGAAAGTAACACTTTTATAATGAAAAAAATCTTTTATGCATCTATTTATGCATAAAAATCCATTTTGATGAAAGTAATACTTTTATAATTAAAAAAATTCTTTTATGCATCATTTTATGCATAAAAATCAATAATGATGAAAGTAACACTTTTACAATAAAAAAATATTCTTTTATGCATAGAAATCAATAATGATGAAAGTAACACTTGTATAATTAAAAAAAAATCTTTTATGCATCTATTTATGCATAAAAATCAATAATGATGAAAGTAATACTTTTATAATAAACAAATTCTTTTATGCATCATTTTATGCATAAAAATTTATATTGATGAAAGTAACACTTTTATAATAAAAATTTCTTTTATGCATCATTTTATGCATAAAAATTAAAATTAGTGAGTAACACTTTTATATTAAAAAATTCTTTTATGCATCTATTTATGCATAAAAATCAATATTAGTGAAAGTAACACTTTTATATTAACAAAAAAATAATTGCATCTTTATATGCATAGAACTTAATTCTATTGAAAATCACTCTTTTATAAAAAAATAATCAATATGCATCTTTCTATGCATAGAATTTATATCTAATGAAAATCACTCTTTTATAATAAAAAAATAATCAATATGCATCTTTCTATGCATAGAATTTATATCTAATGAAAATCACTCTTTTATAATAAAAATAATAATCAATATGCATCTTTCTATGCATAGAATTTATAACTCTTTTATAATAATAAAAATAATCAATATGCATCTTTCTATGCATAGAATTTATATCTAATAAAAATCACTCTTTTATAATAATAAAAAATAATCAATATCCATCTTTCTATGCATAGAACTTAAATCTAATGGAAATAACACTTTTAGAATAAATATATTTCTACTATGCATTTTTCTATGCATAGAGTGAAAATGACACTTTTAGAATACACAAACGATAGGGATTATTCTTTTAGAATAATAAAAGATGAAACTTATTTCAAAAAAATTTAGAAAATTTCGCCATAACCTCCTTTGTATGGCTGACCATTTTTAAATTTTTCCTATCTTAAAATTACTCTTCATGAACCTGTCCCCACTCAAGGATTTTACCTTGGTAGACACACCTGCAGAGATGGAACCAGAGCCCGCAACATCAATTCCAGTGCCAGCTGAAGAATCACAAGAAATTGAGATAGCAACAACAACCCAAGTGCAAGATCGAGCAGCCCAACTGGATATAGGTAAAATACCAAGGAGTGAAGATCCATGGAGCCCGAGCAAAAGAAGGCATCTGGAGGATGAAGAAAGACTTCCCGAACTATCCTTCCTACATAATATTGATTATGAACAGTTCATGCAGGAAACTATGGAAGATTTGGATGGACTATTAACCATGCCACATGCTAGGCTGGAAGGGCTGCAAGCACAAGTGCACCACTATGGGAGCAGGAGCAAAGGGTGGCGCTGCCATCTCCTCACCACACATGCTGCATGATCGTAACGCTGCACTTTGGAAGCAGGTTCACGAGTCAAACACACAAGTATAGACCTTAAAGGAACACTTGGCAGCAGCAGAGGCCACACATCGGGATCATGAAGAGTTTGAAGGCCACTGATGAGGAGCACGAGACTAGATACAAGTCATTGAAAAGCAATAATTTGGTTCTAAGCCAAACAATTGTTCAAAGAATCAAAGAGAATACATACCCACACAACCACGAGCTCACAGCTATTCATGCCCAACAAGTACAAGAACTCTAGCACAAGTCCATGGACAAAGAAGAAGAGCTGCAAAGCCATATCCAAAGGTTATCCTCAAGTCTGAAGGAAGAAGAAAGTAGGGCCACTCACTTACAACAATAAGAAAGAGAACAAACAAAGGAGGCACATGCAGAGAAAGTGAGAACCCTTAATTATGCCATAAGTGTCAGTCAAGTTGATATGCAAAGAATGGTATCGCAAACCAAGAGACAATGGCACAAGTCACCCAGCAGTTACAAGACAATCAAAGGCTGGCTACAGAAAGACTTCAGAGAATCACAAAATCTCAAAAGAGAGAGGCTACATCCAGACGTGTCCAAGAGGAAGTAACCCGACGATTCAAGGAGTTGGATGCTGCAAGGATGATCTGCGAAACTGCAATATCAAACCTCCTTAGCACCCAATGACTCCCTTCTACAAGAGTTGGAATGCTAATTAGCAATACACGACTTGAGGCATTGGCCTAATGAGAAATTGCTGGTTTTTTTGTATCCTGCCTACATTAAGCTATTAGATTAATTGCTCACTAATCTCATCTTAATCATCATCTAATCACTAATTATGTTGATTCTTGCATTTGATCCACCACCATAGCTCATCATAATGCTGTAAATTTCACATGTTTTCAGAGCCAAGCTTAGGATTCATCTGATTTCTGAGCCTAATTACCCTATTAATTATTCTACTAATCATAATTAGAAATTAATCCATTTTTAAAGTTCTTTTTCAACAATTCTCTGCACCCCCAGCTTGTGGAGGAGCTCCCTCTCCTCCAACTTAACAATAGGCTAAAAGCTCCTAGCCTCATCTAGCTACAAGCCCCACGCTCCAGCCCATCTATTCAGCTCGTCGAATCGCTGCTCAAAACCATCGATTTTTGCTGATTAAGAGGCACCATTTTTATGAAGGAGATCTCAAATCTACACTCACTCAAAGTGAATCAACCTAATTCTTCTCATCCCCAAGGGTTTTCAAGGGTGCTCTACATGCTAGTGATCTCAGACTTGAGAAATTCCTCAAGGAGAAGTGCCATCAAGCTCTGCATCAAATCTGCAAAAGTGACTTTGGTAAAATAGAGATTAAGCATTCAATGTTTGGTCAAATCTTTTGTTTCTTGGCTTGATCCTCTACTAGACTAACTTCTATTAAAGCCTTTGAAAGGATTTGAGCTCATTTGCACTCTAACGCACCAGATCTGGCCTCCCCATACACTCTATTTTCTTGCCCTTGAATCTTGAATTGGATCAAGAGGTAAAACCCCCTTCACATCGTCATGAGAACTACACAAGAAATAGCTAAATTTAACGGGGAGTAATTCCATACATGGTAAACAAAGACCATGTATTTGCTCATGAGGAAGAATCTGTGAGGGCTAGTTGATCGAAGAGATGAATGTCTAGAGGAGATTGGGGAGAATGAGGGGAAGAGAAGGAATGAGAAAGCATCAGGACTCATTGGACTTAGCTTAAATGATGAAATCATTCACCACATTACAGGGATAAAGCGGGCTAAAGATGCATGGGATGAACTCAATAAATTATTTGGCACTCAAGCTAAAAAATCAAAGATAAATCTGTTAATGCAATTCTACAAACTTTACATGAAGGAAAGTGAACCTCTAACCACACACTTGAACAAATACAAAAGCATTAAGTAACAACTGGCAGCCATTGGTAAGAAGGTAGAGGATGATGAGGCACTAGCAGTCATTCTGAAGAGTGTGGACAAAGGAGAATATGAGAACATTGTGGCAATGGCAACCTTAAAAAATGTACCAAAATTGAAGCTACATGAGATAGAAGGAGCTCTACTAGAGCAAAAGAACAAGGTCAAAGAGAAGAAAGGGTTGGACCCAACAACTAGAGAGGAGAGAGCATTCTACACCCCGAGGAGGACTCTCACGAGGACGAGGACGAGGAAGAGGCAGGGGAGGAGGAAGGAGCTTCACTTGCCACAACTGTGGGAAGCCAAGACACATGGTTAGAGACTGCTACTACAGTAAACCCAATGAAGAAGGATCGACATCGGCAAACTTCATGGAGACTCCTAAGGTAGAGGAGTCAAGACATCTTTTCTGAGAGAGAAAGAGAGAGAAACCCCACAACCTAATGTAACCTACCCCAATAGAGTAAAACCACCTCCGAGACACCGATGATGTAGGGCATGTGGTAGATGTATGTGTGAGCACTTTAGTCAAGGTCACTAAACACTTGTAGTAGCCTTGGACACATAGAGAGAGAGGTGTCAAGGACTGTGAGTTAGGGACTTGAGGCATTGGTCGCGGGCTACCAAGTAAGAGGGAAACCTAGTATAGGGCCCAGGTGTGCTAGGATTATTCACTTGAGGGGAGGTGTTGAAATATGCCAGTGAATGGGCGTGTGCGAGAACAAGCCCTTAGCAAGAGACTGTAAAAGGGAGTCTATAATTCAGTGGGTAGCAGTGTTGAAAAGGTGAGAGGAATCTACTGATGAGAGAATCAAGGGTAGCATGAGTGAATATAGGGGTGTGGAAAGATTCTAGGAAAAGGTGCCCCTAGATATAGGGGAGGTGGCACAAATCAAGGAGAAATTAGTGGGATTAGATGCTTGGCATCTTGTGAATGTATAACCTATAAATTGAGGCATTGGCCTAAATTATGAGAAATTGCTGGTTTTTGAGTATCCATGCCTACATTAAACTATTAGATCAATTGCTCACTAATATCATCTTAATCATAATCTAATCACTTGCTAATTATGTTGATTCTTGCATTTGATCCACCATAGCTCATCACAATGGTGCAAATTTAACATACTCCTTGAGTGAGCCTCAGAGATAGGTCAGTTTGCCAGTAACCCCTTGGGTCCCTCCTCAAACTCTTACTCTGCTTTTGTCTACACTAACCCTCTCCTTCCTTTAATATGATATAAATCTGTCTGAGGACCTCGGCCTAGGTGAACTAACCTTCATTAAGCAGAATAATGAACGTGATGCTGACCCCACTATTATAATGGGAATTTTATCGGGGAGATATAGTATTAACTAATCCACAGGATATCTACTTTTATCCATTACATCCTATTGTGTGTTAAACCTTCATAATTGGTGTTGGTTACTACAAAACTCTGAAATTCTTGACAACACTTTCAAAAAACTAGACCTGTTTGTTCCAGATGACATTCTCGAGACATCGGCCAACTATGAGGTGGTAGCACAAAGCTATCAATGGATTATAAGCCATGGGTGGCTCGAAGTCTACAATACTAACCAACGTTTAAACTTATGTGAGTCTACCTTATATCACCCTTTTGGAATTCAAAGACTATACTCTAATATCTATAAACACTTAGAATCCATGTTAACCAATGTACTCTACACTTTTGATGCCACCACCCATATTGAATATCCTAACATAAATCTTGAGGATATCCTTGACCTTAAGAGTTTATGAAATCTCACAAGCCTAGCCACCCACCCCCCAGCTCAAGTCATGGTTAAGAAGAGGCATCATCTTCATCTTCCATCTCCACTTACCCCGTATATTCTAATGTCGCTAGTAAACTACTTAATCCCTACCCTAATGCCCCACCTACTAACAAATCTCAAACCGACTGCATCTTTTCCACTCTCACTCCTCAGCAGAGATAGATTTTTCCACTAACCCTCTCGTCCCCTGAGGAGATACTGGCACCTCACCCATCTCCCCAACGGTAACCTCAAGAGGTACGCTATACTATTCCCTAAGACAATATTGAAGCTTTTACTGATGATACAATTTTGGAGTCATTGTTTGGTGCAGAATATGAAGGCTTCATTTAAGTTGGCAATCCACCGTTAAAGCCAATCGTTAAAGCCAAAGCTGATGTTCAAGGTGTTAATGCAAGTAACACCATTTGAGCCAACTCAAAGAATTCTACCAGAAGCCTACTTAGAGGTCACACCGATAAAATAGCCTTATGTACCATACGCTCTATGAGCACCTCGCCCAGATTTAGAAGAACTCTTCCCTTTGGATGGAGAGAGTACATTGTGGTCTAATGTGGCGCGGCCCACAAAATTATCCAATCCACAGTTGGCCGACCTGCTGGAGATCCGAATTGTCACCTTCATGATCAGTTATTGCTTTCGCCCGGCACATGGAGGTGGAGCTTGGAGGTTTGGAGCTTGACAAGTGAGCTTGGAGGCCTCAAGGGACTCAAGTTCAAAGCATTGGTAAGTGCCCTACGACAGTTGTGTTCTATTGCTCTTTCTTTAGGTGAATGCATTGAGTTCCCTCTTAAAGGTGTGGTAGTCCATAACAGAAGGATGCTGAATGGTTGCAAGCAAGTAGTCCATAACAGAAGGATGTTGATTGGTTGCAAGCAAGTAGACTTCAGGGTCAACCTAGTGGTCATAACCACTGAAAACCACATTAGATCCTATCAAGTGTTATTGGGAATTCCCTGGTTAAGACACGATAAAGTGAAGCAGGACTAGGGCATAAACAAAATCTCCATCAGAAAAGGAAAGTGAAAGTCCATGTCGACCTTTTCAGAGGGGATCAGTAAAACCTCTCTGCCCAAAGGCTAGTTGATGTGGGAATATTCAATATGTCAGAAGGCTTTGATGATGATGAAGAGGACAAAATACTCTACAAACATCTTGACTTGGTGTGCCCTTGTATATGTTACATGTAAATGAAGTGATGGGGCACTATGCAGAAACAAAGGACAAGAAAGTGGGAGTAAGAAATGAAAGAAAACCGTGATTGGGTTCAAAAGCAAAAAGAGAACTAGAAGGGAAATGCTGCAAAGGTAAGCACAGACAGACTACAAGAGGTGAATCTTGGAAATGAAAAAGAAGAAAATCAGGGAGGGAAATGTATTCATTTCTAGATGGATTCAATGGGTACAACAAAGTAAAAATGTATTCATTTCTAGATGGATTCAGTGGGTACAACAAAGTAAAAATGTATTCATTTCTAGATGGATTCAGTGGGTACAACAAAGTAAAAATGGTGCCAGAAGACCGGGAGAAAACAACCTTCATCACTGAATGGGGTGTTTTTGTGGGGCGACTGTCATGATGTTCGGCCTGAAGAATGCATCGGCTACTTTTCAACTCCCAAATGCCAACCTCTTCATGGTAGTAGTTGAAGGAGTGGAGGAGAATTGGTATTATGATATGATGTAGTTTCAAGCCATTAATATCAAAAAGTAACTTGGTCCCCAAGCTTGTCTATTTACATTAAAATTGTAGCAATTTAATTAAATGAAACTATGGCCGAGCGACCATCATCGCACATCAAAATACGACGACCATGCACCAACCAAAACCATCATACCCATGCTACTCCACGCACTGATCTACTCACCAAAAACACAAGACACATTAAATCTCGCTTATCCACCCAACACGATGCAACCACTGCTCCACGTTCTCGTGCGTAGCCAGTCACAACCATGTGGCAAATGAGCGTACTATAAATATCACATAAAATATCAAATAATTCCATAATTAATTCCACAATTCTCATTTCCATAACATACCACGGGGTTAAAAAGCAACTGTCCTCAGTTGTGTGAAATAAACAAAAGCAAGGGTGGCCCACCCTCTCATGCGTAGCCAGTCACAACCATGTGGCAAATCAGCGTACTATAAATATCACATAAAATATCAAATAATTCCACAATTCTCATTTCCATAACATACCACGGGGTTAAAAAGCAACTGTCCTCAATTGTGTGAAATAAACAAAAGCAAGGGTGGCCCACCTCATGCTAACGTGCTTCCTCAGTCACGAATCGGCACTAAATCAATGTGCTACCTCAGTCACGAATCGGCACTAAATCAACATGCTGCCTCAGTCAGCGAATCGGCACTAAAGTAACGTGCTGCCTCAGTCGGCGAATCAGCACAAAATGAATGTACTGTCTCAATCGACAAATCGGTACTAAATGAGTGTGTTGCCTCAGTTGGTGAATCGGCACCAAAACATGTGGAACCCCAGAATTCGTTGCGCACTGGGGCAGGGATCTTACAATTGGTATCAGAGCTATTTGGTTAATGAGGATCAACCGAGAAACCAAATATGTCAAAAATTTATCAAGAAGCACTAAAAGGTTGTAATTGTGTGATAAAATTCATACAATTTGATATTCAAACTGAAAGTCGTAAATTGGTAATTGGGTCTAAGTACCACAATTGTATGGAATCCCTGACTTGCTTGAGGCCTAGACATGATGGTATTTACCTTATAGTTCCAAGAACCATGACTACCCGTATATACCGACGAGGGTATAACTGCGGCTCTTTACTGGCAGTATATACGAGTAAATCTAAGACTTGAAATTATAAGCATTAATACTATCCAGATGATGAATTCGGATGTGGTTGATATGATTTTAAATTCTGATTGAGAAATGATGAGTTGATTTGGATTCTGATTGAAAAATGAAGATTTCTGAATTTTGGTGGTGGCTGAATTCTAATAACTAAGCAAAACCTCAATGAGGATGAATGGGACGAGTCCCTGTGATAATGTACGTAGTAGTTAGAATGATGTTAATGACTACAGCAAATCACTATGAGATTAGTGGATTGTGCTGGTAGATTGCTGCTGTTAACACTTGATCCAGTGGATCAAGTTAAAGCAAGGTCAAATTAAAAATCTGCATAAATGAAAAATTTCCATGAAGGACTGTTCAGATAGAAAATTCGGTCTAATGGACCATTATTGTGATAAGAAATTGAATATTATGATCTGAGTGAATTGTTATTTAATAATGAGTTTTATATAAGGGATCTTTATCCCAGGATTCTATTTGGGTTCACCAAAATATAAGGAACCCATAATCAATTGGATCTTAAGAAAAAGAATTCTCCTCTAGTTTTGTGAGATGAGGACATCTCGCGTTTTTTAAGTGGGGTAGAATGTAAGATTCCTCCCCAGTCTCCCAGGATGTCCAGTATCTTCCCCTGTAGTCAAATCCCTCTTCAGAAATATAAAAGATCTTGTTTCTACCAGTTTTGGCCTAGAGAGAGAAAATCTTCTAGAGAGTGGTAATTCAGTTTTTAAATATTTTTGGATGGAAAAATATCTCTTCTTATTAAAATAAGTTCTCCAGAAACAGAAGTTCAAAAAGATTTTCAGAAGGTGCATTAGAAATTAAGTATAATCTGTTCAAGAGGCCTTATCCTGAGGGTCAAGATTTTTTTGAAATTTTAAATTAAGGTTCCTATGGGCCAATAAGATTAATCCATGTGTGGGGAGGAGATAAATCCAATTTGTAAAAGAAAAATACCCAAAAATGAGTAAATGCTCACATAAGATGAAGAGTTGACTATGTACAAGGGTTATTGGTAAAACACTATGAGTATTACTAAAAAAAAATGAGATATTTTGGGTATAATGATTCCATTTTGACACATGTGTAAGGAAGGGGAGTTCCTTCAAGGAGGCGCCTACTTCACATGCTTGAATGAGTTTTAAACTCAAAAATAATGTGATATTTTTATCTCTCCTCTCTCTTGGATCAAACCGAATCAAAACCGAATCAAACCGAATTAAAAAAGGAACCAAACTAGGTCCGAATCTAGTCCAAATTCAACCAAACTGAATCTGGAAAATTCTAGAAATTAGTTGGTCTTGGTTAGAGCCTCCCTCTCCTATAAATAGAACCTGAGTCCTTTGTAAAAAAATAGGAGAATTATACTATGCCAGAATTATGCTGAAATAATGATAATTTTTACTATTCTCTAAAATTCTCTCCAAATTGAAGAAATTGGAGCTTCCCTCCTTCTTCAATCTCCATTGGTGGCTCCATTAGCATACCAAACCAATTGATTGGTTGGGGGCCTCTACCATGATCAAAGAATCAAGCAATTTGTAAGGTTAAGTGTGAATTTTGATCTTTTTCCATAATTTCTCAATGTTTCTCTCTTCTCAACCCCTCTCAAGCTTGAGAAGCTTAACTGGAATGGCTTTTTAATGCTATTGAAGTTAATTGATGAATGGAAGTAAGGAAATACATAAATTCCCATGTATGCTTAATTTTTATGGTTTTTATGATTTTTGTCTTCTCTAATATGAATATGATGTTATGTCTCATTGAAAAAAGGCATTCCCCTCTCTTCTTTAGTAAATCCAACCATTCTTTATCCTAGATGAATGATTAATGGATAAAATCAAGCTTTTCATAATGTTTCTCTTTGATAAGTAGAAAATGTTTACATTAGAATGATTTAAATACTCTTGGTGAATTTCTAATTATTTTAGAGAGTTAAAAATTAAAAAATGGTCAACCATACAAAGGAGGTTATAGCAAAATTTTCTAAAATTGAGAAAAATAAGTTTTACTTTTTTTTTATTTCAAAAGAGTAATTCCCATCGTATATGTATTCTTAAAGTGTTATTTTTCATCCTAGGTATAGAAAAATGCATACTAAAAATATTTTATTAAAAAAGTGTTACTTTCTTTAGAATTAAATTCTATGCATAGAAGGAAGCAAATTGAAATTGTTATTTTGATTATAAAAGTGTGATTTTCATCATAAATGAAATTTATGCATAAATTCGATGCATAAAAGAAATTCTTTTATATTAAAAGAGTGATTTTCATCATAAATGATTTGTATGCATAAACATATGCATAAAAGATTTTTTTTATATTAAAAGCATGATTTTCATCATAAATAAAATTTATGCATAAATTAGATGCATAAAATAAATTCTTTTATATTAAAAGAGTGATTTTTATCATAAATGATTTGTATGCATAAACATATGCATAAAGGGTGATTTTCATCATAAATGATTTGTATGCATAAACATATGCATAAAAGATAATTTTCTTGTATTAAAAGTGTGATTTTTATCATAAATGATTTTATGCATAAATTAGATGCATAAAAGTAATTCTTTTATATTAAAAGAGTAATTTTCATCATAAATGATTTGTATGCATAAACATAGGCATAAAAGATTTTTTTTATATTAAAAGTGAGATTTTCATTATAAATGGATTTTATGCATAAATTAGATGCATAAGAGAAATTCTTTTATTCTAAAGATGTAATTCCTACTAAATTGGATTTATGCATGGAAAGATGCATAAAGAATTTATTTTAACCCAAAAGTGTTATTCTCATCAATTTTGATTTTATGCATAGAAATATGCATAAAGAAATCTATTTTTAGTTCAAAAGAGTTATTTTCGTCAATTTTGATTTTATGCATGAGAAGATGCATAAAAGATTGAATTTTAATTCAAAAGTATCATTCTCATTTAAAATGAATTTATGCATAGGAAGATGCATAAAAGATTGATTTTTATTTCGAAAGTGTTATTCTCCTTAAAATAGAATTTATGCATAAATAGATGCGTAAAGAAATCTTATATCAAAAATAAGAATTCTCTTGTATTCTATAAATAGATATGAGGATGTGAAATGAATCAGATAGATGAAAATGTGAAAGAATGGATGTAGATGTATGTATGTGAAGGATGTATGTGAAAGGAAAGATGTATGTGTATGTGAAAGTATGGATGTGGATGTATGGATGTGGATGTGGATGTGGATGTGAATGTGGATGTGGATGTATGAACGTGGATGTGGAAATAGATGTATGGATGTGGATGTGGATGTGAATGTGGATGTGGATGTATGAATGTGGATATGGAAATAGATGTATGGATGTAGATGTGAATGTGAATGTGGAAATGGATGTAGATGTGGATGTATGGATGTGGATGTGGATGCGGATGCGGATGTATGAATGTGGATGTGGAAATAGATGTATGGATGTAGATGTGAATGTGAAAATGGATGTATGGATGTAGATGTGGATGTGGATGTGGATGTATGGATGTGGATGTGGATGTGGATGTGGATGTGAAAATAGATGTATGGATGTAGATCTGAATGTGGAAATGGATGTATGGATGTAGATGTGGATGTGGATGTGGATGTATGGATGTGGAAATAGAAGTATGGATGCAGATGTGAATGTGAAAATGGATGTATGGATGTAGATGTGGATGTGGATGTGGTGTGGATGTATGGATGTGGATATATGGATGTGGATGTGGATGTGGATGTATGGATGTGGATGTGGATGTGGAAATAGATGTATGGATGTGGATGTGGATGTGGATGTGGATGTGGATGTGGATGTATGAATGTGGATGTGGAAATAGATATATGGATGTAGATGTGAATGTGGAAATGGATGTATGGATGTAGATGTGGATGTGGATGTGGATGTATGGATGTGGATATATGGATGTGGATGTATGGATATGGATGTGGATGTGGATATATGAATGTGGATGTGGATGTGGATATATGAATGTGGATGTGAAAATGGATGTATGGATGTAGATATGGATGTGGATATATGGATGTCGATGTGGATGTGGATGTATAAATGTGGATGTGGATGTGGATATGGATGTATGAATGTGGATGTGAGAATGGATGTATGGATGTAGAAGTGAATGTGGATGTATGAATGTGGAAGTATGGATGTAGAAGTGAATGTGGATGTGTATGTGGAATAATGAATGCGAATATGTATGTGAATGGATATGAAGTCGATATGAGTGAATGGATGAGATGAGATGTCATGTGAATCAGAATGTGAATGAATAATATAAGATGTGAACGAATGAGATGTAATGAGAAATGGATGTGATGAGACGTAATGTAAATTAAGAAAGATAGGAATGGATGTTATGTGAAGTGAATGAATCTTATGTGATGGGATGGAAAATGATGTATCTGGTCAAGAATGGATACACATATGATTTGGATTTGGGTTAAGTAATATGGATTGATGTGAAACAATTTGGAAAGATGTGAGTTCATTATAGAAACTGTATTTGTGAACTGTTAGTAAATAACTGTTTTATGTCAAGAATGCTGGGGAAGTATTTTGACTGTCTTGAGAATGTGGTCATGGTGGAGACCTACCTGATAAAGTTGCAACAGCTGACGGAGAGTCAACGGAGGACGTCTCGCGTAGCAAGGTCAGCCGATGTCTTGACCAGCCTCGGTTCGATTTAAATGGTGAGCTTCCGGAACGGTGGATGAGGGACCAAGGAAGCGGCCTATGAGTGAAGCGCTAGGTGACCTGCAAAGGATCCTAGAGGGTGCTGACCATACGGTGCTCAGGCTCTAGGTCGTCGAAGATATCCACACGTGCGTCGTGGAAGATATTAGAACAAGGAGTAAGATAGTTGTTTTCTGAAACCGGGCATGGATCTGGTTGATTGACCTTGTTGGTCCTTAATGGATGAGTCCATGGCTCTTTTATATGGATCTGTTGGTTGATCTTGCTGATCTTCAATGGAGATTCCATCTTGATTTTTATAAGTGATTATATTGCCGGGTACTATGAGCTAGGAACTATTGAAAAGGCCCTTGAGTAAACAGTTGGTGAGCGTTCTGGTTGCCAATGATGCCATAAGTACACCGATGAAGGAATGATTGAAATAAGGATTCAACTAGAGATTTTGAGGATTGTGATCAGTGACACAATGGTTTCATTAAAGGATTGTTTTAAAGATAGCTGATGCTGAGAAAAAGGCAATTTCATATTGGGTGTGTAAGTGGTGTGACTGGCTAGGGGGCCTGGGAACTCTTTTCCCTGGTACCCGGGACAAAACCTAACCAAATTCTAAATTAGATCCCATTACTACAGTGGTTGGGTGGTTGGCTAACCCATGGGCCTAGGAACTCTTTTCCCTAGTACCCGGGACAAAACCTAACCAAATTCTAAATTAGATCCCATCACTACAGTGGTTGGCTAACCCATGGGACTGGATGGTAGGCTGGACTGATGGATCCGTAAAATAAGACTCAATTTCTGTTTAGTTCGATAGATGAAGTAAATCCCGGACAAAAATTGTTCTATGAAAAAAGAATCAATGGCTATGCCTCTCGATGAGGAAAAAAGCATTGGTCTCTATGAACCAAGTGCAATCTGTCCCTTGATCTGACTATGGAACTTATGAGTTCGGTCAGATCAGTTCAGTTAGTTAAGGCTTTTGACTACGTTAGGAAAAAGTTATCCTGGTGGAATCGCCTGTGCTTTCCGGGCAAAGGAAGTTTTTTCGGGTTCGGTTTTGGAAAAACTGATGGATTAGTCTCTTGTCCGGATATCCGTGGGCGAGGCCCCGAGTGTGGGACCCTGCCCCGCGCAAGAAGTGCTACTTCCGTTGCTAGCACCCCAGAATTCGTTGCGCACTGGCGTCAGGGATCTTACAGTTGGTATCAGAGCTATTTGGTTAATGAGGATCGACCGAGAAACCAAATATGTCAAAAATTTATCAAGAAGCACTAAAAGGTTGTAATTGTGTGATAAAATTCATACAATTTGATATTCAAACTGAAATTCGTAAATTGGTAATTGGGTCTAAGTACCGCAATTGTATGGAATCCCTAACTTGCTTGAGGCCTAGACATGATGGTATTTACCTTATAGTTCCAAGAACCATGACTACCCGTATATACCGAGGGTATAACTGTAGCTCTTTACTGGCAGTATATACGAGTAAATCTAAGACTTGAAATTATAAGCATTAATACTATCCAGATGATGAATTCGGATGTGATTGATATGATTTTAAATTCTGATTGAGAAATGATGAGTTGATTTGGATTCTGATTGAAAAATGAAGATTTCTGAATTTTGGTGGCTGAATTCTAATAACTAAGCAAAACCTCAATGAGGATGAATGGGACGAGTCCCTGTGATAATGTTCGTAGTAGTTAGAATGATGTTAATGACTCCAGCAAATCACTATGAGATTAGTGGATTGTGCTGGTAGATTGCTGCTGTTAACACTTGACCCAGTGGATCAAGTTAAAGCAAGGTCAAATTAAAAATCTGCATAAATGAAAAATTTCCATGAAGGACTGTTCAGATAGAAAATTCGGTCTAATGGACCATTATTGTGATAAGAAATTGAATATTATGATCTGAGTGAACTGTTATTTAATAATGAGTTTTATATAAGAGATCTTTATCCCAGGATTCTGTTTGGGCTCACCAAAATATAAGGAACCCATAATCAATTGGATCTTAAGAAAAAGAATTCTCCTCTAGTTTTGTGAGATGAGGACATCTCGCGTTTTTTAAGTGGGGTAGAATGTAAGATTCCTCCCCAGCCTCCCAGGATGTCCAGTATCTTCCCCTGTAGTCAAATCCCTCTTCAGAAATATAAAAGATCTTGTTTCTACCAGTTTTGGCCTAGAGAGAGAAAATCTTCTAGAGAGTGGTAATTCAGTTTTTAAATATTTTTGGATTGAAAAATATCTCTTCTTATTAAAATAAGTTCTCCAAAAACAGAAGTTCAAAAAGATTTTCAGAAGGTGCATTAGAAATTAAGTATAATCTGTTCAAGAGGCCTTATCTTGAGAGTCAAGATTTTTTCGAAATTTTAAATTAAGGTTCATATGGGCCAATAAGATCAATCCATGTGTGGGGAGGAGATAAATCCAATTTGTAAAAGAAAAATACCCAAAAATGAGTAAATGCTCACATAAGATGAAGAGTTGACTATGTACAAGGGTTATTAGTAGTAAAACACTATGAGTATTACTAAAAAAATGAGATATTTTGGGTATAATGATTCCATTTTGACACATGTGTAAGGAAGGGGAGTCCCTTCAAGGAGGCGCCTACTTCACATGCTTGAATGAGTTTTAAACTCAAAAATAATGTGATATTTTTATCTCTCCTCTCTCTTGGATCAAACCGAATCAAAACCGAATCAAACCGAATTAAAAAAGGAACCACAAATCTAGTCCAAATTCAACCAAACTAAATCTGGAAAATTTTAGAAATTAGTTGGTCTTGGTTAGAGCCTCCCTCTCCTATAAATAGAACCTGAGTCCTTTGTAAAAAAAATAGGAGAATTATACTATGCCAGAATTATGCTGAAATAATGATAATTTTTACTATTCTCTAAAATTCTCTCCAAATTGAAGAAATTGGAGCTTCCCTCCTTCTTCAATCTCCATTGGTGGCTCCATTAGCATACCAAACCAATTGATTGGTTGGGGGCCTCTACCATGATCAAAGAATCAAGCAATTTGTGAGGTAAAGTGTGAATTTTGATCTTTTTTCATAATTTCTCAATGTTTCTCTCTTCTCAACCCCTCTCAAGCTTGAGAAGCTTAACTGGAATGGTTTTTTAATGCTATTGAAGTTAATTTATGAATGGAAGTAAGGAAATATATAAATTTTTATGTATGCTTAATTTTTATGGTTTTTATTATTTTTGTCTTCTCTAATATGAATATGATGTTATGTCTCATTGAAAAAAGGCATTCCCCTCTCTTCTTTAGTAAATCCAACCATTCTTTATCCTAGATGAATGATTAATGGATAAAATCAAGCTTTTCATAATGTTTCTCTTTGATAAGTAGAAAATGTTAGAATGATTTAAATACTCTTGGTGAATTTCTAATTATTTTAGAGAGTTAAAAATTAAAAAATGGTCAACCATACAAAGGAGGTCATAGCAAAATTTTCTAAAATTGAGAAAAATAAGTTTTACTTCTTTTTTATTTCAAAAGAGTAATTTCCATCGTATATGTATTCTTAAAGTGTTATTTTTCATCCTAGGTATAGAAAAATGCATACTAAAAATATTTTATTAAAAAAGTGTTACTTTCTTTAGAATTAAATTCTATGCATAGAAGGAAGCATATTGAAATTGTTATTTTGATTATAAAAGTGTGATTTTCATCATAAATGAAATTTATGCATAAATTCGATGCATAAAAGAAATTCTTTTATATTAAAAGAGTGATTTTCATCATAAATGATTTGTATGCGTAAACATATGCATAAAAGATTTTTTTATATTAAAAGCGTGATTTTCATCATAAATGGAATTTATGCATAAATTAGATGCATAAAATAAATTCTTTTATATCAAAAGAGTGATTTTTATCATAAATGATTTGTATGCATAAAAGATTTTTTTATATTAAAAGCGTGATTTTTATCATAAATGGAATCTATGCATAAATTAGATGCATAAAAGAAATTCTTTTATATTAAAAGAGTGATTTTTATCATAAATGATTTGTATGCATAAACATATGCATAAAAGATAATTTTTTTGTATTAAAAGTGTGATTTTCATCATAAATAATTTTATGCATAAATTAGATGCATGAAAGTAATTCTTTTATATTAAAAGAGTGATTTTCATCATAAATGATTTGTATACATAAACATATGCATAAAAGATAATTTTTTTGTATTAAAAGTGTGATTTTCATCATAAATGATTTTATGCATAAATTAGATGCATAAAAGTAATTCTTTTATATTAAAAGAGTGATTTTCATCATAAATGATTTGTATGCATAAACATATGCATAAAAGATTTTTTTATATTAAAAGTGAGATTTTCATCATAAATGGATTTTATGCATAAATTAGATGCATAAGAGAAATTTTTTTATTCTAAAAGTGTAATTCCTACTAAATTGGATTTATGCATGGAAAGATGCATAAAGAATTTATTTTAACCCAAAAGTGTTATTCTCATCAATTTTGATTTTATGCATAGAAAGATGCATAAAGAAATCTATTTTTAGTTCAAAAGAGTTATTTTCATCAATTTTGATTTTATGCATAAGAAGATGCATAAAAGATTGAATTTTAATTCAAAAGTGTCATTCTCATTTAAAATGAATTTATGCATAGGAAGATGCATAAAAGATTGATTTTTATTTTGAAAGTGTTATTCTCCTTAAAATAGAATTTATGCATAAATAGATGCGTAAAGAAATCTTATATCAAAAATAAGAATTCTCTTGTATTCTATAAATAGATATGAGGATGTGAAATGAATCAGATAGATGAAAATGTGAAAGAATGGATGTAGATGTATGTATGTGAAGGATGTATGTGAAAGGAAAGATGTATGTGTATGTGAAAGTATGGATGTGGATGTATGGATGTGGATGTGGATGTGGATGTGGATGTATGAATGTGGATGTGGAAATAGATGTATGGATGTAGATGTGAATGTGGAAATGGATGTATGGATATAGATGTGGATGTGGATGTGGATGTGGATGCGGATGTATGAATGTGGATGTGGAAATAGATGTATGGATGTAGATGTGAATGTGGAAATGGATGATGGATGTGGATGTGGATGTGGATGTGGATGTATGAATGTGGATGTGAAAATAGATGTATGGATGTAGATGTGGATGTGGAAATGAATGTATGGATGTGGATGTGGATGTGAATGTATGAATGTGGATGTGAAAATAGATGTATGGATGTAGATGTGAATGTGGAAATGGATGTATGGATGTAGATGTGAATGTGGAAATGGATGTATGGATATAGATGTGAATGTGAAAATGGATGTATGGATGTAGATGTGAATGTTGATGTATGGATGTGGATGTGGATGTGGATGTGGATGTATGAATGTGGATGTGGATGTGGATATATGAATGTGGATGTGAAAATGGATGTATGGATGTAGATATGGATGTGGATATATGGATGTGGATGTGGATGTATGAATGTGGATGTATGAATGTGGATGTGGATGTGGATATATGAATGTGGATGTGAAAATGGATGTATGGATGTAGAAGTGAATGTGGATGTACGAATGTGGATGTGTATGTGGAATAATGAATGCGAATATGTATGTGAATGGATATAAAGTCGATATGAGTGAATGGATGAGATGAGATGTCATGTGAATCAGAATGTGAATGAATAATATAAGATGTGAACGAATGAGATGTAATGAGAAATGGATGTGATGAGACGTAATGTAAATTAAGAAAGATAGGAATGGATGTTATGTGAAGTGAATGAATCTGATGTGATGGGATGGAAAATGATGTATCTGGTCAAGAATGGATACACATATGATTTGGATTTGGGTTAAGTAATATGGATTGATGTGGAACAATCTGGAAAGATGTGAGTTCATTATAGAAACTGTATTTGTGAACTGTTTGTAAATGACTGTTTTATGTCAAGAATGTTGAGGAAGCATTTTGACTATCTTGGAACTATTGAAAAGGCCCCTGAGTGAATAGGTGGTGAGCGTTCTGGTTGCCAATGATGCCATAAGTACACCGATGAAGGAATGATTGGAAATAAGGATTCAACCAGAGATTTTGAGGATTGTGATCAGTGACACAATGGTTTCATTAAAGGATTGTTTTAAAATAGCTGATGCTGAGAAAAAGGCAATTTCATATTGGGTGTGTAAGTGGTGTGACTAGTTTTATGTTTGCATGAACTTCCGGCTAGGGGACCTGGGGACTCTTTTCCCTGGTACCCGGGACAAAACCTAATCAAATTCTAAATTGGATCCCATCACTACAGTGGTTGGGTGGTTGGCTAACCCATGGGACTAGATGGGGTTAGGCTGGACTGATGGATCCGTAAAATGAGACTCAATTTCTGTTAGTTCGATAGATGAAGTAAATCCCGGACAAAAATTGTTCTTTGGAAAAAGAATCAATGGCTGTGCCTTTCGATGAGGAAAAAAGCGTTGGTCTCTATGAACCAAGTGCAGTCTGTCCCTTGATCTGACTATGGAACTTACGAGTTCGGTCAGATCATTTCAGTTAGTTAAGGCTTTTGATTACGTTAGGGAAAAGTTATCCTGGTGGAATCGCCTGTGCTTTCCGGGCAAAGGCAGTTTTTTCGGGTTCGGTTTTGGAAAAACCGATGGATTAGTCTCTTGTCCGGATATCCGTGGGCGAGGCCCCGAGTGTGGGACCCTGCCTCGCTCAAGAAGTGCTACTTCCGCTGCTAGCACCCCAGAATTCGTTGCACAGTGGAGTCAGGGATCTTACACAAACAGAAAGAAGATTGAAAAAATGTGCAGTAGCCAACAACAATTCCCGTTGGACAAGACGTTGGGTCGTGTTTTCTTCAGAGGGGGAGAAAGCGACTCCATGGAAGCTCGAAAAGTCAGCAACAAGAACTGCAACTTAATTGGGGAGAAAAAAAATAAAACAACGTTTAACAGCCGAGCAATGGTAGCGTCACTCCTTAGAATTCTTATTTATTTATTTTAAAAAAATTCTCCACAGAACTGCGAAGCGCAAACTGAGAGAAAAAAAAAGCAAAAAAAAAACTAGCGAATGCTGCTTGTTGCTCGATTAGGAGGTAGAGATAAAGTAAAAGGGATTCTTGATGCCTTAGTGGTTTAAGAACCTCCTTTGCTTGCTCTTTAGATCTGTGAAACCTTATTTGGAGAAGATGAAGAGTAGGAGAAGATGGTTTTGCCCACAGAGGTGGTTTTTGAAGTTGTTTTGAAAATTGAAAGGAGGTTTTGTAGAGGCTAGTGGAGTAAATGGTTTATCCATTGGGAAAAAGAGGTATTCCTTTCAACTAAGGTATCCAAACTTAAAAATTTACCTTAAAAATCAAACTAGTACCTTTTTTTGCAGTTTCTTGCATTCCTGCAGAGTATCCTTGTGTCCTTCCTCTCGTGCATGTAAGATATAAGAATTGCAAAACTTTATTAAAATTCAAAACATACCTCCTTTCTTTAAACCTTGTTTTTTGTAAATATCTTTTATTTTCTTTAAGTAGAAGTAGAAGTACCCATAGCTCTGATACTAATGCTGTCAATATCCTCCCATAACCATAGCTTCAAGCTTTTTAAAAAAATAAGAAGAAGATAAATATAGCAACTGTGCACGACAAAGAGAGTGGGCTCTATCTCCCCCCATACATGAGTGAGCACGCTTCCTCATGCATGTATTTATGTATTAGCAAAAAGCAAGTGCTCACAAATATAGCTTGATACATTCCACTTTGGGCCATTAATATCAAAAAGTAACTTGGTCCCCAAGCTTGTCTATTTACATTAAAATTGATACATTCCACTTTGGGCCATTAATATCAAAAAGTAACTTGGTCCCCAAGCTTGTCTATTTACATTAAAATTGTAGCAATTTAATTGAATAAAACTATGTGCGGGCGACCATCGTCGCACATCAAAATACGACGGCCACGCACCGGCCAAAACCATCGCACCCACGCTACTCCATGCATTGATCTGCTCACTAAAATCACAAGACACATTAAATCTCGCTTATCCACCCAACACGATGTGACCACTGCTCCACGCTCTCGCGCGTAGCCAGTCACTCACGACCATGTGGCAAATGAGCGTACCATAAATATCACATAAAATACCACAAATAATTCCATAATTAATTTCACCATTCTCATTTCCATAACATAGGCTAGTATGACTGCAAGAGAAACTCAAGGGCAAAGCACTGGTTCTTATGCCATCAACGATCTTGCAAGGTCATTGGCATTTCGGCAAGTAACGATTACTCAATGCACCATCGACATCCCTGTTCTTCCTGAAAGTCCAAAAAGCGCCACCAAAAAGTCTAAAAGCTTCCACCCAAATAGTCCAAAATCCTATTAAACTCACCATGCCATGCACACGCAGCTAGTACTAGCCTAGCACTAATCACATAATGATCACCCACACTCTTCACATAATGTAGCTTGACACTAGCCTAGCATAATGTTCACATAATGACCATGCACTGCTTACATATGTTCAGTACATATAGTGTTCGCATTAATGGTCGTGCACATACTAAAAACTAAGAGTTTAATCCATTACACAAGGAGCCTTTATACACACGTCATGGCGATGCAACCTCCACATCGTCACCTACATAAGGAGAAGAGAAAGCGACCTATGGATCTTCTAGCTCTATTTGCCAAAATGTCCCTCACCATTCAGGATGACTCCTCACCATTCACGATGACTCACCGTTCAGGATGACGATTTCTCCCTTTTGACCCTAAAATGCTATGCACCATCGGAGGATGCCTACTTCATGCCCAAGTCAAAACCCCATCCCAAATTCTTTTTAGAGTCACCTAGCCATTAGCAGAATGTCATGTTGGATTCCATTTACCTAATCGTGTTCACGCAGGGCCCTACATCTCCCAACCCACACATCCAAATTCCACAGTGGGAAGGGAGCCATGAATGACATTCAGTACCTAATCACAATGATGGCCTCATTTCCAAAAATGAGGCTAAACTGGATGCTATAGTCATCCCAGAATGGTTGTCACCAACCCGTGTGCCCACCCTCCTCACTCACTAGAAGGCACAGGACTGCCAAACACGATGTCCCTCACCATGCTAGCCAAGCTGCTTTCCCACAACTGCTGACAAATTGGGTTGAAGCATTCATCGTTAAAGCTCTAGAGCTCTTGCAAGAACACAACATGCAAGATACATTGCCTACATATTTTGCATACCATATGCTCACCAAGATCCTATGCCATACCCTTTTGACAAAGAGTTTCCACCCCCTATGCCCCGCTAGTTCACGCCTAACGGTGCAGCATGTCACCACCACCCCCAAGCCCCAACCAAAGAAACATAAATGGGAGACATCCCACAATCTATCCGTTTATTCCCCACAGAATGGAGGAACCACTATCATATTTGGTACCAATGCGGGTTGGATGGTCCCACCCCATGCTAAGCCATGTCTACTACTTTCCACATTCTATATGGGCCCACATTTGGTATAAAGGGGGTTGTAAGTCTCACCCCATGTTGAGCTATGTCTACTACTTTTCACATTTTATATGGACCCACATTCACTACAAAACCCTTGTGTAGGGGTAGGGGTAGTGCAAGCTACATGGAAAAAGAGTTGAAGAAAGCAAGATGAAAAGTGTCAAAGAAAACAAGAAAAGTGTCGAATATAAAGCAGTGTGTTGGATTTTTTGACGAAGGAAGCTTCTACGTGGTCCCACCTTTTACGTAATGCCCGTGCTTATCACTTGCAAATAGTAGCTACACACATAGGCATTGTTCTTTCATAAACCTACATTGAGCATCATCACCAACAGCCATCTAGGTACATCTCTAGATGGGGGAACCATGGCGAGCTCAATCATGGCCCATTCTAGGACCCATCGCCTAGACCTTCCTCAAATCACCCCAACAACCTTCCGTGGTCTCTAGATGGGGGAACCATGGTAGGTGCAAGCCTGGCCCATGGTATAACCCATCAACTAGACCTTCCGCAAATCAGAGCAAGAACTTTACGTGGCCTCATCTTTGACCACACCACCCATTTGATCCACACTACCTCTATCCCAAGTGCTCAACAATGCCAAATCCCTCAAGTCATAGAGGCTACCTAGCTCCATTGTAATTAGGGAACAATCATGCACAATGTCAGCTATATGACTCAAACAATGTAATAATCTTGATTCCCTAAGAAACGTGATGTCAAGTAAATGTCAAAGAAAGCACCAAAGAGAGTCGAAGAAAGCAATTGAGTTGAATTTTTCATCTTGAAGAAGTGCACACACAAGAGCACACCTTTCACCTATTGCCTATGCATGTCACCTCCATATTCCACTATGGGCATCATAATTTTTTCACTTCTCAAACATGTGCACACATATGCACTTGTTGCAGTCAGCATTTTTTCCTACAGCTCACCTTAGGACAGCATCCCACTCTCTGCTCATCTTCATTCATCATATCTTGGGACAGCAGCTCACTCTCTACTCCATCATATCAGTGTTTTTCTACTACAGCATATCTTAACCCACTCTCTACTCCATCACATCAGTCTTTCTCTTGCAGCTCACTGGGACAGCAGCCCACTCTCTACTCCATCACATTAGTGTTTTTCCGTTACAGCTCACCTCGTGAGAGTGACAACAACCCACTCTCTGCTCTTCATCCTCCATCAACATTGGGACAGCAGTCCTCTCTGCTCATCTTCACCGACATCGGGACAGCAACCCCCTCTGCTCATCTTCACATCACTAGGACAACAGCCCTCTCTGCTCATCATCATCATTCATCATCGGGACAAAAACCCTCTCTACTCATCATCATCATTCAACATTGGGGACGACAACCCTCTCTACTCATTTCACTCAAGAGACGAAAGCCCTCTCTGCTCACTGCCCCTCAAGTACCGCAACACCCAATCACCAACGCCTGCACCACTTCAACTTCCGCTTCCACTACAAATATCTACCACCTCGGAGTGCCTCTGCATCCATCAACACGAGCCTTTGACACCGACCACCTCTCGGAGTGCCTTTGACTCACATCCACACAAGCCTTCATCATCACCACACTTGCTTCAACTCTAACCTTATCTTTGCTTCTTCGCCAATCGTATACTCAGAGTCTCCTCACATTAGGGGGCTTCTTGTACATGATTTCATTCACCATCATGTATACACTCATTTACCCATTTCATGCTGTGTTAATTTGCTCTGAGCTCTCGCACATTTGGTCCTTTCATCCTTTTGCTCTCACACGGACCATGGCAGGTGCAAGGCCCATGGTACGACCCATCACCTCAAGAATCTTCAAGCTTGCAAGTATCTCTAAAGAGCTTCATTACATATAACCTCTGCTTTAGCTCCACTTTAACATCAACAAACCCTTGCCCTAGTCGACATTTTCTCCACAAAGAAGCCTCATCTCTAAGCATCATGCTGTGAGATTGAGCTATCGTGTCATGCCAAGATCTGGATTGTTATCTATCCATGCAAATTATTCCATGGTGGTCCTAGCACTCATTCTTCCAATCAGTGTGCAGAGACTGCTTCTACCAACTCCCTCGTGTTGAAGAGTCCACACCACTCCTACAACCACTGAGGCCTAGAGCATGAAGAACTTCTACATCAACTATCGCCTTCCATGCCACCTAGACACACTACCTACCATCATGGCTATCCACCAAAGCTTCCCACCACTTTGCCTTGCACCTAGCTATGGATGAGTTTAGACCTTACCCACTTAGCTCGTGTGCCAACTTCATAGCATATCATAAACCATCCACCTGATAGCTTCACCATGGACTTGGTTGACGTGAGGACGTGGTCACCATTAGGAAGCAGGGGTATGTTAGCCACTCCGTAGGTTAACATGCTTTCATCCGCTCGACCTACCATAAGGCGATTCACCATCTTACTAACTTGAACTGACACTTATCTTCTATAATACCACACTATAATATATAAAGCATCCTTACCGTGTAGCCTTATCCTGTAATATAGACCGGACAATTTCTAAGTTTGGCTGACCTTGTGTGAAAATTAGTAACTTGCATGTCATTTTTTAAAATAAGAAATACACAATCGTTCCCTTGCAATAGTTATACTTGTGAGCTCTCCTATTCCATCTTCTTGCTTGCTTATATGCTATTGAATCTTACTTACTTGATGGTAGATAGATTTGGTTGTAGGTTGTCTTCTTGCATTAGCCTCCCCCTCATTCACGTCTTTTTTGAGAGAGAACCATCACAAAGGACCATCTCTTGCTGCCTTCATCTAGGCATAGAGAGCTCTCCCTTCACCTCTTTAGCAAAGGAGCATTCCGATGTGACAATAGAGTGAGGGCGTGATGGATGAGCTAGTGCACCCACATAGGGAAGTTGATTTTTTTACGGCTCTAAGGCAAGACCCAACAACACATGCTTTGGCAAGACTAAGGTAAGCTCTTGACTTGAACAGTTGTGGATTAGCTTGGGATAAGCTCAACTCAGTATTGACACCAAATGATTGAAACATTGCGGCATCTGGTTTGACTACTTCTTGGAATGGACGGATGAATGGACTTATCACTCCGTTGTCGATGCTCCTTGCTTGCTGATAGGATAAAGTGAGAGCTCTCTTTGTTTAGATGGAGACAAATAGAGATGGTCTTTCATGATGGTTCTCTCTCACAAAAGGAAGAGAGAGTAATATATATATATATATATATATATATATATATAGAGAGAGAGAGAGAGAGAAAGAAAGAAAGAAAGAAAGAAAGATTTTATTAACGTCTTCCAAAAGACCGAACTTGGCCTGTGAGACAAATCAGTGTACCTATGTGGGATATCCTCTATCATCCCAACAAAATGAAAAAGTACTAAACTAAAAAGCTGAATCTGGGTGTGCAATAAGTACAATGAGTGGGGGAGGGGATGGAGCTCTACTACTAGGAGAATGCAAAGCTATACGCATGGAGTATACAATCATGATATGCAACCTAGCTAGCTCCATCCTGTACCATACTGGGGGTATAAAATGGTATACATCAATGAAGGGGGTGTCCATAGCTCCCTGAAGAACATGCCTAGGTCTGGCTTTGAAAAGCGAGCCAGTCACTCCGCACCCTCTCTGTGAAACTAAGCTCTGATCTCTGTCATCTCTCTCTGGTATAAGCGTGGTGTCCGAAAGCCAGGTGTCCTCTGTCTCCTGCGGGCTCTGAGTGTCTCTGCTCTTTGGAGAGTAATTCCCTGCTATATGTAGGGGCAGGGAGGGGTGGATCTCTGAAAAAATGTAGTAATCTGTCTGTCGGCCCCCCTCTAGAGCTGTCTCAGCCTGTAATGATGACGTTGTATGACGCTGTATGTAATGATGTCTCTCTGTGACGCTGTATGTCTAGAATGAATCTCCCCACCAACAGTATGCGCTGGTATGCTGCCTCAAAGAGCTGGCGTAGGGAATGTGGCTCTCTGAATAAAATGGGATATCTCTCTCTGATGGCTGTATATGCTCTGCATCTGCATACATAATGCTCCTCACTCTCCACCTCCTCTCTGGATAATTTGCATACCCTCTCCTCTTGGGGGATCCGTGCTGCTCTGCGAGTCTCGATCTCCAATCGATGTGATGAGACTCTAAGCTAACCAATAGCTACTCGGGAGCCGTGTGGTAAAAAGCCCTCCATGTATCTAGGCCTCTCTATAAATCCATCAAAAGTGATACTCATGAAGTGATCTCTGTAGTACAGCATCTTCGGTGGAAGAGGCTGTGTAGGCGATATCCATGTCTCGTTTATAGAGCTGCCATAGGTCCTGTCTCAATACTCTGTTCCTCTCCCTATGAGAGACGGATATGTGGTGCATCCCTGTCATACTGGAATGGTGGTAGATGATCCATGTCTAGCCCATGCTGTGAGAACCAATGTGTGACCTGTGCATACCACCATCATAGGAGGCGCAGCAAACTCTGCTCGGATGATGTCATGAGGTACTGACGGTTTGCTGCGTATCATGCGTGCCATCATGAGAGCCTGTGGTCTCTCTATCTGTGTCCACCAATGGGTAGCAAGGCCTGGCGCCCATATCGCTGCTCCATACATCAGTGCCGGTGTGACTAATGTGTCAAATAGCCACCCCTTCGTCCGAGGCTCCTGAAAATGCGCCTAGTAGCACTGTCTCTCTAGCATAGCCAATGCTGCATATCCCCGTGTCAATCTAGCTCTGGCTGCTGAACCCATGGTGAAGCGCGTGGCTGCTGCAGAGAAGGTAACCCCTAGGTACACGTATGATGTCACCACCTCCACCTGGCGTCCTACAAGAGTGAATGTCAGCTGACTCCTACCCTATCGTCTCGATGTATGAAAGACCATAACCTTGGTTTTCCCAAGGTTCACAGTAAGACCCCTCTGTGTGCAGAAATCATCGAGTGCATGTAGATGCTGCTATAGACCTCTTGGAGACTCAGACATTAATACAATATCATCAGCATAAAGCATAATATGTACTGAGGTACCTGCTAGATCAACTCCATCTCCGCCTCCCCGTGTAATGAAGTCAGCCACCTCAACAATGTAAAACCCAAATAGCGTGGGGGAAAGTGGGCATCCTTGCTTCACACCAATGGTGCTAGCAATAGTCTCGAACATACCTCCTGAGCATCTGACTCGCCCAAAAACCTGCTCATATAATGCATAGATGCCCCATGTCATATCTGTTGGTATGCCAAGAGACTGCAGGCGCTGAAAGAGCCTCTCTCATGGTACTGTGTCAAATGCCTTGCGAAAATCCACAAAGCAGCAATAGAGCTTTCTCTTCCTCACTCTGGCCTGATCAATCATACATCTCAAAGTGAATACATGGTCAGTGGTAGGGAAAGCTCTCCTGAAGCCTGCCTACCCTGATGAGCGTAAACCTGCTCGCTCAGCATATAAGCTAAGCTCTTGCTCCAACACTGCACCATAGAGTTTGGCCAACACGTGGCCAACCATAACCGTCCTGTGGTTGCTCGGATCGAGCATATCCCCTGTTTTGTGGATCAGCACAATGGTGTGCATCGTCCACTCCGCAGGCAAACCCTCTGCTAGTGCCCTGTTAAACAGGTGTGCAAGAAAAGGAGCCAAAGAATCTACTGCATATATGAGATGCTCACCCTGTAGGCCCATATGGTCGACGGCCCGTCCATGCTGTAGGCGGATAGCTTCCTTTACCATCGAGTGGGTAAAGAAGCTAGCTGTGGTAGGTCGAGGCTCCTGTGGTGGCTGAGATATAGGTGGCTGCTGTGGGGCGTGGTATAGGCCCTCTGCATATGTGTGCCATGTCTGTGGGTTTGCAATGGGCGTTGGTGTCCGGGACTCTCTGAAGTGCCGCCATGAGGTAGGGCTATCTCTCCTCATGAAGAAATGGAAGATCTCTAGCTCCTGTATCTCTGCAAAGGCCCACCTTTTGCGGCGAGTAAGTCTTCTCATCTCTCTCCTCGATTCCTGCTCTGTGATGGCTCCCAAGACTCTCTGTATGCGGAGCCGTGAGTAGCACTCATCGTCATACCATCTGTTCTGGGGCATAGTCCCAGATCTTGCAGGCTCTCCTGAGTGGAGCCAATGTGGAAAGCTCTGTAATGCAACCGTGTGTAGGAGTGATGCCAACTGGGCTGGAGAGCAGTCAATTCTGTTGCAAAAATGAGAAGACTCCATTTACACTGCGATGAAATTGACTTGTACATCCATAATTCTCACTAGGCAAACCAAGAGTAAGCCACCCATGGACATCTACGCCACACAACCACCCTAAGGTTCGTAAGCCAACATGGCATGTAAAGTATTTTAAAGATCCCTACTATTTAGAGTGTTTTTTTGTGGCACTCGATGCTCAAAGGATTGATCTCATGTTCATGTCCAAGCATTGCTACATGTGGATCTCTTTTAAGGGATGAGTATTAACTAGCCTTCTATTATTAGCTTACATGGAGCGCCACCACAGATCTATAATTGATGATTATCTTTCCACAATGTTTATCTTGACAAAACCAAATGTGTCACAATGCCATCATATTATTAAAGAATCTTTGTAGCATTGTAAGCATCGAAATAATGTCTACGCATCTTGGGTAGAATGAGAAAACTAACAAACAAGGCCAAGTATAGAACTAGTAGCAAGTTATCCAAGTGGGGGTGAGAAAGAGTTCTATTCATGCGTATGAAAGGCCAAAATTACCTATGACACCAAATATATAAACGAAGAACATGGAGATCTAATGTCAAATCTATGGTCAAGAAAAGAAACATTAAATCAACATTTATATTAAGAAAAAAATAAAAAGTTATACTATTTATTTACTAAGTCACGACTCACTAAGAGAAGAACCGTGTACAATCATACAAGACGAGGGTCGTTAGTTGTCCCCGTGTCAAAAAAATACAATACTTTTCACGGTTCAAATTAAGAAAAACCAGTTGTAATTTTACTTAGCCTTGAATTTAAAGATTCCAATTGTTGAGGTTTTAGTTATATAACCGATTAATCTATGTATTTTTTTAATAAAAACCTATTGGGCTTGAAGGTTGTTCTTTTTTTCACTGGTTAGAAAAAAAGTTTATTTTTGACACCGAGTTGTCAACGAGGTTGTATCGACAACACGTGCTGTGCCGCTTCGGAAACAGCTAGTTATTTTTTTTTAAATGACACGTTTGTTTTCTTTAGTGGATGAGACCTTTTTGCTTCAGTTATAAGATTAGAAGATTAAATGGGAGAAATTGTACGTTAATATCTTCAATAAACTCTGTTTTTGCAGAGTGTAATGAATGCAGGCACAGATACATCAATACTGCACTGTACAGGATTTGCAGACTTGGGGTATCACATTCTTCATTGGTGATGACATGCATGCTTGTTAATGCAAACAAACAGATATATTTTGTCTTGTACAACCCCATCTTCCAGCCATAACACATGCAAGCCTTTCCCATATGGACAGTCCTTGGTTCAAAGTTTTTGTATCAGTACTTTTGTTTGTCCAAGAGTAGTTGGGTTCTTCATTTACATGATCTCCAGGAGAAAGCAAAGGCTTCTCCAAATGTGCAACAGACAGTGAAGAACTTAGATCCATTAGCAATGTGACACACACTCCTAAAAAAGCACACCCTCCCGGTACAAATGCCAAGCACATTCGCACAGTTGATGTGTGGCATGGTGAACGTCCTAAGGCCTCCGGTCTGCATCCTTGACTATCTGTCGCTGCAAAACATGTGCAACACACAACTGTAAGCATTTCAACAAGTATGCCACTCCATAGTGGTCACATTACTACTAGAAACGATTTCAATTCATAGCACATAATCCTCCACCTCTAAGACCACTAGCATCACTAAAAAAACTGAAGACCGTAAGAGAAAAGACTCCTCATGCGTGCTTGGGTGCAAATGGAATCTGATATTGTGACACTATCACATGCATGCATTCATAACCTGACATGCAGACATGGACCTTGCTTGCAGCAGACTCAAAGGCAAATAAGCAGCAGGATATGGTCCGATTTTCGGCTGTTTAGACAGTTCAATAGGTGCCCGGAGGTGCCATCAAAACAACCATTGAGTCGTACAAACACTCTCTCTCGAACTTTGTTCTCTCTCTCTCTCTCTCCCTCCCTCCCTCCCCAGGTGACGTAGCTGAGGGAGACCTCTCGACCATACGTGTGAAAACAGTATTTTAACCAGCCCTAAAAGGGGTTTATTTTGGGATTTTTGGTCTTGTACTGCTTGCCGACAGCCCATATCTGGGCCAACCAGCAGCTCTACCCATATATATGCATCGCTTCATCATTCAGCACTTTACCACCATAAGTCTACTACTCAGAGTCACCTCACATCAGAGGGCCTGATTTCATTCACCATCATACATACACTCAATCACCCATTTCATGCTGTGTTGATTTGCTCTGATCTCTCATACATCTGGTCCTTTCGTCCTTTTGCCCTCACATGGTATCAGAGCTATAGTGAGAAAAGGGATCGAAGACCTCGAGAGCGCACAGCATGGATCGTCTACCCGCATTCCCAGAGGACCAATTTTTCTCACCACAAGTTGATTCTCCTTACTCTGATCTGGACCACAAAAGGAAAGGGACTTCTTACTCAATGGAGTGCCCCGTTCAAGGTCTTACGTTGGGAGACGATCTTCTTGTCTACACCTACTCACCCTCTACACCTTTGCCATCACGATCTTCCTCTCGGAACTTATCAGACTTCGCTTCCAAAGAGGGATATATTTCTTCTGCCAGTGTTCTTGTGTGGGATCTTGGAATCCTTCATCTTCCCTCATCTTCTCTCATGGTCCCCTTTTGGCCTGAGAGAGGCTGTGTGAAAACGGTATTTTAACCATCCCTAAAAGGGGTTTATTTTGGGATTTTTGGTCTTGTGCTGCTGGCCGACAGCCCATATCTGGGCCGACCAGCAGCCCTACCCATATATATGCATCGCTTCATCATTTAGCACTTTACCACATCATAAACAATAATACCTTCTGCTGCTGCTGCTGACGCCTGCTCTACATCAGAATATCATCATCGTTATTAGCTCCAGTGTTTTCTCCTACAGCTCACATCCTTGGTCCAGCAGCCCTCTCTGCATCCAGCAGTCTGCGTTTTCGCCTACAGCTCACATCCTTGGGACAGCAGCCCTCTCTGCATACAGCAGTTTGCGTTTTCTCCAACACAGCTCGGGACAGCAGCCTTCTTTGCATTCATCATATCTGTGTTCTTCCTACTGCAGCATATCTTGCGATAGCAGCCCGCTTTCTGCTTCATCATCATCACATCGTTGGAACAGCAGCCCTCATTGCTCATCAGCTCACATCGTTGGGACAGCAGCCCTCTCTGCTCATCATCATCATTCGACATCGGGACGGCTGCCCTCTCTGCTCTTCATCACCCCGCAAGTACCACAGCACTCTTGTCACCAGAGCCTGCACCACTTCACCTTCCGCAGCCCACTACAGATATCTACCACCTTGGAGTGCCTCTGCATCCACCGACGCAAGGTGGGTGGCACAGGCTTGCCTCAGTCATGCAGCGATAGGAGAGGCAAGGAAAACAAGGAGACTCAGGTAAGCCTTCCCACGGCACTGCTCGGCCTGGTGGTGCGCAGCTCCACTGACAGTGGGCTGGGCACAGCGTTGCAGGTGGCACCTCCGAAACTAGACGGAGCTTGTGATAGCTCCGCAGGCGAGGCTGAGCGTAGCTGGCGCCGGTGGCAGACAGAAGGCAAATGGGGTGAAGCGCGTTGAAGAGGGTGCAACAGCACCAAATGCTAGCCACATTCTCACCGACTTTCTATTTTACCTCATCCCATTCTTTTTGCACATCTGCTTCAAAATTTGTGGGTAGAAACCTCTTGTTGAGCATAGTCTTGAAGTCGGTCCATGTCTTTGCCTCGGTCCCTTCTTGTACCACTTTTAGCCACCAATTCAAGGCGGCATCCCTCAAATGCATGTGAACCATACGAAGTTTGGACTTTTCGGAGAAGTCCTCTCCTCCAAAGGCGGCATCGAACTGCTTAACAAAAGATAATGCTTTTTGTGTATCCTGCTTTCCATGAAAAGCATCAAACTTGACACTCCTCTCCCGGCTTGAAGTCCATCTTGCCGGTTGATGTAGGCTCCTTTGCCTTCATTTCCCTTACATGTCCCGAAGAAGCTGCATCTGAGAAAGCAGGCCTAGGAATAGCCTCCCTGTCTCCTCCGTGAGAAATAGATTCGGTGGCTCTTGATCCTTCTACAATGGTGACTCCTTTGGCTTGGAGATAGGCTTTGGCAGCTTCAACCCCTTCAGCTTCACTGGCTCTGGCTTTGATGAAATCTTCAAACATTTGAGCTCTTTTTTGGTCATGTTCTCTCTTGGCTCTCCAAGCGAGAAATTCTTCATCTCTGCCCAAATGCCTGAATTACTGGAAGTCATGATACTCTTCTAATGATATGGCCGTGGTCTCATGAGTAATGGATCGACGGCCCTGGTTCCCATCCTAAATTCTTGGATCGGCCTCATAGTTGTTCCCTTCATAAGGCCCTTGATTGCCCTCTACTCTTCTCGACATGGTTCTGTCACCCCAAGAAAGATTCATAAAGAGACATCTTGCTCTGATACCACTGTAAGCCCAGTGGGGCATGCCGTGATAGATTCAACCATGTATCCAAGAGATAGAAATAGAGAGAGAAGATAGAGAGAGGGAACTTTGCACACTACACACACACTGAGCGAAGAACAGGCCCCGCCCCTTTTCAAGAATTTATTCAAGAACGATCCACGAGCTCGCACGCCAGGATGAATACATCAATGAATACAAAAGCAAACAAATATGCCAATGTAGAAACTCAAGTCGAAGTCGATGTCGAGGCACGAGATCCTAATGCCGAGCACATCACAGGGATGACCCACAAGAATCTCTCACTGGGCTAGTACTAGTTCCAATATCCAAATCCAAAATCCAAATCCAAGAAACCCCTATCTTGTAGACAAGTACACAACAAATATGAGCAAAAGACGAAGCTTATGATGACTAGCTGTAAACTTTGTTGCCCAATCTGGAGTAGAGAAAGCAGTCCACGAAAAGACACACAAGGGTGTACATTTGAGATCAAGTACATGTGGCAATTAGCGGCCATCAACGTCACAGCGCACAAATACAAGAGGTGGCAGCAGATCTGATGATGGCTGTATGGTGATGGCGGCCGGGCAGGTATCGCTAGTCAGGAGACGGCATAGCAACTCCGGCTGGTGGTAGTAGTAGCACGGCCAGGTGGCGGCACTTATTCAAAGGGCAACAGTGCTTCCCACTCAGGCGGTGGTGGCAGAGATGTTGGTGCTTTGGCAAGTGGCGGCAGCGGTGGAGCTCGCAATGCTAGCTGGCGCGCGCTGGCTGCAAGCGGCTGTGGATAGGTCAACAACGCACAGTACAAGCAATAGTCGGATAGGCGGAAGCAACAGTCAGGTAGGCGGTAGCAGCAAAGCGCTGGCAGCGCCGTACAATGGTGGCAACCTGCAGGTGGTAGTTGGCAGCAGCAGACAGGCGCAACAGCAGCAGCAGTAGCTGTACGGCAAAGATGATGATGATGATGATGATAACCTCTTCCACAAAGATGATGATGATGAAGGACTTCACACCTTCTTGAACAACGATGATCTTCTTGGAGAAATTCATGCTACTTTTATACTTGAGGAGAGCCTGCTTTTTGCCATGCTTTTTTTTCTTTGATTTCCTCTTAACTTTTAATAATAAAATATTATTCAAATATGGCCAAGTTTTTCCCGATGTTCTTAAGCTTTGCTTTTTGGGCTTCAAGGCTTGCTTTTTGGCCTTAGAGCTGCTTTTTGAAAAAGCAGTTTTTTGCTTTTTGGTCCGGCTCAGTCTGCTCTTACCAATGATGTCCCTAGATCGTCGTCAACTCAGTTTGACTTTTTGCTTTTCTCTTCTTTTTGACAAAGACTGGCACTTTTTCATGTGCAAACTTTATGATTCCTGTCCCCATGCCTTCTTCCACTAATCTTGTGTCCGAGTAAGGGTTCCATCATGTGAAAAGAGTGCTAGGAAGGCCAAATAGTTACATTCCTCCCTCTTATATTGCAGTTGTCCTCAACTGCGGAATGCAAGTGTACCAAGCATATGCATATGTTCCAAGTACATACATATATTCCAAGTATATCCATACGTTCCAAGTACTAGCCTCATCTGGTGAGCTTGTGCATCTAGTCTTTCCCCATATCTGTGGTGTCATCTGCTCATCAGCTCGCAACATCTTTATGCCTTATCTTTGACTAAAAGCTTTGTTCTTGATGGTATGTCTTCATGGCATGTCACATGTGTTAGATAAAATAAGTGCATACTTACCTCTTGCAAAAACTAGACAAAAGCTAGTCAATAAACAAGTATACATCATTCACGTCTACTGGGTATTCCTGGTACTGGCCATGTATTCTAGAGCCCAGTGGACTATCACATGCCATAAATCCAAGCATTGTCCACACATCAAAAGCAACACACAAAGTCAAAGAAATTCAAACATACATCAGTATGACAGTATGCAATGTATGCAATGCACAAGTAAAGATCCTCCTATTCATGGATTGTCCTGCCTAGTTTTATCAAAAACCGGTGCTGAGCTATTTGGCTCCCAAAGGAAACCGCTCAGTCAATCCTCAAGGCCATCTGGTCACTAGGACCGCCCGAGTGTTCATCAATAGTCATCTCGGCCATCTGGTCACATTGACCGCCCGACTATGAAACCAATACGGTCCTCTAGTCTATTTGGTCATAATGACCCCCTGACTATGCAGTCCAATTCAAGTATCTGGGCTATTTAGTCGCAATGACTGCCCAACTATTCATCAATAGTCATCTGGACTATCTGGTCGTAATGACCACCTCACTATGAAGCCCAAGATATCTGGCTCAAAGGCCGTCCAATGGGTCATCTAGCATCGTTGCCACCCAAATAAAAATCTTTCTCTAAGTAATCATTGTATAAGCAAGATAATGATCAATTCCATTCCAATATATATATACAATGAAGAGGGCTAGAGGTACAATCTCTCCCTCTTGAATCTGTCTTGTTCACAAGATGTCTATGCATGTACTTCAAATACATTTGGACCAATCACTTCCTCATAAGCTCAAAGTGTCTCTGGGTGGTCCTTGTAGTACATCTCTGGGTGGAATTAGTAGTAAACCACCTATCATGATTGTACATCTATAGCATGCTAGACAGTGACTGCATAGTGAGCTACATATGACTAGGATTAGCTTTTCATAAAATCCATAGCAATACTCTCCCATAGAACATTCAATGGGTGCAATAATCCTGTTGGCTTTTGTCGATCAAACTTGACCTTCTGACAAACCAAACATTCTCAAACATATAGCTCAATGTCCTTTCTCATGCTAGACCAATAGAAGTAGCTCTGCAAAGCTTGAGTTCTAGTTTGGATGCCTCTATGCCTCATGTAGGGTGGAGCATGGCACTCTTCCATCACTTTGGCCTCAAACCTCTTACACAAACGGATTTGTATCATAAGAAAACCCTATTTGATGACATAAGAAGTCACCAAATCTTTATTCTGCAATTTGTTTCAAAACATCTTTGAAATCCTTGTTGGTAGCATAAAGATCTTTTTCATATGTTAACCCAAAACTGCCTAGCTCATGGGTCTCTGAGATAATGTACCGCTATCTTGTTGTCTTCAACTTTCATAGAGCATAGCATGGCCCTCTTGGTTCAAGACTACTCCAATGCAATCCCCTAAGGTATCATGTTCAACCACAAAAGGTTTTGATAAATCCAGAGTATTCAGCACCGGTCCTTTGGTAGCATAAAGTCTCAATGCTTCAAAGGATTCTGTTTCAGCTTTGGTCCACAGATTCCCACGGCTTTCTTTTTCAAAACTTGCAATGGACTAGCATCCACTGCAATCTTCTTGGGGAACTTCCTAGCATGATATCAATCGGATGATCTTACGATCTCTTGCTTTGGTTTGTCGCGACAATTTGCAGCCAAGTGTCCTTCTTTCCACATTGGAAAGACTTCCCTTCTTTGGCATATTCTTCACGTTGATTGAGAGACAACCTTCTTTGAAAGAGTGGAGGTTTGTCCTCACTTATACCCTTATTCTCTTGAGGCTCGGTTCTCAGTGGGGATTAGTCTTTAAGCTTCTTCTTTTGGAGTGGAGCTCAGTTGTCATTCTTTGTATTGCCCTCCATCCAAGGCATGTACAAAGCTTCAGCTTGTAAAGCTTTGTCTTGGGCTTCCTCCAACGTTTTCGGACCAACCATATACATTGCTTGCATAAGCTTTGGTTGTTGTCCATTCACAAACTTTCGCATTTCCATTAGTAGACGAATAGGAGTATATGAGGTAAACTTCAATGAAACAGTTGAAAAGTTGTTAAGGTAAGTAGCCACATTCTCACAAACTTTCTATTTTACCTCGTCCCATTTTTTTGCACATTTGCTTCAAAATTTACGAGTAGAAACTTCTTGTTAAGGTAAGTAGCCACATTCTCACCAACTTTCTATTTAACCTCATCCAATTCTTTTTGCACATCTGCTTCAAAATTTGTGGGTAGAAACCTCTTGTTGAACATAGTCTTGAAGTCGGTCCATGTCTTTGCCTCGGTCCCTTCTTGTACCACTTTTAGCCACCAATTCAAGGCGGCATCCCTCAAATGCATGCGAACCATATGAAGTTTGGACTTTTCGGAGAAGTCCTCTCCTCCAAAGGCGGCATCGAACTGCTTAACAAAAGATAATGCTTTTTGTGTATCCTGCTTTCCATGAAAAGCATCAAACTTGACACTCCTCTCCCGGCTTGAAGTCCATCTTGCCGGTTGATGTAGGCTCCTTTGCCTTCATTTCCCTTACCTGTCCCGAAGAAGCTGCATCTGAGAAAGCAGGGCCTAGGAATAGCCTCCCTGTCTCCTCCGTGAGAAACAAATTTGGTCGCTCTTGATCCTTCTACAATGGTGACTCCTTTGGCTTGAAGATAGGCTTTGGCAGCTCAACTCCTTTGGCTTCATTGGCTTTGTCTTTGATGAAATCTTCAAACATTTGAATTGGTCATGTTCCCTCTTGGCTCTCCAAGCAAGAGATTCTTCATCTCTGCGCAAATGCTTGAATTGTTGGAAGTCATGTTACTCTTCTGATGATATGGTCGTGGTCTCATGAGTAATGGATCAACGGCCCTAGTTCCCATCCTAAAGTCCTGGATCGGCCTCATAGTTGTTCCTTTCATTAGGCCCTTGGTTGGCCTCTACTCTGGACATGGTTCTATCACCTTAAGAAAGATTCCTTAAGAGAAATCCTGCTCTGATACCACTGTAAGACCAACGGGGCATGCCGTGACAGATTCAACCACGTATCCAAGAGATAGAAATAGAGAGAGGAGATAGAGAGAAAGAAAGAAAGAAAGAAAAATTTTATTAACGTCTTCCAAAAGACCGAACTCGGCCTATGAGACAAATCGGAGTACCTGTATGGGGTATCCTCTGTCATCCCAACAAAATGAAAAAGTACTGAACAAAAAAGCTGAATCTGGGTGTGCAGGGGATGGAGCTCTACTACTAGGAGAATGCAAAGCTATATGCATGGAGTATACAATCATGATATGCAACCTAGCTAGCTCCATCATGTACCATACTGGGGGTATAAAATGGTATACATCAGTGAAGGGGGTGTCCACAGCTCCCTGAAGAACATGCCTGGGTGTGCTCTGAAGCGAGCCAGTCGCTCCGCACCCTCTCTGCGAAACTGAGCTCTGATCTTTGTCATCTCTCTCTGGTATAGGCGTGGTGTCCGAAAGCCAGGTGTCCTCTGTCTCCTGCGGGCTCTAAGTGTCTCTGCTCTCTGGAGAGTAATTCCCTGCCGTGTAGGGGCTGAGAGGGAGAGAGAGAAGGGTTTAGGAAACTTTTCACAGTACACACACACACACACACTAAGTTGGGAACAAGCCCCGCCCCCATTCAGGAATTTATTCAAGAACGATCCACGAGCTCGCAAGCTAGGATCAATACATCAATGAATACAAAAGCAAACAAATATGCCGATGCAGAAACTCAAGTCGAAGTCAATGTCGAGACACGAGATCCTCATGCCGAGCACACCACGGGGATAACCCACAAGAATCTCTCATCGGGCTAGTACCACTCCCAATATCCAAATCCAAATCCAAGGAACCCCTATCTTGTAGACGAAGTACACAAGAGATATGAGCAAAAGACGAAGCTTATGATGACCAGCTGTAAACTCTATTGCCAATCTGGAGTAGAGAAAGTAGCCCAAAAAAAGATGCACAGGGGTGTATGTTTGGGATCACATATACGTGGTAGTTACGGCCATCAACATCACGGCGCACAAATACAACAGGTGGCAGAAGATTTGATGGGGGCTATACGGTGACGGCAACCGGGCAGGTATCGTTGGTCAAAGACGGCACAGCAACTCCGGTTGGTGGCAATAGTAGCACGGCGAGGTGGCGGCGCTGATTCAGAGGGCAACAGCGTTGGCCGCTCAGGCGGTGGTTGCGCTGGTTGCAGGCGGCTCTGGACAGGTTAGCAACGCATAGTACAAACAACATTCGGATAGGCGGCAGAGACAGCAAAGCACTGGTGGCACTGTACAGTGACGGCAACTTGCAGGCGGTGGTTGGCGGCAGCAGACAAGCGCAACAACAGCTGTACGGCGAAGATGATAATGATGTTGATGATAAAGATGAGCTCTACTCTTCCACAAAGATGATGATGATATCAGATAAAGAACTTCACACCTTCTTCAACAACGATGATCCTCTTGGAGAGGTTCATGCTACTTTTATACTTGAGAAGGGTCTGCTTTTTGCCACGCTTTTTTTGCTTTGCTTTGCTTTCCTCTTTTAACTTTTAATAATAAAATATTATTCAAATATGGCCAATTTTTTCCCAAAGTTCTTAAGCTTTGCTTTTATGGCTTCAAGGCCTTGCTTTTTGGCCTTAGAGCTGCTTTTTGAAAAAGCGGCTTTTTGCTTTTTGGTCTAGCTCAATCTCCTCTTGCCAATGATGTCCTTGGATCGCGGTCAACTCAGTTTGACTTTTTACTTTTCTCTGCTTTTTGACCAAGACTGGCACTTTTTCATGTACAAACTTTATGATCCCTATCCCCATGCCTTCTTCCACTAATCCCCGTGTAGGGGTTCCATCATGTGAAAAGAGTGCTAGGAAGGCCAAATAGTAACAGATACACTGAATCTTCACCAAGTACATGCTTTTGTAGACTTGGAGCCTTATCTTATGAGCTATCTACTCATAAAAGGGTGTTCACACACCTACTGACACACAAGCAGTGACACCTACAAGCTCCGAATCCCAACACTTCATGGAGATCCGGCCCCTCATGGGATGATTCGATGATGGAGGGCTCATGGATGGGGTTGATGAGGTGGTTGGGGGAGAAGCTCTAAACTCGGGGGATGTACTGTGCACAAAGTAGGAAATCCCATGGGGGATGGTGCAGATAGATTGACAGGAGGGGCATGAGTTGGCTGTAGAGTTCGGCACATTGGAGCGGTGGGCAGGGTGGATCCTGGGTATTTGCTTGTCGCCCAAACTGTCAAAAGAGTGTGCCTCATTGGCTTGCGGAGCTTCTTCTCTAGAAGGCTGGTGCTCGTCGCCCTGGTTTTCTTCCGAGTAATCTTCAAGGTCGTCCTCTTCATCTGCATGCTTGTGGCCTTGGAAAAAGGCATAGGCCTCCTGCGCCTTGCCGATGGAGATGTCTTCCGGATAAGCCACATGGATGGTATGATTGGTGGTATCTCCGGTGGCGAGGGCTTGCTCAAGGTAAGTATGGAATATGTTCTACGATCTTTATCTGTATCTTTATGGTGTTGTAAATGTCATTCGTGCCATTTCGTGATTCTTAATTGTAATCATGGTAGTTTAGTTCCAAGATCCCCGCCTCCAGATTTCAATACAAGTGAAGGACAGCTAAGAACCTTATGTATGCAAAGTAGATAGGCATGTATGAATTGAATCTTTGTCAAGATCCAAGATCATCATTGTACATATTCAAATTTCGAAGTATAAAGTCCATTAGGATTTACAATTCTTGTCTATTGTGTTTTTACAAGTTGTTTGTTAATCTGCGATGTTTAACATTAATCACAGATCAAGCATGCTTCCACTTAGTTAGCATGTTACACTAGTATCAAAGCACCGAGGTTCTTCCTAGGTATCATTTTTTGCATTAGGGTTTTCAGAAGTGCATGCAACAAATTAGGGTTTGCGTTTTTGCATTTGCAGCCAAGTCAAGGTTTGCATTTTTACATCTTCGACCAGTTTTGAGCATGTGCATTGTGCACTATGGTTCTCTACATAGGTCTTGCACATAGTAATAGTCTGCATGCATATTAAGTCAAGTTTAGGTACACAAGACAGCCTCTTCTCATCACATGAAGTCAACCTACGAGAAGTGCCATCCAAGGAAGTCAAGTTTAGGTAGGGAAGACAGCCTCTTCTCATCATGAAGTCAACCTACCAGAAGTGCCATCTGAGGAACGAAGAGATCAAATTTTCATACCAACAAAGATGGCAAAGATTGAAGCCTCATCCTGAAAAGGGATGATAAAGATCAAAACCTCATCCCGAGAAAGGATGATAAAGTCCAAAGCCTCATCCCAACAGAGCATAGCAAAGATCGAAGCCCAACTCCGGCAAAAGATGGAGGAGCTTCAAGGCCGGGAAAGCTAGGAAGAGAATTGTGAGTCCTAACTCAAAGGAGTGAGCGACCAAAGAACCAGAGGTATCGGTGAGCATGGTTTATATGGCAGCATCAGCCAAGATTAGTGTAAAGAGTTCCCCAAAGATCAAGCTCAACAAGAGGGAGTTTCCGAAGGTGCCATTGAACTTATAAGAGCAAAAGTGGCTCAAGAAACAGTTTCCCAAAGTAAGGAATCTAGACCAGTGGAGAATCATGAGGAGCCGCCAAATATGAGATTAAATGAGATATTACGATGTCCTATGACAACAAATCTTAGAGCATTTATGTAACCTTATGAAATTTGAATAGCTATTATTTTGAGCTCTTGTATGCTCAGGTATTGTTACCTAGCTCAAATGAGCTCTTGTAATGTCAAGCTCATATGTGATCTTATGAGCTTGATCCCATGTCAAAACTTTAAACTCTCTAGAGGTCATAAGAGCTGACATGAGTACCGGATGGACCTTGTGTTTGATCATGGGAGCTTATAAGATCTTATAACTAGTTTCTTTTCTCAGATTTTCTTCCATGACTTAGCATTTCTCATGGAGATACTGTTCTACCTTGATGGTCTCATAGACCCTTTGGGTCTTTTTGGAGACGTTGATATATCTCTCTTTCTTTCCCTTTCTAGATATGGTGAGCCTCTTGGCAGAGTCATAGACTCCCCTATGCTGGATACTCTGGATGAATGAGGATGACATCACACACGCATGAGATCTCCTTCGTACGGAGATATATTTGCACGTGTATCCACATCCTCACCATAACGCTCACTATGTTTATGTTGATGATGACGCTGACATGATAAACATACAGCTAATCTATCGTTTAGCATTATTGGGGTTGTGGCAGTGGGCTGATTGGACTGGTAAGGTTGAAAGACATGTAAGAACAGTCTTCTTGGCATGGGGGGGGAGGATCAGTCAAGTATATGTGGGATTAAGGCAGGAGATCTGATAAGGTGACAAATACTACCCTTGGGTCATCAACATCAGTAAGTCACATATTTTCTGTTAGTGGCCTCATCCTAAACCTCCAATGAGGCAGCTGAGCAAAACATAAATTGAATTTTTATAAAGGGGAACATGTAGAAGGGCTTACAATTGAATGCTTCAATGGCATACAAAGCAATGCCACAAGAAAATTTGTCCAAGAAACTAAGAGAGGCATAAACAAAGGCGCATCCACTGACATCTAGCCCCACCAGGATACCTTCCATGCTGACAGCCGTCACCTGAAAGAGTGATTCAAACTTAGGCCACAAATCAATTACAGTCAACAGGAATGCAGGGCATGTAATAACACTTGAACTACGAAGCATTCAAGAGTAAGTGGAACCTGATATCCACTCGAAGCTTTTAAAAGATAACAAATAATTACAATATAGCATTGAAATGGCACCCAAGGGACAAATATATTTGTAATAGGTCTTAGAGATTGAAGACATACTGTCATTAGAGCATTTGCCACACCAATTATCACCGACAAAAGAAAAAGTAAGTTCTGGGTGCTGCTGCTTAAGAGAAGTATAAAAGCTCCAGAGATCATCCAAAGACTTGCACCCACAGAGAAAAAGAACTTTATGCGTCCTCCCGTCCAACCTCCCATTTCCTGCAATCAATAGGCCCATACGCATGTGATCTGACAGAAAGCTTGTAAGCTCCCTGTTAGTCAGTTCCAAAGCTAAGTGCAGATGTCAAGGGTATACCTGCAATCCTATGGATACAAGGAAACTGCAAACATATATTGCAGCTGGAACCTTGTCAATCCATCCAAAAAAAAAAAGTGGAAAGTCAGTAACCACTTTTGGTATAAAGTTAAGCAACCCACCGAAGGGAAGGGGAGAGAGGGAGGGCCCAGGGGGATGCCAATATAAACTGTCAAACTTTCTAAGATTGAAGTTCATGTGCTATAAATAGACTAAATAAGCAAAACATACCGCAGCTTTTGCGGAGTCTCTCATGCCAAGGTCATCGATAAGATAAAATGCAAGAAATGCCTGCATGAAAGACCACAGAACAAAATGACTGGTTATTGTCTTAGCAAGAAAGTACACCTCCCCCCAATAGTGTTGTAAGAAAGACTACTAATATCTGTCTTCTCGTGTTCTCTCCCTTACAAATGAAAGAATCTATTTTCGTAAACATAGAGCATGGAGTGATCCTGCCTTTAGTAGGTCCGCCTTCCCACTAGTAATCCAATAGCATGGAACTTTCATGTTTCCACTCAAAAATCACATCTACACTCCCGATACATTACTTAAAACTAAGGCTTTAATTATTACTTAAAGCTAAGGCTTTAATTAACTTGAAGTTCACAACCAGACTTTAGCGCTCACAGTTGGGATTTACACTTTAGAGTTTAGGAAAATTTTAATAAGTGACTTGAATGGAAAACCTTTAGAACCAAAGAGCTTGCCTGTGATACATTCGTTGCAAGACGTGTAATAACATAAACAAGAGCCACTTGATAATAAAGGACTTTCTTGAACCAAGATATGCACGAGACTCTTGGACAATCCATGGGCTTCAAAAGATGTTCTAGCCTGTAAAAAATGAACATACGAAAGTCCAAAAATTTTAAGGGCATTACTCTTATGTTTTCAAAAGTATTTTAACGCATATAATATACTTGATGCCAGTTCATGCACAAAGATACGTCCAACATAGAGGACAAATCTTCATGAGATAAACCACCACATTGAGTTTCTAATATATAGCACGTTTTAAGAGGTGAAGGCAGACTCATCTATGGCAAAACGAGCACACCTGCACACACACAAGGTACCTGGTCGGACAATTGCACTGCTAGGGATAGAAAGAAGTAATAAACAAAAACCAAGTACATGAGTTTTTTTTGTCATACCTTGGCTCCTTTACTCCTGTAAAGAAGATAAGAATAAAGCAACAGCCTACGAATATTGAGATCTGCGCAATCCAACGGTACTGCAAAACATATCCCCCATATGACTTTTATTCAGAAAGAGGGCCTTACATCTTTTACTTGAGAAGCTATTTGCAAACAGATTTCAACATTGTCAATAATTTAGTTAAATCGTTTTCAAAATTCTGATTCTTTTTATCTCCAAAATCATTGATTTATTTTACTTTCAAAACAATTAATTTGAATTACATTCATTTTTAAAATTTTAATTAATTTCTCAAATTTGATTAAGATTATTTTCAAAGGATTGATTAAATTGCAAACAAAAGCCTAAACTATACCATTTTCTTGTTCATCAAAAAAGCCTTAGACATTGTCACCTGTTTTTCTACATCAAAATGCTCCTTCGCCGGAAAAGCTCCAAAAATCACGTAGGCAATAGCATATAGACACAAGTTTGCAATCTACTCATGGAAAAAATTATCTTAGTTAAAGACTTGAATGGTCAAAGAGAACTCTTTGTGAGCCAACTGAACAAAGATCTCCAAAACTTAGAACACATGGACCACGGTAATAAGAACTAATCTAGAATTACCGTGACCTTGCAGACCTTATATCACATTAAGAAGGCATATTACAAACCATGGTAAAAGCATTGCGGCAGCTGGTCAGTGCAACTCTGCTTGTTGGATTCGATGATAAGCAGTTAACCAATGACCTTCAAGGAAACCATTGATTTCATTAGTCAGCATAGCTACTGAAGCATTAAAATGCCAAATCGCCCTTTTTTAATTAAGGTAAGACCATACTTACACACATATGCACATGTGTACGTACAAATATTTCCCCAGGTTAATAGATACCAAAATGTGATCTTAACTCCATGAAAATCCACTCACAAAGCTTCAAAACATCAAATCCATTAAGCATAGCACAGACTATGTGCTATAGCATCCCACTCACATCATCACTACCAAATGTAGGTATGGAGTTCATGCATAAAGAAATGTCCAAGTAGTGGTCATCTGTGCATGGGTAAATTGTCATACTGAGTTTCTATCACTTTCCAAGAGATGAAGGCAGATGCAGCCATGATGAAGGCTAGCACAGGCACGCACGCACAAGGTAGCTAGTTGAGCTATTGCACCACTTCAGAAAGAAAGAATTAGCATAAACCAGCTTCCTAGAACTTGAACGACAACTTCAAAAGAAGTCTGCATGTTCGCTTACATGGCAGAAATATATACGAATCGAAAGATCAGATTATTTCCCAAACTCACGAAAAAAAAAAAAAGCAAGCTTGAGTCTACTCGCAAAGCTTATTGTCTGTGGCCTTCATCCACAACCGGGTCCTTGGAGGGTGAGGGCTGTTTGCTTCTTGCTTTGTTGCTAGCCTCCTCTAGCTTGGCAAAAACTTGCTCAACAATCCACCTAGCAAAAAGAAAAACACCCTAATTCAAGACACTCTCACCACACTACACTGATAAGGTATGCACCTCCATTTCTCATGGGTTACTTTTGAATGCCAACCATGTGCAGTCTTAGGGAACCCTTCAGAGCAGAACAAGTAGTTTGCATATTGGTAGACTCCGGGGTGGTAAGAACCACACCTGATCATATCCATTGTGATTCTCAAACAATCATCCTAACCACTGCTATCTCATGCAAGACACGGCTGGGTAATCAACATAGTTGCACAAAAAAACTTGAAAAAAAAACACTTGGGGAACTGGCTAATGTCTGATCAATCAAAACAGCCTAAAACTAGGGACAGAAAAAGGGGCTAGGAAACAGCAGGTCTTTAAAATTTCTTAGTATAGACAAACAGTATACTTCTATAGAGAAATTAAACACAAAGTTGAGAGAATTTGAAACAAGACTTGGGGTAAACCATACTTTGATGGTGATAAAATTCAGTGGGGAAAAATAGCAGAGGATACCTTAGAAACAAGATAGGAAAACGAAACAAAAACAGAAACTCGAGGGACAATGGAAACTTGAATGATCATCCACACATACACTGCAGTGAGTGTCACCATTTGGCCACCCAATTGGTCCACCCGTGCTTTCTTATCATGTATGTACATTGGACTCGTGTCCATGGAAGTTGTATATGCCAGGGATTGATGCCACTCATGTGCTACTGTGGACTTGGCTTTCCGTTGGGACTTGTGCCTCCATGTACATGCCCGGAAATGCTTGGTAGATTGGTGTTCTATTGGGTCTGGTACCTCGTGTACTTGCCTGAAGCACGTCTATTTTGGTATAGTCTCATGAACGAAAATTGTCCATACCAATGCTGCATTGCATAGCATCTTTATGTGCTTGCTTGCAATTGAAATTGCATGCTGTTTTCATGCTTGCTTGACCAATGTGTAGTTCCGAGTAAGGGGACGCCTGCCCGCGAACCGTGTGTCTACTGACATGGTTATGTGGCATGTGACATGTGGTAAGTATTGGTCATAAACTTGGCCTTAGGTGTTAGCACTAATTTATAAGTGAGTGTGTACACACTTCATTAAGTTTTGAGCGACCAAAACTCACTTATAAATTATGACCAACCCGGTGTTCACACACACTAATGTCCCGAGGTGGACATAACCCAATGTCCACCGCCCAAGACCTTATCTCCTTTGTACAAAGAAGGTAACCAGCCATGTGTCCACTCTAGCTTACTCCACAAAGCACATGCCTGCCACCTACACTGGACAACTCACCACCTCTCTCCTCCTCCTCTATCTAGAGATTGGCGCCTCCTTCATGAGCGCTGTTGGGCTGTATTTTCTGCACATTCTCCTTCCCAACTCCATTTCCAAGCTTGCTAAGGTGATTTTCAAGATTCCAAGAGTGATTCCGGATGCTAATCACTCTCCTATACACTCTCAATGACTGAAATTCAGCAAAACAACTCTCTTTATTGCTGTAATTTCTGGTCTTTTTGCTGAAAACCCTAATTTCAGTGAGTCCTAATGGCTTGGACCCCCACCACCCCCCCCCCCTCCCCCAAAAAAAACAACCCTTTCCTTTTGCGGAGTATTTTCTTTAAGAATGAAAAGCACAATTTTGAGATCTGCAAATTACTTTACCTTCTTATTGCTCTTGTGCATTTCTTACCAAACCGGGAATTTGAGCAACCTTCTTCACCTTCTCCATCAGTTTCTCCCTTGTGTTAGCTGATTTCGATGAATTCTTCAAGACTGTAGGGCATCTTCATCAGCATGCATCAGGACGGCACCAATTCAGCACACATAATCAGGTCGGCAGCAATAGACTATCAGTCGGTAGCATTGTGTGAGAGTTTGCAGCATTCATCACTAATTATGGTGAAGAGTTTGGCATTTTATGTCACAGAGGACAAATCAGCTGGCCGACCAACATATTAGCACCATATATAAGAACGTAGCATGTTAGTTCATTTCTAATCTTTCTTGCTTTTGGAGATTGAACATCGGTAGTCAATAACCCTTTTGGGAAGACCTATGGCCAAGCATAAAAGTAACCTTTTCCATGTACATAATACATATACTGAAAATCAGTCTATCTCTCTCTCCTCTCATGCTGTTAATGTCCCTAAAGAGTGCTGAAGGGCTGTGATTAAGGCATGAAGGCTTCCGCTATGTCACAAGAGCAGTGTGAATGTAATAACCACGTGTTCTGAAGTGACAGTTTGCATTGATGGATCAACAAATTACTGAGAACTACTTATCCAAAGGCCACCCACAACTTATTGGAATTAGCTTGCTGAAGCTCCCGCCCCTCCCTGCTCGCGTTGCCTGCACACCTGCGCCCTTCGCCTCCCTGCCTGCTCGCCCCCTCGCCTCCCTTCGTTCCTCGCGCCTCCCCTTGCCCCCCCCCCCCCCCCCCCGCCTGCCTTCGCTGCTGCGCCCCCTCCCTAGCTGCACTGCCCGCCGCCCTTCCACACCTTCGCCCCCCCCCCCCCCCCCCTCTTTCGCGCCCTCCTCCCCTTTGCAGCGCCCCGTCCCCCCCTCGCTCTCCACCCCCCCCCCCCCCCCCCGGGCTTCTCCCTCGCCTTTTCACCCCCCCTCCCTTTTCTTGCTTCCGCCCCCAGGGGGTTTGTTTTCCCTCTTTTTCTCCGTCTACCGCCTCTCTGTGTGCAGCTCGATTCTTGCAGGATCTCCGCTTTAGCCTCGCCTTCGCCGTAGCTTCAGACTCTGATGGAGGCTCCTCCCGCCCCGCCTCAGAGGGACTCATCCGTAGCCCCCTCGCCCGCCCCCGAGGACACCCCCATCAGGCTTTCTCTTTCGCCAAAAGAGGAAGCGAGCCTCACCGCAGAGGTGGAACGCCTCCAGGCTCATTCCACCATCTGCCGTATAGTCGGCACTCGCCCCAGCAGAGGGGAGATCCGGGATCTTCTCCAGGCCCGCCTTCTTGCAGATGTGGGCAAGATCCTGGACGTACAGCTACTGGGCCGTGGACATTACCAGATCGAGTTCGAGGCCGCCCAGAGCGTGGCCAAGGTCCTTGCCATGAGTCCCCTTGACATCAAGGGTGCTCGGGCTTTCTTCAGACCTTGGCAGCATGGATTTGACCCAACAGCGGCGGAGCAGGGAGAGCGCCTTTTCCATGTTACAGTTTGCTTCCCTGGACTCCGCCGGGAGTATCTTCCGCTCCTCTCTAGGCTAGGAGCATTGGTGGGCTCGGTACTAGAGACTGGCCCCTCAGCAGCTTCAGTGGTGGCCAGAGCAGCTGGGCTACCTTCGGTAAGAGTGTTGGTGTCTGACATCTCCTCCCTTCCTAAGGTCATTCAACTACCTAGGATAGGGGGGGGATGGATAGATCAGAGAGTGGAGTTCTCGGGGCTCCCGAACCAGTGCTTCATTTGCAGGCAGGTCGGTCATCTGGCCAAGGCCTGCCCTCGAAGGAGACCCTGACCCTCACCATAGCAGCAGGCCACTAATGGCCCGCCCACAGATGCGGCTCGGCAGGCTACCTCCGGGACACCTGCTCAGGCCACAGAGACCTCGGAGTGGCAGCCTGGACACGGGCACCGCCGAGGGAGACAGCCACAGCAGCACGCCCAGAGACCGCTGCAGTAGCAGCCACAGTCTCAGCCTCACTGGGTTCCCGTGAGGAACAGCTTTGCTCCACTCCAGGAGGAGACCCCCACGGCGACAACTGAGGACCAGGAGATGCCAGCACCCCCTCCTTCACCCCCCCCACCCCCGTCCCCTCCCACCGCCTCGCTTCCACCTTCGCCTCCTCCCGTCCCTGCTCCGGTTTCGGCAGCGGCTCCCTCTCCACCCCCCTCGCCCCCCCCTCCTCCCCCTCCGCCTGCCTCACCTTCCCAGGAGGCCTTGGCAGTCCCCTAGCGTTCACCTGCAGTCCGGAGGGCGCTGAGTACCGACCTCGCTCGAGCACCACAGAGGAGACCTACCATGCCGATTCGGGCTTCACGGATTTCATCTATCCGCAATCGGCTGAGTCGCCTCGGCATTAGACAGCGCTCGGAGGGAGGCTTTTGATTACGTCTTCACACGGCTTTTTGGAGCAAAGGGCCCCCATGAGCCAGCACCCATCCGAGTTCATGTAGTGATACCTCCGGCCCGCGGGGAGGAGGCACTAGATTCAGCGGTGGCCTTCTCGTTCCCTCTATGTGGCCCTTGCGACCGGGAGTGGACTCTAGAGCTCGCTATTAGCACTTTGAAGACTCAGGCAGTTGAGTTTTCTCATCATATGAGCGATCTGGAGGTGACAGATGTGATAGGCCGACTATGGGAGTTGGCTCATTCTTTCTTGGATCCCGGGAGTGTAGATACCTCAGGGATTCGTCATTTGGTCGTTCGCATAGTGGCAGACTTAGCACGCGACCCTGGATATGTATGTATACACGAGGTTGCTCTGTCAGAGCGGGAGGCAGTCGCCATGGGCCACAGCCACTGGCGCCTGATCCGTGATTCTTGCAGTACACCGGGTGGGCAAATTCGTAGCCACTCGGATGGGGACTACTCTCCATCCAAGCCGCTTGCGAAGGCCCGCCGTACGGCTGAGACAGCCTCCACCTCAGCAGGGCATCCATGAGGATCATCTCATGGAATGTACAGGGCCTTGGCGGAGCACATTTTATACGCTATCGTGGTTGCTTGAGGCAGGAGCTTCAGAGATGCCTGGTTGGTGGCAGCATTGATATTTTGATGATGCAGGAGCACCACTTGGGTGAGAGCAGGATCCGGAGATATGGTTCGGTGATGCCTGGTAGATGGGACACCTTTTGGTCTGCAAGGTTTGGTCCTTTGGGTGGACAGGGAGGAGTATGCATGGTCATTGCAAATGTATGGCGGCAGGCCATTGTGGATCGAGGGATCATTGTGGCTGGTAGAGCACAGTATGTCATTCTGAGGATGCATGATGAGCTATTGGGCGTGCTCAACGTCTATGTGCCCAATCATGCTAGTGCCAGAGCAGAGTTCTGGACCCAAGTTACGGATGCATTGCCAGAGGCCGCACATTGGTGTGTTGGGGGAGACTTCAACATGCTTGAGGACCCGGCCGATAGGGTGGGAGGCAGTCATGTTACAATGCACGGCACGGAGCTTGCAGCTTGGGACCGGTTTTGCATGTCACTGAGGATCACTGATGCATGGCAGCATGGGGCCTTCTCCCGTTCTCAGGATAGTCTTAGTTTCTCTCGGTTGGATCGCAGGCGGCAGGGAGGGACTAATCTATCACGGATTGATCGCTTTTATGTGGGCGACTGATTAGGGGAGCGAGGGGGCTCCATCGGCATTCTCGCTGGCACCTCATTTTCAGATCATGCGCCAGTTATCTTGACATTGGAGGAGAGGACACGGGAGCCCAGCTTGCAGTTGAGGATCCCAGAGAGGGTACTTACAGATCCCAGTCTCGCTGAGGACATTGAGAGGATCTGGCATGATAGTCAGTGCTCTGACAAGGATGCAGCAGGCCAGTGTGCCCAGGGACTCATCGAGCTTAGCTCTTTTCTGCACGCTGCAGCTTTGACACGGCTGGGAGAGATTCGCGGGCGGGAGCATCGGCTGAGACGCAGCCTTGCTTCGCTACAGCGCCTTCAGGAGCAGCAGCCTGCATGTGAGTGGATGGCGTCCCAGCTGAGCCAGGCACGCCAGGAGGTTACAGAGGCAGAGGAGCAGAGACATGAGTTTTACTATCGTCGTCAGGCCTCTCAGTGGACGCAGCTTGGTGATAGAGTGACTTGAGAGTTTTTTGAGATCACTGGACCCCGCCATGCTCGAGTAGGAGTCCGTCAGCTTGGTAGACCGGATGGATCGGTAGCTACTGAGCCCGGGGAGATCAGAGCCATTGCCACTGCATTCTATAGAGACCTGCTTTCAGCGGAGCCAACCAGTGAGGATTGAGATGCTTGCAGACAGACTGTGTGGGCCCATGTGCAGAGGAGGGTCACAGATCGTATGCGTACAGTTCTAGGTGCGCCTCTGTCAGAGACTGAGCTTGCCGAGGCCTTGAGGGTCCTGCCGCGACATAGTTGCCCAGGGGAGGACGGACTGACGCCGGCCTTTTTTATGCGCTATTGGGACCCTTTGGGGCCAGGCCTCCGTAGGGGCTTTCAGTATGTTTTGGACACTGGGGTGATGCCACAGAGCTTTTCAAAGGCTTCATCTATCTTATCCCCAAGGGGGAGGGAGTATCAGATCATATTCGGCATTGGAGGCCTATTACGATCCTCAATACTCTCTACAAGGTCTTGGCAAAAGTCCTGAGTTTGAGGATCCAGCCCTTCCTGGGGGAGTTGATTCATGCTACTCAGACAGGATTCGTCAAGGAGCGCAGTATCCTTGACAACATCTTTACTTTCTGGGAGGTGACGGCCCGAGCTAGATTTCTTGGCGAGGACTTGCTCGTGATGCTTCTCGATTTCGAGAAGGCATACGATAGAGTTGATTGGGGTTTCCTAGAGGGCACTATGCTTCGCTTGGGCTTTGAGCCAGGATGGATCAGAGGGGTGGCGGCTCTGTATTCCACAGCTCGCAGCCAGGTGTTGATTGCAGGAGGACGGGGGCCGAGTTTTGAGCTGACCAGATCAGTCCGTCAGGGGTGTCCCCTCGCCCCTTTTCTTTTTCTCTTCTTTGCGGAGGCTATGAGCATGTATTTGACGGCAGAGGAGGTTGGTTTGAGAGGACTCCAGCTCCCAGTCCGGGGGGAGGACCTGCTCGATGCTGAGTTTGCAGACGACACGGGCTTATTTTTGCATGGCCAAGAGGCCAATCTTCTTCGGGCAGAGGAGTCGCTCCAGGTTTTTAGTGCAGCTTCGGGAGCATTGATCAATTGGCGCAAGACAGTGGCCTTTTGGATCAGTAGTGCTCCCACTCCGGCATGGAGCCCGGACCCCGGTTTTAGATGGATTCCTCCTGGCACAGCAGTGCGGTATTTGGGATGCCAGATTGGACTAGATTTGTCACCTGAGCAGCAGATTGCCCCGCTTCTTCTGAGCATTCGGAAGAAGCTTTTGTATTGGAGTACAGCTCGACTACCTTGGCTGGGAGGATGGTGGTGGCAAATCAGGTGCTGTTAGCGACCATGTGGTACATTACGTCTTGCTGGATCTTCTCGACCTCTTGCATCAGCCAAGTACAGAGGCTGATCAGGAACTTTCTTTGGTCTGGGCGGGACGGTCAGCCAACCCGGGCAAAGGTTGCATGGGCAATTATTACACTTCCGCTGGCTCAGGGAGGCTTGGGCATTATAGATCCAGTCAATCAGAGTAGAGCCTTATTGGGGAAGCTTATTGTTCGGGGGCTGCTTCCAGGCGCTGAGCCTTGGAAAGAGCTCCTCTTGCAGCGGCTGCAAGCTCGGGCGCCCCCAGCAGGGGGCACTTGGGCACCAGAGATTCACTGGATCTTCATAGAGATGAGGAGGACAGGCCTCAGTGGAGGATGGGAGGACAGATTTGCTTTGAGCATCCCGCTCGTCTGGAGCCCAGCGGTTCGTACAGACCAGGGTCATATGCTGGGTTCTCGACCTCGTCTAGCCTGGGGACCTTTAGCAGAGCAGGCCCAGCACGTAGTTTTGGAGATTGGCAGGCCTTCTGCAGTCTCCCAGAGGAGATCCAAGTGCAGAGGTTGAGTCACTTCAGAGGGGGGTTGATTATGAGGGATGATATTCAGGAGGCACTCACAGAGGAGTGGTTCACGCCTCTCGAGCGAGTGGCCCCACGGTGGATGGGAGCCTTTACACAGTTGGAGATCCTGATTGCTGTCAGAGCTTGCACTGAGGATGGCAGATGCCTCTACTATGAGATTCAGGATGAGGGCAGACTTCAGAGAGTGGAGGTGGAGTCGCCTTTGGTTGCAGAGTGCACCTTTCAAAGGATACGGGTAGTGGCCGCCGCTTCTCGGAAGTGGCATATTGACCCCGACCCTGCTGATGTGCTCCCGAATTGGCGCATATGGGCATATGCAGCGCGCCCCTTGGCCCGGCTACACCCCTTGGCCCGGCTACAGTGGGACCCCAGGGAGTACGAGTGGCATGATCCTTATGCATCCCTTGAGGCCACAGAGATTACCTTTTTCCAGTATACTGTTCGGCTGGGGCGGCATATTTTGACGGCGAGGAGGACGGTCTCTCCAGCTGCAGCGGGGCATTGGCGGCTACAGGGACTCTCACAGGAGTTCCTGGAGGATTTTTGGGCTCGGCTCTGGGCTAGTCGACAGGCCCGCGGGATCTCGACTTTCCAGTGGCTGGTTGCCCACAGGGGCTCAGCAGTTGGCACTTGGCTTGTTTACAGCGGTCTTCCGGCGGCCTGCGTCCGATGCGGCCACCCTATGGAGACACAGAGACATTGCCTTTGGGATTGCCCTCAGGCGCAGTACATTTGGCTACGGATGCTGCGTATTCTGGCTCCCCTCTCTCCAGAGGGTATGTTTACGTGGGGTGCCGCTGCTTGGTCGACTTCGTCAGGGCCTGCTATGGGCTATGAGATGGAGCAGGACAGTCAGGCCATCAGATTCATTAGGGGCCAGCCTCGCCTGGTTCCGGCACCGGATTTCTCGTCCGCCAGCTGGACACAAGAGAGGGATTTACGATGGGAGCTCCTCAGCAGCCTCACCATCTAGTTCACCTGGAGGGCCCGGCGCTTTACGGCCTTTGAGGGGAGACTGGAGCCACCAGCAAAGACTGTACGGGGGATTTGGCAGGAGTTGATCCACACCCTGCAAGGACAGTATGACCGCATCCGACGCGACTCGGATGAGGCGATCTTGCGGCGCCAGGCCTTTCACACCACCTGGCGTTGTGGCCCCTTCTACACCTTACACACGGGATTCCCCCGTTGGCATTACAGGCCACCTGTTTGGCTTTCCCCCCCCCCCCCTATTGTATGATTTAGCCTCTTAGTCCTTTGTACTGATGCTTGTATTTTGCAGCACCTAGGGAGAGTCTCCCGGGCTGCCTTGCTGTATTCACTGCTCTGTTTCTCTTATGAGCAGGAGAGATCTTTTGTAGCCCTACGGGCGGTTTTTATATAACTAATGAAAGGATCTTTTCTCGGAAAAAAAAAAAGGCCACCCACAATGATTTCCTTAAGGTCATCAGGAGTAACCTGGAACTCACATTCCACCTTTATCTCCTCAATGAGAATAGTGCAATAGCCCCAAATTTCAATGTATTTTCTACTAGCATCTATCACAACAATGTGTCTAGGATTGATTTCAGGTTGTCCCAAAAATGTTGGGAATATTCACATTCATGGTAGTGAAAACATGTAATGGGTTAGAAAATGAAAGGGTGCTAGGTGGTTGTGTAAAATAGCACTTGTTTGTGTGTGAACTAGGGCTTACATAAAGCGGCTCTAGTGTGTATGAATAGCCACTAGTGTGTAGGTTCACTTATCTGTGGAAACAGCCCCTTAGAAGGGTCTTATGTAAGCAATGATGTGTAAAGGTGACACCTCTTAGGGACACTTGGCACAACATGTTGACACATGGCATATGTGGTGACAGCCTATGCCCACATCTTGTAAAGGGGGGCTCTCTAATAAAAAGGACCATTTATCATAATGAAAATATGCTTCCCACGACTCGTGTGCTCCCATTGATGATATTTGTCACAATTGTGACTAACTCTCTTAATCTCTCCTTAATTACTCCTTAATCCCTAGGACACCTGTGAAGGGTCACACCCTTACACATGGGTCACTATGAAAGGACATGTCTATTCATTAAAAGACACACCCCTAAGTCCAAAGGACATAACCGTTGACTCAAGAGCCACACCCCTTCCCAGGGATGTGTCTCTTCACTTGTACCCTTTCGGCCTCTATTTAAGAAAGGCCCCTGTCTCAATGCAAACAACTCAATCTTTCTTGCAGCATTTGTCTTATGTTTATTAACTTTTTTTTTCCGAGAAAAGGTCCATTCATTAGTTATATAAAAAACGCCCGTAGGGCTACAAAAGATCTCGCCTGCTCATAAGAGAGACAGAGCAGTGAATACAGCATGGCAGCCCGGGAGACTCTCCCTAGGTGCTGCAAAATACAAGCATCAGTACAAAGAACTGAGAGGCTAAATCATACAATAGGGGGGGGGAAGAGCCAAACAGGTGGCTTGTAGTGCCAACGGGGGGATCCCGTGTGTAAGGTGTAGAAAGGGCCACAGCGCCAAGTGGTGTGAAAGGCCTGGCGCCGTAAGATCGCCTCATCCGAGTCTCCCCGGATGCGGTCGTACTGTCCTCGCAGGGTGTGGATCAACTCCTGCCAAATCCCCCGTACAGTCTCTGCTGGTGGCTCCAATCTCCCCTCAAAGGCCGTAAAGCACCGGACCCTCCAGGTGAACCAGATGGTGAGGCTGCTGAGGAGCTCCCATCGTAAATCCCTCTCCTATGTCCAGCTGGCGGACGAGAAATCCGGTGCCGGAACCAGGCGAGGCTGGCCCCTAATAAATCTGATGGCCTGACTGCCCTGCTCCATCTCATAGCCCATAGCAGGCCCTGACGAAGTCGACCAAGCAGCGGCACCCCACGTAAACATACCCTCTGGAGAGAGGGGGGCCAGAATACGCAGCATCCGCAACCAAATCTGCTGCGCCTGAGGGCAATCCCAAAGGCAATGTCTATGTGTCTCCATAGGGTGGCCGCATCGGACGCAGGCCGCCGGAAGACCGCTGTAAACAAGCCAAGTACCAACTGTTGAGCCCCTGTGGGCGACCAGAGCCGAGCCCAAAAATCCTCCAGGAACTCTTGTGAGAGTCCCTGTAGTCGCCAATGCCCCGCTGCCGCTGGAGAGACCGTCCTCCTCGCCGTCAAAATATGTCGCCCCAGACAAACACTATACTTGAAAAAGGTGATCTCTGTGGCCTCAAGGGATGCATAAGCATCATGCCACTCGTACTCCCCGGGGTCCCACTGTAGCCGGGCCAAGGGGCGCGCTGCATATGCCCATATGCGCCAATCCGGGAGCACATCAGCAGGGTCGGGGTCAATATGTCACTTCCAAGAAGCGGCGGCCACTACCCGAATCCTCTGAAAGGTGCACTCTGCAACCAAAGGCGACTCCACCTCCACTCTAGAGGCAACTGCCATCCTCAGTGCAAGCTCTGACAGCAATCAGGATCTCCAACTGTGTAAAGGCTCCCATCCACCGTGGGGCCACTGGCTCGAGAGGCATGAACCACTCCTCTGTGAGTGCCTCCTGAATATCATCCCTCATAATCAACCCCCCTCTGAAGTGACTCAGCCTCTCCACCTGGATCTCCTCTGGTAGACTGCAGAAGGCCTGCCAGTCTCCGAAACTACGAGCTGGGCCTGCCGCTAAAGGCCCCCAGGCTAGCCGAGGCCGAGAACCCAGCATATGACCCTGCTCTGTGCGAACCGCTGTGCTCCAGATGAGCGGCTGTCTGGCCCGCTCCTCAACACAAGAAGGAGGTCGCTGAGAGAGCCCCGGTCTCAGCAGCTCCCAAGCTCTCAGGATACTCAAAGCAAATCTGTCCTCCCATCCTCTACTGAGGCCTGTCCTCCTCATCCCTATAAAGATCCAGCGAATCTCTGGTGCCCAAGTGCCCCCTGCTGGGGGCGCCCGAGCCTGCAGCCGCTGCAAGAGGAGCTCTTTCCAAGGCTCAGCGCCTGGAAGCAACCCCCGAACGATAAGCTTCCCCAATAAAGCTCTACTCTGATCGACTGGATCTATAATGCCCAAACCTCCTTGAGCCAGCGGAAGTGTAATAACTGCCCATGCAACCTTTGCCCAAGCTGCATGACCGTCCCGCCCAAACCACAGAAAGTTCCTGATCAGCCTCTGTACCTGGCTGATGCAAGAGCTCGAGAAGATCCAGCAAGACGTAATGTACCACATGGTCGCTAACAGCACCTGATTTGCCACCACCACCCTCCCAGCCAAGGATAGTCGAGCTGTACTCCAATACAAAAGCTTCTTCCGAATGCTCAGAAGAAGCGGGGCAATCTGCTGCTCAGGTGACAAATCTAGGCCAATCTGGCATCCCAAATACCGCACTGCTGTGCCTGGAGGAATCCATCTAAAACCGGGGTCCGGGCTCCATGCCGGAGTGGGAGCACTACTGATCCAAAAGGCCACTGTCTTGCGCCAATTGATCAATGCTCCCAAAGCTGCACTAAAAACCTGAAGCGACTGCTCTGCCCGAAGAAGATTGGCCTCTTGGCCATGCAAAAATAAGCCCGTGTCGTATGCAAACTCAGCATCAAGCAGGTCCTCCCCCCGGACTGGGAGCTGAAGTCCTCTCAAACTGACCTCCTCTGCCGTCAAATACATGCTCATAGCCTCCGCAAAGAAGAGAAAAAGAAAAGGGGCGAGGGGACACCCCTGACGAACTGATCTGGTCAGCTCAAAACTCGGCCCCCGTCCTCCTGCAATCAACACCTGGCTGCGAGCTGTGCAATACAAAGCCGCCACCCCTCTGATCCATCCTAGCTCAAAGCCCAGGCGAAGCATAGTGCCCTCTAAGAAACCCCAATCAACTCTATCGTATGCCTTCTCAAAATCGAGAAGCATCACGACCAAGTCCTCGCCAAGAAATCTAGCTCGGGCCGTCGCCTCCCAGAAAGTAAAGATGTTGTCAAGGATACTGCGCTCCTTGACAAATCCTGTCTGAGTAGCATGAATCAACTCCCCCAGGAACGGCTGGATCCTTAAACTCAAGGCCTTTGCTAAGACCTTGTAGACAGTATTGAGGATCGTAATAGGCCTCCAATGCCTAATATCATCTGGTACTCCCTCCCCCTTGGGGATAAGATAGATCAAGCCCTCTGAAAAGCTCTCCGGCATCACCCCAGTGTCCAAAACATGCTGAAAGCCCCTGCGGAGGCCTCGCCCCAAAAGGGTCCCAATAGCGCATAAAAAAGGCCGGCGTCAGTCCGTCCTCCCCTGGGCAACTATGTCGCGGCAGGACCCTCAAGGCCTCGGCAAGCTCAATCTCTGACAAAGGCGCACCTAGAACTGTACGCATACGGTCTGTGACCCTCCTCTGCGCATGGGCCCACACAGTCTGTCTGCAAACATCTCGATCCTCAGTGGCAGGCTCCGCTGAAAGCAGGTCTCTATAGAATGCAGTGGCAATGGCTCTGATCTCCCCGAACTCAGTAGCTACCGATCCATCCGGTCTACCAAGCTGGCGAACTCCTGCTCGCGCATGACGGGGCCCAGTGATCTCAAAAAACTCTCCAGTCACTCTATCGCCAAGCTGCGTCCACTGAGAGGCCTGACGACGATAGTAAAACTCATGTCTCTGCTCCTCTACTTCTCGAACCTCCTGGAGTGCCTGGCTCAGCTGGGACGCCACCCACTCACATGCAGGCTGCTGCTCCTGAAGGCGCTGTAGAGAGGCAAGGCTGCGTCTCAGCCGATGCTCCCGCTCGCGAATCTCTCCCAACCGTGTCAAAGCTGCAGCATGCAGAAAAGAGCTAAGATCGATGAGTCCCTGGGCACACTGGTCCGCTGCATCCTGGTCAGAGTACTGACTATCATGCCAGATCCTCTCAATGTCCTCAGCGAGACTGGGATCTGTAAGTACCCTCTCTGGGATCCTCAACTGCAAGCTGGGCTCCCGTGTCCTCTCCTCCAATGTCAAGATAACTAGCGCATGATCTAAAAATGAGGTGCCAGCGAGAATGCCGACGGAGCCCCCTCGCTCCCCTAACCAGTCGCCCACATAAAAGCGATCAATCCGTGATAGATTAGTCCCTCCCTGCCGGCGATCCGACCGGGAGAAACTAAGACTGTCCTGAGACCGGGAGAAAGCCCCATGCTGCCATGCATCAGTGATCCTCAGTGACATGCACAACCGGTCCCAAGCTGCAAGCTCCGTGCCATAAACTCTAACATGACTGCCTCCCACCCTATCTGCCGGGTCCTCAAGCATGTTGAAGTCTCCCCCGACACACCAATGTGCGGCCTCTGGCAATGCATCCGTAACCTGGGTCCAGAACTCCGCTCTGGCACTAGCATGATTGGGCGCATAGACGTTGAGCACGCCCAATAGCTCATCATGCATCCTCAGAATGACATATTGTGCTCTACCAGCCACAATGATCCCTCGATCCACAATGGCCTGCCGCCATACATCTGCAATGACCATGCATACTCCTCCCTGTCCACCCAAAGGACCAAACCCTGCAAACCAAAAAGTGTCCCATCTACCAGGCATCACCGAACCATATCTCCGGATCCTGCTCTCACCCAAGTGGTGCTCCTGCATCATCAAAATATCAATGCTGCCACCAACCAGGCATCTCTGAAGCTCCTGCCTCAAGCAACCACGATAGCGTATAAAATGTGCTCCGCCAAGGCCCTGTACATTCCATGTTATGATCCTCATGGATGCCCTGCTAAGGTGGACGCTGTCTCAGCCGTACGGCGGGCCTTCGCAAGCGGCTTGGATGGAGAGTAGTCCCCATCCGAGCGGCTGCGAATCTGCCCACCCGGTGTGCTGCAAGAATCCCGGATCAGGCGCCAGTGGCTGTGGCCCATGGCGACTGCCTCCCGCTCTGACAAAGCAGCCTCGTGTATACACACATATCCAGGGTCGCGTGCTAAGTCTGCCACTATGCGAACGACCAAATGCCGAATCCCTGAGGTATCCACACTCCCGGGATCCAAGAAAAAATGAGCCAACTCCCGAAGTCGGCCTATCACATCTGTCACCTCCAGATCGCTCATGTGATGAGAAAACTCAACTGCCTGAGTCTTCAGAGTGCTGAGAGCGAGCTCTAGAGTCCACTCCCGGTCGCAAGGGCCACATAGAGGGAACGAGAAGGCCACCGCTGAGTCTAGTGCCTCCTCCCCGCGGGCCGGAGGTATCACTACATGAACTCGGATGGGTGCTGGCTCATGGGGGCCCTCTGCTCCAAAAAGCCGTGTGAAGGTATAATCAAGAGCCTCCGAGCGCTGTCTAATGCCAAGGCGACTCAGCCGACTGCGGATAGATGAAATCCGTGAAGCCCTAATCGGCATAGGTCTCCTCTGTGATGCTCGAGCGAGGTCAGTGCTCAGCGCTCTCCGGACTGCAGGTGAACGCCAGGGAACTGCCAGCGCCTCCCGGGAAGGTGAGGCGGGCGGAGGGGGAGGAGGGGGAGGGGAGGGGGGTGGAGAGGAAGCCGCTGCCGAAACCGGAGCGGAGGCGGGAAGAGGCGATGGTGGAAGCGAGGCGGTGGGGGGGGGACGGGGGTGGGGGGGGGGACGGGGACGGGGGGGGGGGGGGGGGGTGAAGGAGGGGGTGCTGGCATCTCCTGGTCCTCAGTCGTCGCCGTGGGGGTCTCCTCTTGGAGGGGAGAAAAGCTGTTCGTCACGGGAACCCAGTGAGGCTGAGACTGTGGCTGCTGCTGCAGCGGTCTATGGATGTGCTGCTGTGGCTGTCTCCCTCGGCGGCGCCCCTGTCCAGGCTGCCACTCCGAGGCCTCTGTGGCCTGAGCAGGTGTCCCAGAGGCAGCCTGCCGAGCCGAATCTGTGGGGCGGGCCATCAATAGCCTGCTGTGGTGAGGGTCGAGGTCTCCTGCGAGGGCAGGCCTTGGCCAGATGGCCGACCTGTCTGCAAATGAAGCACTAATTCGGGAGCCCCGAGAACTCCACTCTCTGATCTATCCATCCCCCCCCTATCCTAGGTAGGGGAATGACCTTAGGAAGGGAGGAGATGTCAGACACCAACACTCTAACCGAAGGTAGCCCAGCTGCTCTGGCCACCACTGAAGCAACTGAGGGGCCAGTCTCTAGTACCGAGCCCACCAATGCTCCGAGCCTGGGGAGGAGCGGAAGATACTCCCGGCGGAGTCCAGGGAAGCAAACTGTAACATGAAAAAGGCGCTCTCCCTGCTCCGCCGGTGCTGGGTCAAATCCATGCTGCCAAGGTCTGAAGAAAGCCCAAGCACCCCTGATGTCAAGGAGACTCATGGCAAGGACCTTGGCAACACTCTAGGCGGCCTCGAACTCGATCTGGTAATGTCCACGGCCCAATAGCTGTACATCCAGGATCTTGCCCACATCTGCAAGAAGGCGGGCCTGAAGAAGATCCCGGATCTCCCCTCTGCTGAGGCGAGTGCCGACTATACGGCAGATGGTGGAATGTGCCTGGAGGCGTTCCACCTCTGCGGTGAGGCTCGCTTCCTCTTCTGGCGAAAGAGAAAGCCTGATGGGGGTATCCTCAGGGGCGGTCGAGGGGGCTGCAGAAGAGTCCCTCTGAGGTGGGGCGGGAGGAGCCTCCATCAGAGTCTGAAGCTGTGGCGAAGGCAGAGCAAATGCGATACCTGCAAGAACCGAGCTGCACGCGAAGGGCGGAGAGGGAAGGCGGGAGGATAAAAAAAGAAAGAACCCCAAGGGGCGGAAAAAACAACAAGAACGGGGGGGTTAAGGCAACGAAGAAACAGGGGGGGCGGGAGCAGCGCGAAAGGAGAGGCGGTGGGGGGAGAGAGGGCTGGCGGAGGGGGGGGGGGGGGGGGGGGGGGGGAGGCGAACTGAAGGGGGCGCGAAGGCGAACTGAAGGGGGGGGGAGCGAAGGCGAACTGAAGCGGGGGCGCGAAGGCGAACTGAAGGGGGGGGGAGCGAAGGCAAACTGAAGCGGGGGCGCGAAGGCGAACTGAAGGGGGGGGGGGGAGGGAGGCGCTTCAGCGCGAGAGAGGGAGAGAAAGCAAGGAGAAGGGGGGGGGGGCGCGATGGCGAGAAGAGGGGGGGGGCGCAAAAGCGCTAGTAGGCAGGGGACAGGGCGCGAGGAAGGGGAGGCGAGGGGCGAGCAGTGCGAGCAGGGGGTGACGGCGGGAGCTTCAGCGAGCTTCGAATCTGACTTGTCTTATGTTTATTAATTAAGTCTTAATCATGTTAATAAAGCTATAAAAGCTTTACAGTGGTATCAGAGCAAACTTTTTTCGCCCTGTGTTATGCCCAAACCCTAACCCTAACCCTAAAATCAGTCCTAACCCTAACCCTAAAATCAGCCCGCCCAAACCCTAAAATTGGGTGTAGCAAGTGTTGAATGGAAGAGCAAGAGAGAATGCCCCATCAAATACAGCCCCCAACTCCCAATTTTTGCTAATTAAGTTCGGGCCAGCCATATGCAAGACACTCTTGCATAGAGGAGACGAAACAAAAAAAAAGCTTTCAATCACGAGGGTTACCCTTCAGCCGGCACCCTTTCATGAACAAGCACCCCTCCTTTGAATCGGCTCATCTCTTCTTCATGGCTTTTCCTCCAGGTCGGCTGCCCGTTGATCAACGCACGTCGACTTGCTGATTTTATTTTATTTTTTTTAAAAACCCAACACACACGACTATTGGGCCTTAATGCCACGTGTACAAACACATTTTAAAAAAATACCATAAACGTACCTTACGGGCTCTTACTAAACGGCGCCACCCTTGCGGCCGTTTTCAGCCAAGCGCTCGCCGTCGCCTGTCTTGATCTCTTGCGCGTCGGCTTGCTGCCGCCTCCCTTCCTCGAAAACAGCCTTCTTCATTGCTAGGCTCCTGCGGTCTATGTTGGTGTTTGGACCATCCACGTGTAGTTAGTGTTTTCCGTGGCTTGACGGCTACTACCTTGGTGCTTCTTCTCCAGCAATACTATTTATTATGGCAACCTCCTTCAGGTGTGATTTTTCCATTTTCTTGGGTATACACAGTTCACATAATGTGGAGTATTAACATATCAGCAACCCGCCATTTCATTCTTTTGCGGGCTCTCCACTCCTCCGAGGCCAATACCCCTTTCTACGGGATCAAAAGCACCTCTCCGATCACGTGGACACACACTACCCTCTTCTCCGACGGCTTATGGCAGAGGAAACCTATGACTTCAGTTATTTACAAGATACACCCTCTCAGTCCATAGTGCCCTCTCCTACCCGTGTTTCTCCACCAGTCTCAGCCCCTGTTCCAGTGAGTGTGCCCCCCTTTTTCCAGCCCACTCATTACCACATTCAGATAGCCACACCGACTTCTCACCTCCGAGAATTCGACGTGTGGGTGATCCATGTTCGTACTTCTGCACAGGATCTGGATCATTATTGTTTTATACTCAGGCGTCATCCTTATCTGGGCGCTATCCTCCCCGAGTGTAGCATCATTTTTCATGAATATTGCACTTATTCTGAGCACATTCATCCATCTTCATTCACGGTGCGCCCCTCTACACTGGAGTATACACCCTTGACACCAGTAGTAGCTGCCCCTACCCCTGTACCTTCTTCTCCAGTAGCAGACTCTCGTGCGAGCCCAGTCCCAGAGGATCGCCCTTACTATACTGGATGGTCTATAGCCGCTTCACTAGTACGTAGCCTCTCCTCTCGGGATTTCCAGATGCCGCACCCTCCAGCCGATGGTTCTTACTAGAGCCCAGCGGCGTCATCAACAGCAAAAACCCCCAGAGCCTCATCACCCTGAAGCCTCTACATCAACATCTCCTCTCATGGCAGAACCTGTTGACATACCAACCCCTCCGGAATGGCAGTCAGCTTTGCACTTCAACAGCAGTTCCAACAGCAACTCCAGGAGTCTATGGCATCCTTGGCCTCTCAGATCCAGCAGCTCCACACGGATCGCCACTCCTACACAAGTTCCGTACCAACAGCAGATGTTTCAGCAACAGTACCAGCATACGAAGACGTCATTCCTTTCGAGGTAGAAGGCGACGACCTTAAAACTCTTTATCGTCTTATATTCATCACCTTCGCGAATGCGAATTTGATGATATCCAGACTTAAGATCAATTTTGGAGAAGACCTTTGCATGGAGCAATTGATCAAACAATTCATCAATGCGTGGAAGAGGATACTTATTCTTGATAGTTAACTTATTAAGGGCACGATAGTCGATGCAAAGACGCATAGACTTATCCTTCTTTTTCACCAAAAGCACTGGAGCTCCAAAAGGGCTTTTACTTGGTCGAATATGTCCTTTCTCCAAAAGTTCAGTAACTTGTCGCTGTATCTCCTGAGATTCCGTAAAAGAAACTCGATATGGAGCACGAGTAGGTGGAGCACTGCCAGGAAGAATATCAATAGCATGGTCGATTGGTCGACGAGGTGGGAGAACCGCAGGAAGCTCCTGAGGAAAAAGATCCTAGTATGGAGCAAAGAAAGATTGCCTCAGATACATCACCTTTGTATCTATGTCCTCGGGAGGGTCATTGGCTGAATAGACCATTAAAAGTGCTGAGGAACAACCACTCTTGCGGACCCACCGTTTCACTTGAAGAGCTGAAAGGGTTGGTGTAGAAGGTTGGTCTCTGATTCCTTCGAGAGCATTTTGAGTAAATTGTATAGAATGGTTCCGGAAACTGATCAGGGGATCATATTGATACAACCATTCTTGACCAAGGATCATATCATAATGTGCCAAATTCATGACTTGGAAATCCAATTTGTCACGATAGTGCTGAATTCGAAAGGAGAGGTGTTTGGCAATGGTGTTACACGAGGATGTGGAACCATCGGCAAGCTCTACTTCATAAACAACAGTACTTGGAGAAGTCTGAATCTTCAACCTCTGACTCAAGGTGGTTCCCACAAAATTATGAGAACACCCACTGTCAATGAGCACCTGAATAGGTGACTGGAAACAGAACCTTGAAAAACCAAAACCTGAGTGGACCGCTGAGGCAACGGTGAAGAGGCAGTTTGTGCTATGGCAGTAGCGGTAATTACTGAAGCATGTGCAATAGCATGGTGATTAACTACACGCTTTCCTTTGTCAGCAACTAGGGGTTTCTCCTTAGAAGTGGGGGGTTCAGCATTAGAGTTCTGTCGATGGGTTGGTCTTTTGGGGTACTCAAACCAACGATGAGGTCCATTACAAATTGTACACAATCCCGTCTTTTGTTGATCCCGTCCAGAAGGAAAAGTAGAAGGACGAGGATTGCGAGATTGGTCACGTCTTTGGTCCCGTCCACGATCCGAACTGCGTGGTTGGAAGGAGTGAGAACGTCGGAACCGAAAAGAGGACGATCCTTCTGATCGGCGAGGGTGTTGAGACCATTGGGGATTAGGCCGGGAGGTAGAAGAGCCAGATGACTCTCTGCGACTATCTCGGCTCATACGAGATCCATTGGCTTTCTGAACGTCATTAGCTCGACTGGAAGAGGCCGAATTTCGAGAATTAATGCCTGCAACGCGCTCGGCATATCGTATGGCATCGGCAAGATCGACAGGGTTATATTTCTAAACATCGGCACGCAGTGTGGGGTTAAGCCCTTCAACGAAGGCATGAAGTTCGTCCGCTGGGGACAAAGAATCAATCTCCAATATCAAGTTGGTGAACTGGGAGATATAAGAGGCCAAGGAATCAGTTTGGTCCAAATGGCGTAAGCGAGTACGGGCTTGGAAATCCGCATTGGCAGGTATGAACTACTTACGGAGGACCCGCTCGAATTTCTCCCACGTTGCAACCGTTTTTCCAGCGTGCTGTCGTCGTTGCCACCATAATAAAGCAGTGTCTTTGAGGAGGGATACCGCAAAAATCACCTTTTTGGAGTCAGAAAGGGTCATGGTTTCAAAGTATAAGTGCAGTTTGTAGAGCCATTGGTCTAAGATGCGCTTATTGCGCTGACCACCATAAGAATCGGGAGGTGTAATTTCCAATTTCTTTGTTTTACTAGCTTGTATAGCCATTCGGGTTAACCAATTCCCCTGCAACATTTACGAGTCTGATGAATGATCTTTTTCGTCCTTTTTTGGACAAGTTCATCATTATTTATCTTGACGACATCCTGGTGTTCAGTCGTAATATGGAAGACCACAAGGCACATCTTAAGATCGTTTTCCACGTGCTTCGACACAATGCTCTTTATATTAATCCAGGCAAAAGTGAATTCTTCAAGACATCCTTGAAATACCTTGGACATGTTGTTTCAGCAGACGGATTTCAAGGACCGTTATTCAAAAGATCGTGATTTTGGAAATGCATTTCGAATTCTCAATTCTCAAAATGCAACTCCTTCCGACTTAAAGATTTATGGAGCATATACAATAGTGGATGGTTTATTATATTATCAGGACCGTATTTATGTACCTCATGATACTCATGTTCGAAGAGTATTGGTGAAAGAACATCACGAGGTCACTTATGCTGCACACCCAGGCATCAACAAGACTTATCGTCTTTTGACAGCTACATACTATTGGCCTCAAATGAAGCAGGATGTTATTAAGTTTGTTACAGCGTGTCTCTCGTGCCAACGTATGAAAGCTAGCAGACAAGTTCCAGCTGGTCTTCTTCAACCACTTCCAGTTCCCAATGAACGCTGGGAAAGTATTAGTTTGGATTTTATCACTTCATTGCCACGTTCTTCTAAAGGCAATACACAGATTCTTGTGGTGGTTGATAGATTTTCTAAAATGGCACATTTCATCCCGTGCAGCAAGAAAGCAGCCCAGGCTTCAGATATTGCAGTATTGTTTATACAGTATATCTTCAAACTTCATGGATTGTCAAAATCTATAGTTTCGGATTGAGATCCGAAGTTTATAGAACATTTTTGGACTTCGATATTCAAGTCTCTTGGTACAAATTCTCTTTAGCTCTGCTTATCATCCTCAGACAGATGGACAAATGGAACGAGTTAATCAGATTCTGAAAGAAATGCTGCGACATTATGTTTAGTCTCGATTAGCTTCATGGGAAGAATATTTACCTTTGGTGGAATTTGCTTATAATAATTCTTATCATTCAGCTATTGGAATGACACCTTTTCAAGCAGCTTATGGCCATACTCCCCTTATTCCTGCCAACTTTGTTCTTCAACATAAAGTGGCTTTAGCAGACCACCTCATTCAAGAAATGCAAGATATTCTATTACAGATTAAGGATAAGATGATTAGCGTCCAAGAGCAATATCAACGCACAGCTAATAAGCGTCGTCGTCACATTGAATTTCAAAAAGGAGACTTGGTATTATTATATATTGCCCCTCATCGATACAAGACAGTGAAATCAGTTTTCCCAAAGCTTCGCCCAAGATATTATGGACCCTTTCGTATTATTAAGAAGAACTCATCTCTCAGTTATAAGTTGGAGTTACCACCTTCTTGGGGTAGAATTCATCCAACTTTCCACATTTCTTGGCTCAAGAAGTTTGTGGACGGTGATTTTCCAGTTTTAGATCATTTGGATTATGTTCCAGAAATCGAAGATGAACACATACTCTTAATTCCAGAGATAATTCTTGATGTCAGACAGAAAGAAACACGACATAAACTCACTATAGAATTTTTGGTTAAATGGAGAGATCTTGATGATTCCGACTCTACTTGGCAAAGTGATGAAGACTTACAAGAATATCCAGAACTTCTTCGGGAATTCTTTCAAAGACAACCATCTCTTCTTAGCCGAAGTCTTATTTTAAGTGGGAGGGAATGTCACGATTGTGACTAACTCTCTTAATCTCTCCTTAATTACTCCTTAATCTCTTATTAACTGAAAGGACACCTGTGAAGGGTCACACCCTTACACCTGGGTCACTATCAAAGGACATGTCTATTCATTAAAAGACACACCCCTAAGTCCAAAGGACATAACCGTTGACTCAAGAGCCACACCCCTTCCCAGGGATGTGTCTCTTCACTTGTACCCTTTCACTTGTAATCATCTTTTGTCTCATAGGCCCATCGGGCCTTTTGTAAGACATTAATATAACTAATTTTCTTTCTTTCTTTCTCCCTAGGCCCCCAACCCCACTCATGTCACCACAAGAGGATCAGAGCCATCATTTCCCACCACCAAAGGACTTTCTTCTGCGGACTCAGCTTTACTACATTGGGTACCATGATGCAACGCCCTATGCGAGATATTTTAGGGTGATGTGAGAGCTTGATGTTCCTTGTATTGGGATCAGCTTTGGCATTTTAACTCTTGTTCCTTTCTTTTATTTTTATCACCAATGATGATGTATTCCATGGACATGATGTAATCCTTTGGTCTCATAAGTCATTTTAGACTTTTGTAGACACTAATATAACTTTCTTTCTTTCTTTCTCTAGCAAACCGCAAGCATAAACCAAGAGTGTTTACACTTATACACTAATTAACCATTGAATTCAGCATAAGCACAGAAACATAATTTCACAAACATACATCACAAGATTTGCTTCTTTTCATCATGAAACATTTGCACAACATTAGGGACCAGAAGATGGGCTGATCCCCCCTCCCCCCTAAACTGTCATTTTCATTACCATTAAGGAGTGAAAGGCATCAAGCATCATCAATGGGCAACCCAAGGCCCAACCTTGTCAAACTACCACTTCTTTCCACAATGCAAGTGAAGACAGTAGCAAACAATATGTTCCAAATGACTGGTACCCCTCACCCTTCATCACTGTCAAAGCACCATGGGATCCCATCCCCATGTCATCACACGTGAATCCGTCAAGCTGAGACACTCAACCAGTTTTAAATTCATTCACCGCCTTTGCCCCTGACAAAGGCTGATGTAAAGCTTCACACCTGTGTAACATTCTTGTCAATGGCCTCTTGCACTTAGGCATATCCACATACATATCATTTTCCCAAAGAACTCTCACAGCTAAGAGTAGAATCATTGTTTTGCCTTCATTGTGTATCTGAAACACATGAAATTGAATGGCAAGGTCATAGTTTTGATTTTTACCAATATTTCAGCAGTGAACCCTCAAGATTTAAGAGCTGTTGCAGAATATGCAGGTCTGAAATTTGGCTTTACAGACCCTAATTCTCGGACAGTAGCACATGATAGTGTTCCTCTCTATGTGGGAACCACAACCACTCGAAAAGATGTCGAACAGCAGTTGAAAACAGCCAATAATGGGCTGTAAAACAGTTTTCCAGCACCTATGGAGATATAAAAATTGCGCCCATTAAGAGTAGGATGAAGATAATTGATTGTAGTAGCCTATAGAAGGGAGCAAGCTATAGCTCTAGGGTTTTTCAGCACTTCAAACAGGTTTTTCCTTCATAAAATATGAGCAAAAACTCTCAAAACTTCCTAGCCAAGAAAAAGAGAAAAGCGAATTTTATTTCTTTTTTTCTAGAGAGAGGAGAGAGAATATGAAGTGGGTGGCAGCATGGGAGAAGCAATCCCATGTGTCCCCTAAGTTGGCCCCCTGAGTGACAAGGTGGTTTCCTACGCCCAAAACCCAAATTTTGGGGCTTTTGAGTTTTGTCTACCTAGGAAGGTGGACATTTGGTGTCCATACACCTTACATTTTTCATAAAAGAAAATGCAGCTGAAAAATGGTATAAAACATATAAAATGTTATCAAAGTGTTTTTTAACTTTCAAAAAGAATGAAATGTGTCTTGTTGCAACTATGCCCCCACTTCTGTCCTTTGCCCCGCCCATCTCGGTTTTAGGTCTCAGTTGAGCCTTGTAATAAGCGCGTATTTCTTTTTATTAGGAGGAGGAGCTTTTCTCAAAAGGTTCCAAAACAAGGATATAAGGAAGTACAACTTATCCTTAATCACAAACCAAACAAACTTTCAAGAAATCAATCATCTCCCTTGGAGATGGTGTGGATCATTCACTCGCTATGTGCGTGCATCTTGCAGCAAAAGATCTACATTGCTTTCAAAAGAGATGAATCAGGATTTAGAAACATACATATGTGACACTTGAGTTGCCGCCCACCCGATGTTGAAGATTGCAGCAAACACACTGTACGCAATCGTGGTTGCTAGTCTTGAATATGTTCCAAAAATGGCACATGCCCAACAGCCTCCAAACACAGAAGAAAATGATATAGCTACTAAAACAGAGCCGCCAGCATGCCATAGTTTGTAATGTCCATACCTATCAATCTGCATATAAAGTACCACTTGCAAGTTCATATTCAACCACCATGTTCCTAATTAGAACAGTGTGCAAACAAAAACCCTTTAAATTATTTCAGTTGTGCAAGCCTTGAAGCCCAAATCCTCTTAAAAACTTACCAACAAAGCAAGTGAAGGGTTAACTTCAGAAAAGAAGAAGAGAACAGGTCTCTCTACATGGGTGGCCACTCTCAGAGGGAAACTACATACCCTGGGCGAGGAAAGGGGAAAAAGGAAAGTAATCCTAAGTCAGGGTAGCACCAATAAATATCACCAGGGCTCCCTTCAAGAAGGCTATTCTTCCATATGCAAAGAAAGCAATCAACTTGGTGTGCTACTCCATGAGGTGTACACACCTTGCAGCCCTTGGAATGAACAAGCAATAAGTTTATTTGTGTCACAATTGTTGACAAGTATTGAACCACCTCCAAGTGTGATAAATGGCAGCTGGTATGATATCCCATATGCAAAAGAAGGTCTTCTTCTTTTTTGTGTGTGGGGTGGGGGGTGCCTCAAGCTAGGCAGCCGGGGGTGGGGGTGGTTCACGGCCCTTTCCAGTTCCAACAGCAATTTCTCCCACTAAGACTGCTTTTTACCTCAGCTGCATACCAACTTCACATGCTCATAGCAATGAAAGTGACAAATTAGTGAAATTGGCCCTCCTTGAACCACAATGCTCAATACTTTTTTTACTTCAACTCATGCTGCAACTCTTTCTTATGATTCCTCTCTTAAACCTATTTAATACCACCTCTTAGAAGCCTCCGTCATCCACCAGCTTTGGCTCATCTCAATTGTTAGTCAAACCATGTCTCGGTTCCCCTAAGCTATTCATGGAAACACTAGTGCTTCATGGTAGCTTTAGCCTAAAAATTATTTGGCGCTAGCTTGGATGAAACTTTACCAGAATAAAGAAGAGCCACTTTTGAATCTACAAAAGAACAAGTTTACGTCCCTTCTGCACTTGTAAGCTTTTTGTAGTTGTTTGCTCTGAACCTCCAAGATCTCTTCCTTGATCTACCTCAACTCTTGGCCAATGTATTGACTCCATGATGGCCTCTACAGACTCCATTGCTTTAGTCAACAAGATTGAGCACTGACAACCACTTACCACCTTAAAAGGAACCCACTTAACAGATACGTAAACATGCTCATTGATGGCATGTTACACCAACCACAACCCCAAAAAGAGTCCGATGCTTCGTACAAATCAAAGTTGTATTACCCAAAATGGTTTGCATTTTGAAACAAAACGGCATCTAAAGTAGTTTCAAAATTTGCGTACCAAAACAGCACCTGATGACAGAAATAAGGATCGAAATGGAGGTCATAATAATGCTTGTCTTTGTCTCTCCCAAGGATTTTCAAAATTCGTAGAAGAGAAAAGTTTGTTCTTCAGGGGAATAAGAGTTGAATGTACAAATTATTTCTAAATTTTAAGCAATGACTCCGGTTTCCATTGTGTTTTATGAAACAGCTTCAATTGTTTCATGGAACCATGTATAAGATGAAATAAAACACGATTCCTTTACTGCAATCATTGCAGTGCTTTTACTGTCGTGGACTGCACCAGGTGACTAACTTGGACTGCACAATGTGAATGTGTAAAAGCTGTGCTTGTTGAGAAGTCCCTTCCCAATGGGAAGCAATTAATACTGCAGCTTCCCTTGGAGATAGGTTACCCTCAGAACCTCTACATGGAGATACTCCTTATGAAGTTCTCTTCAAAGAGAAGCCCAAGGTTTATCACTTGAAGATATTTGGATGTACATGCTTTGCTTACATACCTCATGAAGATAGAGACAAGGGAGCTATCAAGTCAAGGAATTGCATTTTTCATAGCTACAGTGAGGTAAGCAAAGGTTATAGACTCTATGATCCATCGAATTCTTGCTACCAAATTAAGCGATGTTGCAGCTCCACAAGACAGCCCATCTATCCAATAACTAGTCATCTTGAGCAGATTGCAAACAGTAAAGAGGCATTGCATTTACTTGGAGGGCATTAAGCTTTGAAATACCAATCAGGAATACTTACCAGACTCCCTACAAAAACTGTTGCAACTCCATCCGCTAGTTGTCCAGATAGCATGACAATTCCCGCCTCACTATCAACATGGAAATCACAGGTTCAAGTCAGTTCTAGGAGGCTAAAAAGCACAATAAACTTTTACTTTCTTTTTACCTTTAATCTTAACGCAAAAACTTCTCAGTGCAATTAACATTCCTTAGTTTGATGCAATTTAAAAAGTGCAGACAAGCCATGGTATCTTAACAACAAAATCACTAGTGGCATAGAATGGAAACCATGACAAAGAAGGGGGGGAAAAAAGATAAGGATGTGACTATCACATGCGGAAGACCACAAAGGAGAACAAAACCCATCACAGAATACCTTCGCCTTATCTAGCCATTCATTTTCAGAATCACTTTTAAAAACACACACCTTAGGATTAACCTTTCATTATCAAGGAGACTATTGCGCAGTGCATTTGGCGGATCCAAAAGGTTTGAATACCAACTAAGTGCCCGTACACTATAAGGATGACTTAAATAACTATGATATTGTTGAAGTCTTGCCTATTGAGACCACTATAGAACTCAATTCAGGTAAAAAATAAAAGCTACAACGTTAAAAGCCAGTGGATAGATTTCTATGGTTAGGGTGACAGCTATTACTTCCATAAAGGGAGATGGAAATAACTACAACAGAAGTCCTTGAGTCAAAACCAAATCTAAACTTGTAAGGGACTGCTCTCGAAGGATCACCTAGTACACAAGCATAAACAAGATAAGTACAAACAAATAAGGGTGCAAGCAAGCTCACCACCCAACCATAGATTCGCTTCCGCAAACCACCCTCGATCCAAGTTCCACTCCCACAGTACCTACCCACAGGGGCCCTCAGCAGGACTACCTATGATCCACCATGTCCATGGCCAGTCAGTCATGGCATCCCATACCACCAGTACCTGCCCACAAGAGCCCTTGGCAAGACTACATGTGATCCACCATGTCCATGGTGAGAGTAAGCCTCTTAGTCCAGGCCCAGACCACATTGAATCAATAATAACCCAAGACTCACTTATATAGTTGTTAGCCTTTGGCCTCCGGGAAGTCCTGGTGTGAACAACCTTACACACGGGCACTATTTACCCTGTGCTAGCAGGGGTTTTTCCTCGTGTGAACACACTCTAGTGTGTTGGGCACACTTAGCCCTAGGCTATTAGTACTTTGTACTTCACTTTGATATAATTATTGAGAATACTTTCAGCATACTACTTCTCTCTCACATTTCTCTGTGGATATGCTGTCATGGTGTGTGTGCAATCAGAGCCTCTGTACGGATCTGCACATCTGCCCGTCGTACGTATCTGCTCGTTGTACGGATCTACAGCACACACACTGGTCGGTGTTGAGATCTGCAGCCAACAGGAGCTGCCCGCCATACGGACCTGCAGCAGCAGCCAACAGCCGCCACTAAAACTATCGTCGTTGCCTGCTCCCGAGTGTCGCCTCCTGCAAATGCTTCGCCCAGTATCTAATTTGAAACCCCCAAATCAATTTTTTGACTTGGGATTTCCGCCTCCGCCGCCAGTGTAGTGCCCATCCGCCGGCTAAGCCGCCAGCTCTGCCTACCGCTGCCACTGTTGCACAGCCATGTTCGTTGTCGTTTCCCAAGTCTCCCAAGCCGACGAACTCCAGAATTGGAGCCTGTTTAGGCCATCAAAAACCCTCTGCAAATTTTCAGCTTCTCCAAAAATAGAGCTGAATCGAGCCCTGGGTTAAATCCGGCATTCATCGTGCTCTCTCTCAATGCACTCGGCATCGAAATACAACATTCTAACACCCATCTTGGGTCATCAAGCTCTATTTAGATAACTTTTCTATCTCTACACTCTATCATCTCAATACATTTGCAAGTCTTTGTCATCAGTGAATCATTGGGCATCACAAAAGCCTGCCTTTCAATAGACATTGAGGGTTTGCAGTGCATTGTGCAGCGAGCTTGGGATAGATTGTCAGTTACCTTTGAGCCATGGCTAATAATGATGTATTTGGGATTCTCTCTGCCAAGGACAAGCTTGATGGGACTAATTATCCCATGTGGGCATGTATGATGAAGCATGTACTGGTTGCAAAGAATTAGTGGGTGTATGTATTTGCCATCTGGTGCTGAGTTAAGGCCTGCTAGTCCCGCATCTGCAGCTAGCACATCAGAGGGATCAATTGTTGGAACGAGTGATTCTGGTTCCAGTGGAAGTGCACCCCTTGCACCTGTTCCTTCTACACAAGAACAACTCAGATGGGATGCTAAAGATGCGCAGCCTCATGCTTTGATTGCTCTCTCGTGTAAACGGCAAGTCATACCTCATATCCGTTCATGTACTTCTTCTAAAAGTGCATGGGATATACTTGCCTCTTTATATCAAGTCCGCAATGAAACTCGTGCAACTTATCCACAGAAAAAGCTTGACTTGGAGCATATGACTAAGAGTGATTCTATGGATGGATTTCTCACCCGTATTAAGGATTTGCAAGAGCAATTAATCAATATTGATAAGGTGATACCTGACAGTTCACTTGTCTCTACGGTTCTCAATGGCTTGCCTAAATCCTATCAAGGATTTGCTACCACTCTTCGCCTCTTGACGAAGAGAAATACAAATTTGTACACATTTGATGATTTGGTAGCTCTCTTGTTACAGGAAGAGCTATCTTATTCAAACTCGAACAACATAATTGCTACACATCAGGCTTTTGCTGCCTCCCATTATGGCAAAGGAAAATCTGGGACTGGTTCTAGTGCTAAACCTAAGGGCAAAGCACAAGCCCATTCAAATCCTCCTAAATCCAAAGAGGAGAAGACTGAGAAGAAGAAGAGATGCAACTATTGTCAAAAACCTCGTCATGTAATTGAGGAATGCAAGAAGCATAAAGAGAGTGAGAAAAAGAAGAAGCAACAAGGTCTTGTTGCAACTACAAGTGACAATGCCAAGGAAGCAAATTTTGCACATGATGGCTGTGCCTTAGCAGAGTCACATGCAGTGATTTGCCTGCCTCTTGTTTGTCATTGTCGAATGCTGATTAGTATTTTGATTCAATGCTACAAAGAACATCACTTCATGAAAGAAGTTGTTTGCTACCTTGAGAAATGTACCGTCAAGTGGTACAGTTTTATGTGCTAGTAATGCATCATATGCCATTAAAGGCATTGGCAATGTGGAGTTAACATCATGTAGTGGGGACACGTATACTCTTGCAAATACTTTGTATGTACCTGGAATTCGCAAGAATCTTATTTCTGTCTCAACACTTACAAAGGCTAGTCTCAAAATCCAATTTTTTGATCGTTGTTGCTCCATTTATGACAAAACAAATTCTGATGCGCTTATGCTATCTGGTACATTGCGCAATGGCCCGGATACAAGTTCTATGTACCTTCCACCAGGAAGATTATTGCCTCCAGAGATGTCATCTTTGATGAATATGCATCCCAACCTATGCTTTCATGTAAGCTACAACCATCCATTGATGCCCCACATGTCTTTGATACATTGCTGCCATTATTTGGTACACATGCTGAACCTATTGAGCCTGCTTTCGCTCCAAATCAGCCTCTTGTTGCTGCTGAAAATCAGCAAAATCAGCAGCCCAACATTCCTCCTATTGCTCTAGATCTACCACACTTTGATCAGGATGCCGTGGATGATACATTGGTTGAAGAGGATGCATCCATTCGTGACTCACAGAGAGTTCCCGGCCAGCTCTTGGCCTCCTTATATAAACGCCTTCCGAAACCGGCCTCTGGTCAAACCAAAGTGCGGTAGACTAGCAGTCACCCTTCCACTTGTAGTCCAAATAAATAACAAAATTAAATGGAGCTAGAATGCCCCAAAATTGAGACGATGCACCAACTATGCTCTGATAAAACACCGCCTACCACTGTTCAGGACGGAACAGGTTTGTAGCAGCCTGTACCTGTCCGTACAGGTCTGCAGTACCTGACTGTACGTGTCCGTACAGGACTGTACGGACTGTACTTGTAGTCGCCTGAACCTGCCCGCCTGCTGTCAGTACTCTGTCGCCAGCATCGCCTGCAACCAGCCTGTGCGCAGCGACCTGTACCTACAGTCGTACAGCAGCCAACAGTACGGACTGTACTTGCTGTCCGTACCTGCCAGCGCCGCCTGAACCAGCCTGTGCGTAGCAGCCTGTTCCTGCAGAAGATGCGCTTGCCCTGTACGGGCAACAACCTTCAGCGCTGTACGGCCTGCAACCACGTGGACTGTACGGCCAAGGTCTGTACGGCCTGTTCTGTACGGAAACCAACAGCCCCTCCTATGCAGCCAGTCGACCGGGAATTCTCTCCTCTTCCACACAGGTTGCTTGCACGCTTCCCCAAAAGCAAAAGAGAGAGATGAGAGAGACGTGTACCAAAAGTGGAATTGCCTCTTTCTCCAAAAATATCCTAGGCCCCTTTCTTTAATGTTTATTAAAGTTTCTAAGGGCCACTTATGCCTAGGGGCCACCCACGGTTAGAACATTAAAAATATTAATGTTCTTGGTCCCCCTTCACACTTGAAGATGTCCACACATCATAACATTTGTCCGGGCACCCCAAATATGAATCATTTAATATTTGTCTTGCTCACCAACCACCATGCCCACACTTGTGCTGTTCCATTTTCACAGGGTCATGACATACCCCCCTCTTGAAAAATGGCACAAGCGTCCTCGATTGCAATCTGGTGATACAGCAAAATATCCAAAGTGAAATGTACAATATGGCAAGATCAGCGTCCCAATCTCTCTAAGCCATGCATATGTAACAACATTCACTGCAAACCAATGGCGTAGTAGTAGTCCAAGTTGTATACCACTGTGAACCATACACAACCACAACATCCAATAATGCAAATGCGGGCTCGTTGAAGCTTCCGCTCCCCCCTGCTCGCGCTGCAGCTAGCACACGCACCCCCTCCTTGCCTCCTGTCCGCCTTCGCTCCCCCCACCTCTGCTCATTAGCGCCCCCCCCGTCTCTCTGCTCATTCGCCGCCTTTTCATATTCGCGCCCCCCGCCTATGCTCTTTCGCGCCAGCCCCCCCCCCCCCCCCCGCCTTTGCTCATTCGCCCCCCCGCCCCCCCGCCTCTGCTCTTTCGCGTCAACCCCCCCCCCACTCCGTCTCCTTCGTCCCCCCCCTTTTTTCGTTTTTTTTCCCCCCCCCCCGGCCTTTGCTTTAATCCTTCCCTCTTTTTCTTTCCACCCCCCCCCCGTTTTTCTTCCGCCCCTCCCCGCTCCCTCTTGTGCAGCTTGGTTCTTGCAGGACTTTCCGCTTCGCTTCGCCTTCGACAAAGCTTCAGACTCTGATGGAGGCTCCTCCCGCCCCACCTCAAAGGGACTCTTCCGCAACCCCCTCGCCCGCCCCTGAGGATACCCCCATCAAGCTTTCTCTTTCGCCAGAAGAGGAAGCGAGCCTCGCCGCAGTTTTGAGTTGACCAGATCAGTCCGTCAGGGGTGTCTCACCCCGTTTCTTTTCTCTTCTTTACTGAGGCTATGAGCATGTATCTAACAGCAGAGGAGGTTGGTTTGAGAGGACTCCAGGACCTGCTCGATTCTGAGTTTGCTGATGACACGGGATTATTTTTGCATGGCCAAGAGGCCAATCTTCAAAGGGCAGAGCAGTCACTGCACGTTTTTGGTGCAGCTTCGGGAGCATTGATCAATTGGCGCAAGACAGTGGCCTTTTGGATCAGTAGCGCTCCCACTCCGGCATGGAGCCCAGACCCGGGTTTTAGATGGATTCCTCCTGGCACAGCAGTGCGGTATTTGGGATGCCAGATTGGACTTGATTTGTCACATTGAGCAGCAGCAGGTCGCCCCGCTTCTTCTGAGCATTCGGAAGAAGCTTTTGTATTGGAGTACAGCTCGGCTATCCTTCGCTGGGAGGGTGGTGGTGACAAATCAGGTGCTTTTAGAGACCATGTGGTACATCACGTCTTGCTGGATTTTCTCGAGCTCTTGCATCAGCCAGGTACAGAGGCTGATCAGGAACTTTCTTTGGTCTGGGCGGGACGGTCAGCCAGCCCGGGCTAAGGTTGCTTGGGCAGTTATTACTCTTCCGCTGGCCCAGGGGGGCTTGGGCATTATAGATCCAGTTGATCAGAGTAGAGCCTTATTGGGGAAGCTTATTGTTCGGGGGCTGCTTCCAGGCGCTGAGCCTTGGAAGGAGCTTCTTTTTCAGCGACTGCAAGCTAGGGCTCCTCCAGCAGGGGGCACTTGGGTGCCAGAGATACGATGGATCTTCATAGAGATGAAGAGGACAGGCCTCCGTAGAGGATGGGAGGACAGATTTGCCTTGAGCATCCTGCGAGCTTGGGAGCTGCTGAGACCGGGGCTTTCTCAGAGGCCTCCTGCTTGTGATGAGGAGCGGGCCAGACAGCCGCTCATCTGGAGCCCCGCGGTACGAACTGAGCAGGGTCATATGCTGGGTTCTCGGCCTCGTCTAGCCTGGGGACCATTGGCAGCAGGCCCAGCACACAGTTTTGGAGACTGGCAGGCCTTCTGCAGTCTCCCAGAGGCGGTCCAGGTGGAGAGGCTGAGTCACTTCAGAGGGGGGCTGATTATGAGGGATGACATTCAGGAGGCACTCACTGAGGAGTGGTTCACGCCTTTCGAGCCAGCGGACCCACAGTGGATGGGAGCCTTTACACAGATGGAGATCCTGATTGCTGTCAGAGCTTGCACTGAAGATGGCAGATGCCTCTACTATGAGATCCAGGATGAGGGCAGACTTCAGAGAGTGGAGGCGAAGTCGCCTTTGGTTGCAGAGTGCATCTTTCAAAGGATACGGGTAGTGGCCGCCGCTTCCCGGAAGTGGCATATTGATCCAGACCCTGCAGATGTGGACTCTGATTAGCGCATTTGGGCATATGCTGCGCGCCCCTTGAGTGGGACCCTGGCGAGTACGAGTGGCATGATCCTTATGCGTCCCCCGAGGCCACCGAGATTACCTTTTTCCAGTACACTGTTCAGTTGGGGAGGCATATTTTGACTGCGAGGAGGATGGTCTCTCCAGCCGCAGCGGAGCATTGGCGGCTACAGGGACTCTCACAAGAGTTCCTGGAGGATTTTTGGGCCAGGCTCTGGGCTAGTCGACAGGCACGCAGGATCTCGACTTTTCAGTGGCTGGTTGCCCACAGGGACTCTGCAGTTGGCACCTGGCTTGTCTACAGTGGTCTTCCGGCGGCCTGTGTCCGATGCGGCCACCCATTGGAGTCACAGAGACACTGCCTATGGGATTGTCCACAAGCGCAGCAGATTTGGCTGAGGATGCTGCGCATTTTGGCCCCCCTCTCTCCAGAGGGCATGTATACGTGGGGTGCCGCTGCTGGTGTCTTTTGACGGTCAAACTTTACCTTCTGACATACGATGCATTGCCTAACAAAAGCATCAACATCTCTTCGCAAGATTGGCCAATAAAAGAAAGTCTCAACTGCTTTTACCGTGACGTCAATTCCTCTATGACCTGCATACGGTGGAGCATGACTTTCAATCATAATCTTGAGTCGCAATTGCCTGGTAACACACAGTCTACCATGCATCAACAAAAACCCATCTCTGAGAGTATAATGATCATGCCGCTGACCCTCAGACATCTGATCATACAACCTTCCAAAATCCTCATCATGGGCTTTCATCTCATCAAGCTCATGATGATAAGCAAGTGAAACTGCTGAGACCTGTGGCTTGCGTGACAAAGCATCTGCCACAAAATCCTTTTTGCCTTCCACATGGACAATCTGGAAGTGGAACATAGACAAAAAGTTTGCCCATCGCATATGCTTCTCAGAAAGCTTAGTTTGCGTGAGGAAATAACGCAAGGTCTGATGATCTATCTGCACAGTGAAATCAGCCCCAAGCAAATAGTGTTTCCATGTAGAAAGAGCATGAATTACAGCCAACATCTCTTTCTCATAAACCTGTAAATGCTTCTCGGCATTCTGCAATATTCGACTCTCATAGGCTATCACATGTCCTTCCTGCATGAGAACTGCCCCAATGCTGTTTCCACATGCATCACATTGGACAACAAAAGCCTTTCGGAGGTCCGGTAATACCGATACTGGATCCGAAGTGAATAGGAGAATTAGGGTTAGAGTTTCATGTGGGAGACATACACAGAGAGAAGAAGGGAGAGAGAGAGAGTTGTGGGGATAAGTCAACTCACCAAGTGTGAGTGTGTGACTCCCCTATCACACATGTATATTGCACTAGTACACATAGTGCACTTAGTACATTAAATGTACTAAGTGTACTATGTACTATAACTTATGGGCTAGTACACACTATAAGGGTGGGCATAATGCCTTTACCCCAACAACCTCCCACTTAAAGGCAAAATGCCCTTAAGTAAAGGAAAAGAAAAATCAGCATGTACATGATAATATACAAGGCCATATCAAGGCTGAAACTGGCCTCATCCAATGCCCATCAAGTGTCTGCAATGAGCAAAACACTCCGGAGGCAAACTCTTTGTCAACAGATCAGCCGGGTTGTCATCCGTATGAATCTTAACAAGCTGAATTTGCTTGTTCTCTATCACCTCTCTGATGAAGTGATACTTCACATCCACATGCTTCGTCTTTGCATGAAAGACAGGATTCTTTGCCAACTGGAGGGCACTCTGACTGTCACAATGCAACAATGGAATATCCCCTGTATAACCCAAATCAACCACTAACCGAGATAGCCATAATGCCTCCTTGCAAGCCTCTGTGGCTGCAATATACTCGGCCTCTGTAGTAGATAAGGCTGTGCACTTCTGCATCCTGGATATCCATGACACAGCACCTCCTCTGAATGTAAACACATAACCGGTAGTAGACTTCCCGTTATCTGGATGACCGGCATAATCCGAATCCGTGTAACCATGCACTAATGCATCCTGTTTGCCAAAGCAAATGCACATATCCTGTGTGCCCTTCAGGTATCTCATGACACCTTTTACTGCTTCCCAATGCTTCTTGCCAGGGTTGGCCATGTATCTAGAAACCACTCCCACTGCAAATGCAATGTCCGGCCTAGTAGCAACCATGGCATACATGAGATTGCCACAAGCTGAACCATACGGAATCTTGGCCATATCAGCCCTGCCACTATCTGACTGTGGGCTGTCCATAGTGTGAGTAAGAGACGGTGTGGAGCACGCGAACAAACAGAAGCAAAACGTGTGGAGGCAAGGAGCAAAACGATGGAGCTCAAAATTATGAAGATAAGTTTGTTACAAAACTTAGGGCATATAATAACCCTAACTGGTGCCCGTTTCACATAACGGTAAGTTGGGCGCCTTATTGGGCGCGGGGAAAAAACCTCACTTAAAGTGAGTAAAAAGTGCCCGGCCGGTCCTAATACATTGGCCACTGCCCATAATAATGTCAGGACATTATTTCTAACACCCCCCTCAGTGCCAATGTGGGTACAAGGCATGATGTCAATCACCAAAAGGAAGTAAGCCTAAAGCTTTGCGGAAAGCTTCAAACTTTTCTCGAGGTAAAGCTTTGGTGAAAATGTCTGCGACATTGTCATGTGTTGGACAATAGATCATGCTGATCTCCCCTGCATGAAGTCTTTCTCTGACATAATGATAATGTATCTCTATGTGTTTCGTTCGTGCATGAAACACAGGATTCCGTGCTACTGCAATAGCACTCTGACTGTCAGTGAGAATCGGAGTAGGCTCCTCCAATAAAGGATGAAGATCTGCCAAGAGTCTGCGTAGCCAAACACATTCCACTGTCGTTGTGAAAGCTGCCCTGTACTCAGCCTCACAAGACGAGGTAGCTACTGTAGATTGTTTCTTGCTCAACCATGAAATGCATGAGTGTCCCAAAAAGAAACAATTACCACTGGTAGACTGCCTTGTGTCGAAGTCACCAGCCCAATCTGAATCACTGTATGCATGTAAATGCAAGTCACCCCCCCTGGGATACATCAAGCCATAAGACTTGGTGCCTTGCAAGTAACGAAACACACGCTTTACAGCTTGCCAATGAAGCATCCGTGGGCTGTGCATATATCTGCTCACCTGGGATACTGCATACTGAATATCCGGTCTGGTGTTGCACAAGTAAATCAGGCACCCAACAGCCTGACAATAGAGAATAGCATCAAAAGATTCACTGCCATCATGTACTGTTAGTTTCAGCCCTGGTTCCATAGGAGTGGAAATAGGCTTACAATCTTGAAATTTGAATCTTTCCAACAGTCTCTGTACATACTTCAACTGTAACATAAAGATACCCTTCTCACTTTGTATGAACTGTATGCCCAAGTAATAGTGCAACATACCCATATCTGACATCTCAAAAGCAGATTTGAGTTCGGACTTAAAATCTGAAATTTTATCCGCATCAGTACCTGTGAGCAGCATATCATCTACATAAAGAATGATTATCAAAATATCCCCCCCATCTTTCTTGATGTAGAGGGTGCTTTCAGTTGGACTGTTGGTGAACCCCTGGCTAGTCAAAAATGCATCAATCTTTGCATACCAGGCACGCGGTGCTTGTTTTAAGCCATACAAAGCTTTCCTCAACTTGCACACCTTGTGCTCTTGACCAGACATAGCAAAACCAAGAGGTTGTATCACATAAACCTCTTCCTCAAGATAACCATTCAAAAAGGCTGTTTTTATGTCCAACTGATGTAGAAACCAGCCATAATGTGCAGCCATAGCAACAACAACACGGATGGTGGTCATCCGAGAAGTGGGGGCAAAAGTTTCTTCATAATCTATGCCCTTTTTCTGAGCATAGCCCTTAGCAACCAGCCTTGCTTTGTACCTGTCAATGGTACCATCTGGTTTGCGTTTAACCTTATAAACCCACTTTGTACCAATTGCCTTCTTGCCAGGAGGCAAATCCACCAAATCCCATGTATGATTCTTAACAATAGAATCCAATTCAGCTTGCATGGCCTGCATCCAATGCTGATTTTCACTTGCATCTTCAAAACTCTCAGGTTCCTCTTCATCCATAATAGAACTCACCCAAGCTGACTCTGAAAAGTGAGAGCTTTCAGCCTCACGTGTACTCCTACGTGTCCTACCTGGTAATGGAGCAGCAAGTCTACTCTCTTGAAGAGTCTGTATAGCCCAACGAGGAATGGTTCTAGCTTCTTGCAAAGCTGTCCTCTCTTGTACAACAATATCGTCTTCTGCTTGCTGTATGTCAGGCTCAGCCTGGGGCTGATTTAAAGCATCAAACACACGAGGTGGTGGCTGCAAATTCTGAAATTCAGCCGGTATATCAGCTGTGGTTCCTATGCCAATGGGTATCAACCCTTCAAATACATCAAAAGACTCCTGAGGTTGCTGAAATTTAAATTCAGCAATGGGTTGTGCTGAATTCTCTGCAAAAACAACATCTCTGCTCACAAAAATCCTGCGTGTGACAGGATTATAGAGACGGTACCCTTTACTTTGACTGCTGTAGCCAACAAATATGCACTTTATGGCTTTATCATCAAGCTTCCCACGAAGCTCCTGTGGTACATGTGCATAAGCCAAGCAACCAAACACACGAAAATAATCAACACTAGGTTTCCGATCAAACCAAGCTTCATAGGGTGTAACAGATCTGAGTGCTTTTGTAGGGCACCTGTTCAACACATGAGTGGCACACATAAGAGCTTCCACCCAAAACTTATGTGGCAATCCCTTTGCTTTCAGCATACACCTGGCCATCTCCATGAGTGACCTATTCTTTCGTTCGGCCACAACATTCTGCTGAGGTGTATATGGTGTAGTACACTGGTGTACTATGCCCTTCTCTAAACAAAAAGCATCAAATACTTTAGATAAGTATTCCCCCCCTCTGTCAGTTCTGAGAGTCTGCACTTTTTGTCCTGTTGCATTTTCAACCATGTTGACATAATGTCGGAAATGCATAAAGACATCAGATTTGTTCTTCAAAGCATACACCCAGGCATATCTGGAAAAGTCATCAATAAAAGTAACAAAATACCAATGACCTCCCAAGGATTGTGTCCTCATTGGACCACATACATCACTGTGAATGAGCTGCAATTTGCGGACAGCTCTAACAACTCTATCCTTTTTGAAAGCCTGACGATGCATCTTTCCCAAAATACATCCCTCACACACATGTCTGGGAGGAGTCTCTAAATTAGGTAGGGCATCTACCATTTTCAGCTTCTGAAGTGCCATGAGACTGCCATAATTTACATGCCCAAACCTGGCATGCCACAACTCTGCATCCTGCATAGCAGATGTAGAGGTAGAAACAACACATGCACTGTGCCTCTCATAAGGATCAAGACGGTACAAACCGCGACATAAGGTCCCTGTAGCAACCAAAGCAAAGTCACTTTCCCTGTCACGGACCATACATTTAGTATCCTCAAAGGAAACAACCAGCCCTCTCTTTTTAGGTTTCTGTGCATCATCCTTCTCTTTACTAGATGGCTGTCCTGATTCTGACTTAGGCTTATATGCACCAGATTTTCCTTTACCCTTGTTCTTGGCAAAGAATGCTTGCTCACCACCTCTTTGCATGACATTTTTCCGAGTCTGCTCTTCCTGCAGCAAAAGTCCAACCAAATCCTGAAAGGATAGAGGGACTGGATTACCCCTCATGGACAAGTGAAGAGATGTATGAAAACCCAAATAAGAGCTCGGCAAAGAGTTAAGTGTAGTGGTGACCATCTCAGCATCAGAAATGATTTCATCAATATTCAAGAGCTGTTCTCTCAAATCCTGAATCTTCGTAAGATGATCCTGCATAGAATCACCCTCATCCATGCACAAGTGTGATAGTTCCCGCTTCAAAAAGGCAACTCTAGCCTCATTGCGAGCCTGATACATGTGCTCCAAAGTATCCCATGCAGCCTGAGATGTCCTGCATGAACGGATATGCGGAATAATGGACCTCTTAAGTGAAAGTGCAATCAAAGAGAGTGCCTGAGCATCCCTGGAATCCCACCTAGTTTGTTCCTGTGTAGGTGCCTGAGGAGCTGGTGGTACAACCTGCTGCCTGCCATGTTGTGGAGGGGTAGCTGGGGCCACATGCATAGGCCTTGCCTCAGCTCCACTTACATAATTCCACAAATTCTTTGCAACTAGCAGATTCCTGATCATAAAGCTCCACAGGGAATAGTTGGTTCCATCCAACTTATCTTCCTGGGCTAAAAACCCAAACACATCAGCGGTGTTCTGTGCCATGAGAGCAAACTGTAACCTGCAAAAGAGACTGACTGCACAAGAGTCCACAAATATTGCTCGAGACTGTCTGTTTCACACAGATAGACAGCACAGCAACAAAAGCCCCAAATTTCTGGTGGCTCAAATTTCTCTGATAAGAGTCCACAAATATTGCTCGAGACTGTCTGTTTCACACAGATAGACAGCACAGCAACAAAAGCCCCAAATTTCTGGTGGCTCAAATTTCTCTGATTCCCACAAAAAACCTGTGGGAGCTGTCACAGATTGTGCAGCAACATAAAAACAGCAAAAGCCCCAAATTTCGGACTTGATTTGCTGACAAAATTCACAGTTAAGCTCCAAAATACAGCAGGTAGACTCACCCGAGTTGCTGCTGCAGATTGCTGAGTACGAACTGATGCAGAAGACGGTACAATGCTGTACGGAAGGCTGTACGGACAGCAAACAGCAACCAGCCGGTGCTGTACAGAACTGTACGGACAGAAAACAGCAGATAGAGCTGTACGACAGCTGTACGGCTGCTGTACGATCAGAAAACAGCACCAAAACTGGTCGTACAGACCTGTACGAACAGAAAAACAGCAACCAGCAGCCACACGTGCTGCACAGATGCTGTACGGCCTGTAGAAAAACGACCAGCACTGCTTTTTGCACCAGAACAGTGCCCGAGACACACAGAAAGCAGTCGCCCAGGTCTGTAGAAGGAGGGCGACCTGTTTTTCAGCACCAGAAGCAGGCGACCAGCACAATAGAGGTGTTTCTTCGCGACGAAAGTGCTTCACCAGCAGTAGGGAAGGTGGGAGCAGGAACAACAACCTGCTCTGATACCAATTGTGAGTAAGAGACGGTGTGGAGCACGCGAACAAACAGAAGCAAAACGTGTGGAGGCAAGGAGCAAAACGATGGAGCTCAAAATTATGAAGATAAGTTTGTTACAAAACTTAGGGCATATAATAACCCTAACTGGTGCCCGTTTCACATAACGGTAAGTTGGGCGCCTTATTGGGCGCGGGGAAAAAACCTCACTTAAAGTGAGTAAAAAGTGCCCGGCCGGTCCTAATACATTGGCCACTGCCCATAATAATGTCAGGACATTATTTCTAACACATAGCACTGAGTTTCACATATGGAGGCAAAGGAGTACTAGTCTTCTTCCCCCCGTCCATATTGAACCTCTGCAAAACTTTGCCAATGTATTCCTTCTGAGACAAATACAACACATGCTGATTTCTGTCCCGAAGTATCCGCATACCCAAAATGTGATTTGCATCACCCAAATCCTTCATATCAAAGGTTTGATGCAGCCTCTTCTTCAAGGCATCCATCTCTTTACGAGATTTCCCGGCAATCAACATATCATCAACATACAAGATGAGGATCAATAGACTGCCATCCAAAGCTTTCTTGGTGTATAAGCAGTGATCTATGTCACTTCTCCTGAATTTCTGGGATTTCATGAATGTATCAAATTTATAATACCATTCCCTTGGTGCCTGTTTGAGCCCATAAAGACTCTTTTTCAGCTTGCATACAAGCTTCTCCTTTCCACTTACTGCATAACCCTCTGGCTGTTGCATATATATCTCCTCATGGAGATCACCGTGAAGAAAAGCACTCTTCACATCCATCTGAATCAAGTCCAGATCATCATGTGCAACCAAAGCTAACACAACTCTAAGTGTGGTCATTTTGACCACTGGAGAGAAGATCTCATCAAAGTCCACACCATATTCCTGCTTGAAGCCCTTAGCCACTTACCTGGCTTTGTATCTTGGCTTTGCATCAGGTGCAACTTTGAGCCTGTAAACCCACTTGCATGGCAAAACCTTCTTGCCTGCAGGCAAATGCACCAACTTCCATGTTCCATTTTTATGCAAAGAATCCATCTCTGACTTCATAGCACGCTCCCAAAGAGCTTTGTCTGCCCTCTGTAAAGCCTCTTTATAACATGAGGGCTCCCCACAGTCAATGAGCATCAAGTAGTCAACCCCTGGAACAAACCTGTCTCAGGGGCTCTGGAGGGTCTTGTGGACCTCCGTACCCAATGACCATCATTTGCAGGTTGCTGTCCAGCCTGCATATCACCCATTGGTGGCTCCTGTTCAATGCCATAAGGCTGAAATATCATGCCCGGTATCTCCTCTAACTGTGGGATATCCATAGGGATATCTTCTGCCATCTCTGGCTGTCCATTTGGACAATTTTCAGCACCATTTAAGGGCTGGTTTTGCTGCTGTAATGGCTGATTTACAGCCCTTGGTTGTTGTCCATGATGTCCATCATCATCAAAGATGACTCTGCCAGGCTCCTGTTGCCTTGCAGGCTCCTTATACATGCATGTTTCATCAAAAATGACATCATTGCTGCGTATAATCTTTCTATTCACGGGATCCCAAAGTCTATACCCCATTTCACCTCTGTCACCATATCCTAGGAATATGCATTTGTGAGACTTAGGATCAAGTTTGGTGCGCATTTCCCTGCGTATGTGCACGTACGCAACGCAACCAAACACTCTCAAGTGCTTGTATGACGGAGGCTTCCCTCTCCATACTTCCTCTGGCACTTTCCCACCAAGCCTCGTGTTAGGTGACCTGTTTATAAGATGAACGGCTGTCATTAAAGCTTCAGCCCAAAAAACATGAGGTAATGCAGCATGTGACAACATAGAACGGACCTTTTCCTGAATGGTCCTGTTCATCCTCTCTGCTGTCCCGTTTTGTGGAGGATCATAAGGAGTAGAGAGCTCCCTCTTGATGCCTTTAGCATCACAAAAGTCCTAAAACTGTTTGGACATATACTCTCCACCATTGTCGGAACGCAAAGCCTTCAGTGTTTTGCTAGTTTGATTCTCAACAAGAGCAACAAACTTCTGAAACACTGAGAATGTATCACTCTTCAAACGAAGAGGATAAACCCACACCTTGCGTGTGGCATCGTCAATAAAAGACACAAAATATTTTACCCCTCCCAAAGAAAGCTGAGGCAACTGCCATAAAACAAGGCAAAGTTTACAGTGCCTTTGAGATAGCGAAAGACACGCTTACACGCTTGCCAATGCATAGTGCTCGGACAATGCATGAATCTGCTCAACTGGGAAACAGCATACTATATGTCCAAACGAGTAGAGCATAAGTAGATAAGGCATCCCACAGCTTGCTGATAGGTGGCAACATCAAAAGGCTCACCAGCATGCTCAAGTGACAGTTTTAGACCTGGTTCCATAGGAGTAGAAACAGGTTTACAATCTGTCATGTGAAAACGCTCAAGGAGCTTCGCAACATATCTGCACTGAGATAACATGATACCACCCTCAAAAAGTATAAATTGTATGCCCAAATAGTAATGTAAATGCCCCATGTCTGTGACATCAAATGCATGCTGCAAATCAGCTTTAAAAGCTGAAATATCACCCTCTTCATGGCCAATGACGAGCATGTCATCCACATAAAGAATAAGGATGAGAACATTGTTCCCAATGTGGCGTACATAAAGTGTACTCTCAGCTGAACTATTCTGAAACCCTTTGGCAGTCAAGTATGTATGAATTTTGTGGTACCAAGCACGAGGGGCCTCTTTAAGACCATATAGTGCTTTATGTAAACGGCATATTTTATTTTCTGCGCCTTTTTGAACAAAGCCAGGAGGCTCAGACACATAAACTTCCTGCTGCAAATCGCCATTCAAAAAAGCAGTTTTAACATCCAATTGATGTACATGCCACTGCTTGTGGGCAGCCAATGCAATAACAGTACGTATGGTAGTCATACGTGAAGTGGGAGCAAAGGTCTCCTCATAGTCAATGCCCTCACGTTGGGCATACCCTTTGGCGACCAGGCGAGCCTTATGGCGATCAACTGAACCATCAGGCTTACGCTTAAGTTTGAAAACCCATTTTGTGCCAATAGCACGCTTGCCCGGGGGCAAGTCACATAACTCCTAAGTACCGTTTTTGTCAATGGAGTCCAACTCCAAACGCATGGCTGCCACCCAATGGTCATCCTCCAATGCATCAACATGAGAAATGGGTTCCTCATTACAAGCGGTGGCAAGAAGAGCTGTATCCACATAATGTGAAGATGCATGGCGAGAAGCACCACGTGTACGACCTGGCATAAATGTAGACTGTTTGCTATCACGCAAAGTGTCAACCAGCCATCTAGGAACAGTTTTTGACTTCCTAGTATCTGCATCTTCCTCTGCCAATGCATCACCCAAGGTATCCTGATCATTTCAAGATCAATTTGGGGCAAGTTCAGCTGCTGAATTTGCTGGTTTTCAGCAGGCATAGGTGGCTGTAAATGAGCTGAAACTGGCTCTACATTGTCCACATTTGAATTGAATAAAGGCAACAAAGTATCAAAGACATCTTCCGGCCCAATAGACGGCTGTTTGGTACATGAGACAAGTGGTTGAGATGCATATTCGTCAAAGATAACATCTCTTGACACAATGATCTTGCCTGTATTAGGCACATAGAGTCTTTATCCTTTACTCTCAGTACTATAACCAATGAAAATGCATTTGATTGCCTTTGCATCAAGCTTATGTCTTTGTTGTGTGGGCACATGCATATATGCCAAACACCGAAAGACTCTCATATGAGTGACCACTGGAATCCTGCCATTCCATGCCTCATAGGCAGTCATAGATTTCAAGGCTTTAATGGGGCAACGGTTAAGCACATAATTGGCACACATAACCGCCTCAAGCCAAAACTTGCTGGGCAGATCCTTGCTTTTGAGCATGCAACGTGCCATCTCCATAAGTGTACGATTACGTCTCTCTGCAACTCCATTTTGCTGAGGAGTATAGGGGGTAGTACACTGATGAGAAATACCATGTAACTGCATGCAAGCTGTAAACTCATTTGACAAATATTCCCCCCCTCGATCTGTATGCAATGTGACAAACTTGTGTCCACAAGCATTTTCAGCCATGGGACGAAAGTCTCTAAAAGCTGCAAAGGTACCTAACTTCATTTTTAAACCATACACCCAACAAACCCGAGTGTAGTCATCAATGAACGTGATGAAGTACAAGTGTCCTCCAAAAAAGACGGAGCCCTCATGGGGCCACAAAGATCACTATAAACAAGCTGTAACGGTCGGACAGCCCTCATAGCACCATCTTTAGGAAAGGAATTCCTGTGCATCTTTCCAAGGATGCATCCTTCACATACATGCTTGAAGGGAACCTGGATAGGAGGAAGCTCATGCACCATACCTTGCTTCTGCAAGCGTACTAGAGATGGGAAGTTCAGGTGACCAAACCGAGCATGCCATAACTCAGTGTTACTCAACACACGGGAGGTGGAGGCAATCATAGCATCATGAGAATAAGTACTTCCGTCATACATATCAAGCTTATACAAGCCACTACATAATGTCCCAGAAAGCAGAAGAGAAGCTAAATCTCTGCTGTCATACGCTGGGCAACAATGATCAGAAAACTCAACCTTAAACCCAGATAATGCAAGGGCTGAAACAGAAATGAGATTCTTCTTAATGCCTGGTACAAATAAAGTGTCACAAAGAGTAAAGCTATCCCCATTACATGCTGTTAGCTCCACATTGCCAATGCCTTTAATGGAGTAAGAGGCATCATTGGCACACATAACTATGCCACCTGGAGGTGAATCCTGCAAATTGGCAAATAGATCTCTGCAAGAAGTGATGTGCTTAGAAGCACCACTGTCAAAGTACCAATCTCCAGTCGAGATAGACATACAAGAAGCAAGCAAACTGCATGTAACCACTAATGCATATCCCTCATGAGCAAAGTTTGCCTCTTCTTTAGTATCTACAGTAGCAGCCAAACCTTGCTGCTTCTTTTTCTTTTCACTCTCAATGCGCTTCCTACATTCCTCAATAAGATGGCCAGGTTTTCTACAATAGTTGCATCTCTTCTTTTTCTTGTTGTCACCCTCTTTAGATGAGGTAGAATTTGAATGGGCATGTGGTTTGCCCTTAAGTTTACCACTAGATGAAGCCCCAGATTTACCTTTGTTTCGATCAAAGGCACCAAATGCTTGATCAGCAGAAAGCATAGTGGTCCTATTAGAACGAGACTGCTCCTCCTGTAGTAAAACTGAGATACAAGTGAACCATCTGGAATGATCTCATCAATATTGATAAGCTGCTCTCGCAAATCCTTGATGCGGGTAAGGAACTTGTCCATTGAATCACCCTCATCCATATGCTAAGACTAAATCTTCTTGCGAAGATAGGCAACACGGGCCTCATTGCGAACCTAATACAAAGAAGCAAGGACATCCCATGCACCCTTAGAAGAAGTGCATGAACGAATGTGCGGTATAACCTGCCTTTTGCATGAAAGGGCAATCAAACCATGTGCCTGAGCATCCTTGGCATCCCATCTGAGCTGTTCTGGAGTGGGTGGCAAAGGTGCATAAGATGAAGCACCACCTGAAGATACATCATCACCTGCATCAATGGTTCCTGAAGTACTTGCTGCTCTTGCAGGAGCAATGGGCCTGACATCAGTCCCTAATACATAAACCCACAAATTCTTTGCAACAAGTACATGTTTCATCATGTATGCCCAAATAGGATAGTTGGTGCCATCCAACTTATCCTCAACAGAAAGCATACCAAATAAATCACCAGTGTTCCCAAACATGGTGGTCACAAGTGTGTTCAAACAAGTAGTAATGCTGCAATAATGCTGTAACTCCCAAAAAATTTGGGGGAAATGCTCCAATGCCAACCAAATGTGCCTGCAATACCCAAAATTGCCTGCAAATAGTGTCAATTTCTGCAAAATCGAGTCAATTTCTACAAAATCCCCAAATTTCTAGTGCAATTATGCACCAAATCTGCTGAAATCAATGCCAATGTGTGCCAGTTTTGCAGTTGCAGGCTCAATTGTAAAAAGCTCCAAATTTGAACAGGCAATGTGTGCAATTTCAGGTCAAACCTTGCAGATCTAGAATTTGAAGTTGATTTGGGCACTGCAGAGTAGGCACAGTTGCAGGTACAACCGTCCGGTACAGGAGTAGGTACGGTCGTGCGGCGGTGGGCGACGGCACAGGCGGCGATGCTCAGGACAGTAGGCGCAGGCGGCGGCGCACAGGCGGCTGAGGGCGGCGATGGCGTCGAGGCAGGTACTGTCGCAGCTAGTGCTGGGCGCCCAAATCGGAGGCGCAATGGACGGGGAAAAAACCTGTGTCCAGCTCACAAGGAAAAAGTGCTCGTGAGTAAGCTGTGTTCACACCTAATGAAACTCGCGGCGGCGGGTGCCCGGGGGACTAGGGCCTTTGACACACTTGTTGATACCATCAATGCATATTAAAACACTTAAACATGGCCACAGCCTTAACACATATCCATCATCATTTTGCATAAAACATAAAAGCTGGACAAAACATCCACAAATGCTGAAAATGGAGCTTGCACACGTGACACCGCATAGAGGCCGGAATGGGCCGACCCCCCCCTTGGAGTATTTTATTACCCAAGGAGAATAATATTATGTACAAGCTTTGAGGGCCTTACTCTCCCCACAAGAGATGCCGGATTATCCATATACAAATGCCATAACACAGCCCAACACGAGGCAACCAAGAACATAGGCTGTAGAAATGCCGAGCCAACAATATAATCCATATACCTCCGTGTGGGTACTGATTCTTCCCCAAAAACCACGGGTCTTCATGCAATAGAAAGGGTACAGCAAGTACAACTCTCCATTCAGTCGGTACAGTAGGTACAATGGCTGGTACAGTCGGTACAGTGGTTGGTACAGTAGGTACAGTGGCTGGTACAGCCGGTACGATGGCTGGTACAACAGGTACAGCAAGTGCAAAAGCTGGTACAGCCGGTACAATGGGTGGTACAACAAGTACAGAAGCTGGTACAGCCAGTATAAGGGCTGGTACAGTAGGTACAGTGGCTGGTACAGCCGGTACGGTGGCTGGTACAGCAAGTACATCAAGTACAAATGTTGGTACAGCAAGTACAATGACTAGTACAACAAGTACGGTGGCTGGTACAGACAGTACGATGGCTGGTGCATCAGGTACAGAGGCTGGTACAGCCGGTATGATGGCTGGTACAGCAGGTACAGCAAGTACAATGACTAGTACAGCAGGTATGGTGGCTGGTACAGCCGGTACGATGGCTGGTACAGCAGGTACAACAAGTACAAATGCTGGTGCAACAAGTACAATGGCTAGAAATTATAATAAATGATTAAATACCCTTGCCTTCAATATTTCTTCGCGATGGAAGCCTCCAAAACAATCCCCAACAGCCGGTATTCTTCATGGGCAGCCTTCAAGAGAGAGAGAAAGAGAGTAGCCATCATCAGGGCAGCCTGTAACGGTGGTAGAGGCTAGTGTGCAGCAAGAGAGCCTCTTTTAATGAAGAGAGAGGGCTCCAATTTATAGATTTGGGCCTCCCATGAGCTAAAATGGCAAGAGAAGGCTACAATGACAAGTGGAGAGCCACACAATAGCTGAAGTGACAAGTGTGAGGCCACTTGTCTCACTTTGATCCATTTTCTAACAAGTGTCAGGCCACTTGTCTCACTTTGATCCACTTTCTTGCCACATGTCCCAATCTAAGAGATGGATTCTCCCATAATCTTTAGCTCTAAAAATATCCCAACTAGTAGACATTCTGTCATAGGCACTTTGCCAACTCTTGGTATCTGCTCAATTCCAGATGTAATGACGCGAACAGAATTTCCATCGGAGTCGGGCCAAAAATAGCAACTCTCCTAAATTTTAGGAGTGTGGTCCTTTGTATTCTAGGATAATCCCCCATTCCCAAAGCTTGTACTTTCCAAATATTTAAACATCCTGGAGTCCACCAGACCCCTTTCAGACTTGGAAATGTCCAGGCTGGTGACACCTAAACTAGCCGGGAGTGGTCATGACCAACAGCAGTCACCCAAACACAGTTGTAATCCAGCAAATAAGACAAATAAACGGGAGCTGCCCTAGGCCCACGACCTGTAGAAAAACTCTGCACCACAACAGCACCCTCCTCAACAGTTCTCTGTTTTGTGCCTCTCTATTATCTCATTTTGAGCATCGCCTGCACCTTGACCACTGCCTCTGCAATATTCGGAGAACTATTCCGCCTCTGTCCAGAGAAGAAGTTGCCTTGTATAAGTTTATTATTTTTAAACCTTGTTGCTACCAGTACCAACCACCAGTTCTAAACCTCACTTAAAAGGATTTACCACTATCAGCTTCCCTGAACCTCTACGTAGAAGGGGACTTCCTTGTGGAGATACATTCCCATCTTGGTGTGAATCTTTTGAGATTATCTTGAAAGAGAGCATAAGAAGGTGGCAGGTGATGCACAAGGTCCAATAGTGTGGTCTGGGGGCTGCAGCAAAGAGGCGTGAGCACACAGAGAGAGAGGCGTAGAAGTGCGAAAAAGAGAGAGGGAGAGAGATCGTACGATTTGGGGGAAAAACGTTAGGGCATTTTGCCCTTGTGTTCCCTTTTATTAAAAGTAAGGTCTTTGGCCCAAGTTCAATGTGAACTTGGCCAAGGACCTTTTAAAAAGAAATCCTAAGCCTTCAAAAAGGCCATGTACAAAGATATACAAGAGTACATAGAGGGGGTCATTTAGGCCTGTAACCCAACAACCTCCCACTTAAAGGCATAAATGGCGCCTTTAAGCTAAGTCACTCCCACCATCTGTATGCATAGCTGATGTTGTGCTTTGGGTAAGCACTTAGTGAGAGCATCTGCAGGGTTTTGTGACGTATGTACCTTAACAACTGTGATAAGGCCATCCTCAAGCACTTCCCTAATGAAGTGATACCGCACGTCAATATGCTTTGTGCGCGCATGGAACATGGCATTCTTTGCCAGACATATGGCACTCTGGCTATCACAACCAAGCATAGGTGCCTTGTCAGGCAAACCAAACTCACTGCATAAACGTGCCAACCATATGGCTTCTTTGGAAGCCTCAGTGGCTGAAATATATTCAGCCTCTGTAGTAGACAGTGCAACTATCTTTTGTAGTCTAGAGCACCATGAGACAGCACCTCCTGCAAGAGTATATACATAACCACTTGTGGATTTGCGTGTATCCACATCACCAGCCATGTCAGAGTCACAAAATCCCTTCAATTCCAAAGGACCCTTACCATAACAAAGGCATTTGTTTTTAGTCCCTTTTAAATACCTCATAATGGACTTTACTGCATCCCAATGCAATTTGCCTGGATTAGCCATAAATCGGCTCACAACTCCCACTGCATGGGCTATGTCAGGCCTAGTAGCAACCATAGCATACATAAGTGAACCACAAGCTGATGCATAAGGAACACCTTGCATATCATTGGTTGCCTGATCAGATTTGGGGCAATCATCCTTGGAGAACTTAACATATGGCTGTAATGGCACACCAAGAGGCTTTGCATTAGCCATGTTAAACCTGTCCAGCACCTTTTCAATGTATTTTTCTTGAGACAAATACAATATGCGCTGGTCCCTTTGCCTTCTAATCCTTACTCCAAGAACATGTTCAGCTGCCCCAAGGTCTTTCATGGAAAACGCAGATTTCAGCTGCTGTTTAAGAGCATCAACAGTGCTTCTTTTCTTCCCAGCAATCAACATATCATCTACATAGAGCACAAGAATGATAGGGCTGCCATCCTCATCAAATTTTGTGTACAAACAGTGATCTGCATGGCTCCTTTTGTACCCATGTTTGAGCATGAAAGCATCAAACTTTTTGTACCATTGTCTAGAGGCTTGTTTCAGCCCATACAAGCTTCTTTTAAGCCTACATACCAAATGTTCCTTTCCAGGAATAACAAAGCCCTCGGGCTGCTTCATGTAAAGTTCCTCATCAACATCGCCATGCAAGAAAGCTGTATGCACATCCATTTGGTCTAATTCCAAATCAAGGGCAGCTGCTATGGCAAACAATACACGCAAAGTGGTCATCTTCACTACAGGAGAGAACACTTCCTGAAAGTCTATGCCCTTCGTTTGGGCATATCCCTTTGCAACCAGCCTTGCTTTATACTTGGGTTTTGCATCAACTGTCTTGATTTTATACACCCATTTGTTAGGAATGGCTTTCCTTCCCTTGGGCAATTCCACCAAGTCCCAAGTATCATTCGAATGCAAAGCTTTGATCTCTTCCTGCATAGCAAGCTCCCACTTCTTACTGTGCTCACATGTCTTTGCCTCTTTATAAGTAAGAGGCTCCCCCTCATCTGTCAGCATAATATAATGCAAAGAGGGATCATATCTACTCACATTCCGCCTTGGACGAGTAGATCGTCTCACCCAATGATCCACATTATCTGGTAATGGGTCTACATCAGGTGGCACAACAATATCATCAGCAAAGGGCTGTTGTACATCATTTTCAGCCCCATTTTCAGCATTGTTATGTGGCTGCACATGCCCTTCAGGAGCCTCATTTTGCTGTCCAACATCATCTGGCTCAAACACCACTGGTTCATCAACATTTTCAGTCATATGTGGTGCATCCTGAGGGTCAAAATCAGGCCTAATAGGTGGCTGTACATGCTGAAATTTGACCTTTTTATGGTCATCCTTAGAGGCACAATTGTTTTTAAGCAGCTTTGCCTCATTAAAAACAACATCCCGGCTGCGCACAACCTTTTTGCGTTGAGGTAACCAAATCCTGTAGCCCATTTCACCTTCTTCACCATATCCCATGAAGAGGCCTTTAATGGACTTTGCATCCAACTTACTCCTCAACTCAGGTCTTATATGCACAAACGCTTCGCAACCAAAGACGCGTAAGTGATCATATGAAGCAGGTTTGCCAGACCAAACCTCCTCAGGGATGTCACCTTTCAAAGACATGTGAGGGGATCGATTACATATATGCACTGCAGTTTTCAGAGCTTCTCCCCAAAATCCATGAGGGAGATTAGCTGTGGACAGCATGCATCTCACCCTCTCACATAGAGTCCTATTATATCTTTCAGCCACACCATTAGAAGAGGGGCTGTATGGAACAGTAAGCTCCCTCTTAATGCCCAAATTTTCACAAAATTTATTAAATTCACCACTTGTGAACTCACCCCCATTATCCGTACGCAAGCATTTCAGCTTTCTACCTGTTTGGGTGGTCACAAATGCATGAAACTTCTTAAACGCAGCAAAGGCTTCATCCTTAGATCTGAGCAAATGAACCCAAATTTTTCTAGAATGATCATCAACAAAGGAAACAAAGTAGTGTGCACCCCCCATAGATTTGGTAGGCATGCTACAAACATCAGAATGTACAAGATCAAGCACATTAGATTTGCGAGAGACACCGGAGTAATAAGAACTCTTCACTTGCTTACCATATTGACATTCATTACAAAAGTCAAGTTTTGTGCCTTTAGCATCAAGCTTATTCAAATTACCAAGCTTAGTAAGGCCTTTTTGGCTAATATGGCCAAGCCTCTTATGCCACAACTCCATATGTGAGTTAATTTCAGCCAGAGCAATAAATTTGCCCAACAAGGCCTTTCCATGCAAGCAGTAAAGTGTCCCTTTCTTTGTACCTTTCACAATCAGCCTTGAGCCTTTGGTCATCTTCCATGATCCTTTCTCAAACAAAATGCTGTAACCATGCATATCCATCTGGCCAACAGAAAGCAGACTTTTCTTGATTCCCGGCACATATCTAACATCATGCAAGACAAGCTCATTTGTGCCATCTATAGAAAGATGCACAGTGCCAATACCCTCAATGGAACATGCATGATTGTTTCCAAGGTATACATGACCATGGCTGCCTGCATTAAAAGTAGAGAAACACTCCTTGATAGGAGTCACATGAAACGAAGCACCGGAATCGACTATCCAAGTCTGAGATAATGCATCATTAACAGTCAACAAAGCATCAATGAGATCACTCTTGGTGATCTGCATGTCCTGTGCATGAACATTGAGAGAGACATCAAACTCATGAGCATCGTCGGCTGACAAAGTGGCACATAGGATGTCCTCTACATCTGACAACTCCTCAATAATAACACTAGAAGCCACATTGGCCTTCTCTTTGTCCTTTGAGCTGTCCTGTGTGTCTGTCTTGACTTCCTTCTTCTCTTTCTTTTTGTCTCCACCGCTCTTCTTCCTTTCCAACTCTGCTTTGTAGTACTTGCATTCGGGTTTCTTGTGACCTTTCCTGCCACATTGATAGCATGTCACATCACCCTTGCCTTTGCTGGCATTTCCCCTTTCTTTACTCTTACTCTTACTCCTCTGTGCATAAGTAGTCTTCTTCTCTGTCCTGCCTCTAACCATGTTGGCTGAACTGCCACCCTCTCCACTTGCTTTCCTCCTGATTTCTTCATTCAATATAGAACCCCTAACACCATCAAAGGTCAAATTGGGATTGTTTGACAATGAGACCACCAAAGTCTCCCAAGAATCAGGTAGAGTCATCAGCAAGAAGATAGCCTTGAGCTTATCTTCAAAAGGGGGTAAACCTGAGTCCTGTAACTGAGATAAAGTACCTGTAAACAACGACAAGTGCTCTGCAGCGCTCTTGGACTCATCTAACTGCATGCCAACAAGTTTCCGCATCAAATGCACCTGATTAACTGGGGTCGTATTCTCATACGTTGCCTTCAATTTCTCCCACAGCTCAAACGCATTCACAAGACCCTTGAGGTCTACCAAAATCTCATCAGAGACGGCCATTTTAATGTAGGTAATAGCCTTCCTGTTCAATGTAAGCCACGCTGCATCTGTCATATCTTCTGGCTTCTCTGCTTCAAGTGCCCTGTCACAATCTTTAAGGAAGAGGATTCCTTGAATCCTATCCTTCCAAAGATCAAAACCTGTTCCCTCAAACCGCTTGATCTCAAAGAGATTCTTGACGTCAGAGGAAGTCGATGCCATAGTTGCACAAACGAGAGGGCTTAAGTGCTGAAATTTTTGGGCAAACTGCACCAAAACCGAACTGTAGCCTCACCGCAATGTGCACAGCAACTCCAAAGGGTCACAGGAGCAAATCGAGCCAAAATATGCAAGTTTAGGCAAGAATAATCAATTCTGAATTTTCTGTGCAGAAAATTCAGCAAGCTGATTTTTGCCCAAAAACAACAAAAATTGTTGTTTTCTACCTCACAAAGCGTACATAATGCAAAAGCACAGCCTTTGGGAGCATATGTAGGCAAAAGCCCCAATTTTTAGCATAAATGTGCAGCAAATTGACTCGAAATAGGCATTTCGCATCCAAAACTTGCTTAATGCTCGCAAATTACATCAATTAATACATTCCCCAATCGAAATACATCACATGTACATTTGCATAAACCTGCGCAAATCTGTAATTTGCTGTAAAAACCCTGTTTTTGACCTGTTTTTCAGCAAATTTGGCCGATGTAGGGTAGTAGGGACCATGTACAAGTGTTCCCACAACTTAATACATCAAGATAAAACCTGCACTTCGCTGTAATAACCTGTTTTTGACCTAAAAACAGCCTGTTTTGGGCTGTTTTGTCAATGCCGGCACCCGTAGGGACCCGGGAAACAAGGGGCTTCGCGATGGAAAGCAATTTTGTCGCGATAGAAAACCTTTTTACTTGCTGTCCAGCCACCTGCTCAGAAATTTGGGAAACCCTAGAGGCTCTGATACCAGTTGAAAGAGAGCATAAGAAGGTGGCAGGTGATGCACAAGGTCCAATAGTGTGGTCTGGGGGCTGCAGCAAAGAGGCGTGAGCACACAGAGAGAGAGGCGTAGAAGTGCGAAAAAGAGAGAGGGAGAGAGATCGTACGATTTGGGGGAAAAACGTTAGGGCATTTTGCCCTTGTGTTCCCTTTTATTAAAAGTAAGGTCTTTGGCCCAAGTTCAATGTGAACTTGGCCAAGGACCTTTTAAAAAGAAATCCTAAGCCTTCAAAAAGGCCATGTACAAAGATATACAAGAGTACATAGAGGGGGTCATTTAGGCCTGTAACCCAACATATCTTGTCCGGATTGGATTGAGAACAAAAAGCTTGTGGATATTTGGATACATCAGTTGGATTCATTCGATTTTGGTACTAGCCCAATGTAAGCCTCTTGTGGGTCATCCTCATGGTGAGCACGGCATCAGGTACCTTGTGCCTCGACATCGACCTCGGCCCGATCTCGACATCCACACCTTTGTTTTATATTGTATTCATTTGTTGTATTGGTCCTGGCTTGGAAAAGCCCATGGATTGTTCCTGAAATAAATTCTTGAAGAGGGGGGCGGGGCTTGTTCCCCATTGAGCGTGGTGTACCGTGTGAATCCCCTATTCCCATCTTTCTCTCCCCCTTCTCTCTCTCTATCTTTATCTCTCGTTGTGAAGTAGTAGCAGTTTTCCAGTCCTAAAAAGGGACTTTATGGTTATTTCATATTTCATATTTTTTGGGGTTTTTGTCTTGGCTGCTGGCCTACACCTTTATGGTGACCGACCAGCACCCCCCTTTACTATAAAGAGCATTGCCCATACCTCATCATCAATGTACCACTTCATCGCCATATCAAGTACCCTCTGGCCGCCTACAAGCAGAGGCTCTCTTCTGTGTTTTCATCTGCTAGTCCAGGCCGCCTACTTCAGGGCTCACATCAGCCAACATCAGGCTGTATTCTGGTGCTTACATCAGGCCTTCTTCTGCTCACATCTGTGTTTCACCTCAGCATATGTCAGCGCCTACATCAGAGCATATATCAGCGTTTATACATCAGCTTACACCAGCATTTTGCTTCAGCAGACATCTGCGTTTTGCTGCAGCTCACATCAGCGCTTCATATCAGCCCACATCTGAGCTTACATCAGGCTTACGTCAGGGTTATATCAGCGTTTATCTCAGCCTTCTTCAGCGCATACATCAAGGCTCACATCCGACATATCTTGTGCGTTTCGGCAGAGCCCTTGGGACAGCAACCCCCTCTGCTACACATCGGGACGGCAGCCCCCTCTGCTACACATCGGGACAGCAGCCCCCGTGTCACCAGAGCTTGCACCACTCGGGACGGCAGCCCTCTCTGCTTCAAGTACGCAGCATCCGTGTCATCAGAGACTGCACCACCATCATCATCATCGACGTTACCTTTTTCCGCTGCCACTATCACGTCGGAGTGCTTTGCCTCACATCGACGCGAGCCTTCGTCATCGACCGTGCTTCGCTCCCCGACATCCTTCTCTGCTTCAGCACTGGTCTTCTTTTTGCTCAAAGTCACCTCTCTCATATGAGGGCTCTTGTACATATCTGCACTCACCTTTTTATATATATTCACTCACATATTTCATGCTGTGTGGTTTTACTCTGATCTCTCGTATATCTGGTCCTTCCGTCCTTTTGCGCTCACATCGTACACGTGGTTGAATCTGTCACTACACGCTCCGTTGGGCTTACAGTGGTATCAGAGCACGATTTCTCTTGAAGAAATCTTTTATGGGGTGACACAACCATGTCGAGAGTTGAGGGAGACCAAGTGGTTCAAGAAGGGAACAACGATGAAGCCAATACAGAACTTCTGGAAGGGAACCAAGGTCGTCAATCCTTCTCACACGAGACCGCAGTCATGACATCAGCTCAATATCGGGACTTTCAAAAGTTCAAAAAGTATCTTCAAGAAGAGGAGTTCCTAGCTTGGAGAGCCAAGAAGGACAAGGACTACAGAAGGGCCCAGATGTTCAAAGATTTCATTAAAGAACAGACTACCGAAGCCGAAGGTGTGGAAGCCGCTAAAGCATACTTACGTGGAAAAGGGATTTCCTTTAGAGAAGAACCCAGAGCCACCCGATCTATCACTCATGGAGGAGAGAGAAGCTACCCCTAGACTCGCTTTATCAGATGCAGCCTCTTCCGGCCAAGCAAAAGAGAAGAAGGCAAAGGAGCCTTCAACCGGCAAAGCAGACTTCAAGCCAGGAGAGAAAAGCGTAAAGTTTGATACCTTTTATGGAAAGCGGTACACTCAAAAAGCTCTATCCTTCATCAAACAGTCTGGCGACGCATTTGGAGGAGAGGACTTCTCCGAAAAGTCCAAACTCCGCATTGTTCGTATGCACTTGAAAGATGTCGCATGGTTCGTATGCACTTGAATTGGTGGCTAAAGGTGGTCCAAGAAGGGGCCGAGCCTACCTTATGGGCTGATTTCAAAACCATGTTCAACAAGAAGTTCCTTCCCGCTAGGCAATCGCCATGGGCCACAGCCACTGGCGCCTGATCCGTGATTCTTGCACTACACCGGGTGGGCAGATTCGCAGCCGCTCGGATGGGGACTACTCTCCATCCAAGCCGCTTGCGAAGGCCCACCGTACGGCTGAGACAACATCCACCTCAGCACGTCATCCATGAGGATCATCTCATGGAATGTACAGGGCCTTGGCGGAGCACATTTTATACGCTATCGTGGTTGCTTGAGGCAGGAGCTTCAGAGATGCCTGGTTGGTGGCAGCATTGATATTTTGATGATGCAGGAGCACCACTTGGGTGAGAGCAGGATCCGGAGATATGGTTCGGTGATGCCTGGTAGATGGGACACCTTTTGGTTTGCAGGGTTTGGTCCTTTGGGTGGACAGGGAGGAGTATGCATGGTCATTGCAGATGTATGGCGGCAGGCCATCGTGGATCGAGGGATAATTGTGCCTGGTAGAGCACAGTATATCATTCTGAGGATCCATGATGAGCTATTGGGCGTGCTCAACGTCTATGCGCCCAACCATGCTAGTGCCAGAGGAGAGTTCTGGACCCAGGTTACGGATGCATTGCCAGAGGCCGCACATTGGTGCGTTGGGGGAGACTTCAACATGCTTGAGGACCCGGCCGATAGGGTGGGAGGCAGTCATGTTACAGTGCACGGCACGGAGCTTGCAGCTTGGGACTGGTTTTGCATGTCACTGAGGATCACTGATGCATGGCAGCATGGGGCCTTCTCCCGCTCTCAGGACAGTCTTAGTTTCTCTCGGTCGGATCGCCGGCAAGGAGGGACTAATCTATCACGGATTGATCGCTTCTATGTGGGCGACTGGTTAGGGGAGCGAGGGAGCTCCGTCGGCATTCTCGCTGGCACCTCATTTTCAGATCATGCGCCAATTATCTTGACATTGGAGGAGAGGACACGGGAGCCCAGCTTGCAGTTGAGGATCCCAGAGAGGGTACTTACAGATCCTAGTCTCGCTGAGGACATTGAGAGGATCTGGCATGATAGTCAGTGCTCTGACCAAGATGCAGCAGGCCAGTGTGCCCAGGGACTCATCGAGCTTAGCTCTTTTCTGCACGCTGCAGCTTTGACACGGCTGGGAGAGATTCGCGCGCGAGAGCATCGGCTAAGACGCAGCCTTGCTTCGCTTCAGCACCTTCAGGAGCAGCAGCCTGCATGTGAGTGGGTGGCGTCCCAGCTTAGCCAGGCACACCAGGAGGTTAGAGAGGCAGAGGAGCAGAGACATGAGTTTTACTATCGTCGTCAGGCCTCTCAGTGGACGCAGCTTGGTGATAGAGTGACTGGGGAGTTCTTTGAGATTACTGGACCCTGCCATGCTCGAGCAAGAGTCCGTCAGCTTGGGAGGCCAGATGGATCGGTAGCTACTGAGCCTGAAGAGATCAGAGCCATAGCCACTTAGAGACCTGCTTTCAGCGGAGCCAGCCACCACTGAGGATCGGGATGCTTGTAGACAGACTGTGTGGGCCCATGTGCAGAGGAGGGTCACAGATCGTATGCGTACAGTTCTTGGTGCGCCTCTTTCAGAGATTGAGCTTGCTGAGGCCTTGAGGGTCCTGCCGCGACATAGTTGCCCAGGGGAGGACGGACTGACGCCTGCCTCTTTTATTCGCTATTGGGACCTTTTGGGGCGAGGCCTCCGCAGGGGCTTTCAGTATGTTTTGGACACTGGGGTGATGCCACAGAGCTTTTCAGAGGGCTTGATCTTTCTTATCCCCAAGGGGGAGGGAGTATCAGATGATATTCGGCATTGGAGACCTATTACGATCCTCAATACTGTCTACAAGGTCTTAGCAAAGGCCTTGAGTTTGAGGATCCAGCCCTTCCTGGGGGAGTTGATTCATGCTACCCAGACAGGATTTGTCAAGGAGCGCAGTATCGTTGACAACATCTTCACCTTCTGGGAGGCGACGGCCCGAGCTAGATTTCTTGGTGAGGACTTGGTCGTGATGCTTCTCGATTTTGAGAAGGCATACGATAGAGTCGATTGGGGTTTCTTAGAGGGCACTATGCTTCGCTTGGGCTTTGAGCCAGGTTGGATTAGAGGGGTGGCGGCTCTGTATTCCATAGCTCGTAGCCAGGTGTTGATTGCAGGAGGACGGGGGCCGAGTTTTGAGCTGACCAGATCAGTCCGTCAGGGGTGTCCCCTCGCCCCTTTTCTTTTTCTCTTCTTTGCGGAGGCTATGAGCATGTATTTCACGGCAGAGGAGGTTGGTTTGAGAGGACTCCAGCTCCCAGTCCGGGGGGAGGACCTGCTCGATGCTGAGTTTGCTGACGACACGGGTTTATTTTTGCATGGCCAAGAGGCCAATCTTCTTCGGGCAGAGCAGTCGCTCCAGGTTTTTAGTGCAGCTTCGGGAACATTGATCAATTGGCGCAAGACAGTGGCCTTTTGGATCAGCAGCGCTCCCACTCCGGCATGGAGCCCGGACCCCGGTTTTAGATGGATTCCTCCTGGCACAGCAGTGCGGTATTTGGGATGCCAGATTGGACTAGATTTGTCACCTGAGCAGCAGATTGCCCCGCTTCTTCTGAGCATTCGGAAGAAGCTTTTGTATTGGAGTACAGCTCGACTATCCTTGGCTGGGAGGGTGGTGGTGGCAAATCAGGTGCTGTTAGCGACCATGTGGTACATTACGTCTTGCTGGATCTTCTCGAGCTCTTGTATCAGCCAGGTAGAGAGGCTGATCAGGAACTTTCGGTGGTCTGGGCGGGACGGTCAGCCAGCCTGGGCAAAGGTTGCATGGGCAGTTATTACACTTCCGCTGGCTCAGGGAGGCTTGGGCATTATAGATCCAGTCGATCAGAGTAGAGCCTTATTGGGGACGCTTATTGTTCGGGGGCTTCTTCCAGGCGCTGAGCCTTGGAAAGAGCTTCTCTTGCAGCGGCTGCAGGCTCGGGCTCCCCCAGCAAGCGGCACTTGGGCACCAGAGATTCGATGGATCTTCATAGAGATGAGGAGGACAGGCCTCAGTAGAGGATGGGAGGACAGATTTGCTTTGAGCATCCTGAGAGCTTGGGAGCTGCTGAGACCGGGGCTCTCTCAGCGACCTCCTTCTTGTGTTGAGGAGCGGGCCAGACAGCCGATCATCTGGAGCCCAGCGGTTCGCACAGAGCAGGGTCATATGCTGGGTTCTCGGCCTCGTCTAGCCTGGGGACCTTTGGCGACAGGCCCAGCACGCAGTTTTGGAGATTGGCAGGCCTTCTGCAGTCTCCCAGAGGAGATCCAGGTGGAGAGGCTGAGTCACTTCAGAGGGGGGTTGATTATGAGGGATGATATTCAGGAGGCACTCACAGAGGAGTGGTTCACGCCTATCGAGCCAGTGGCCCCACAGTGGATGGGAGCCTTTACACAGTTGGAGATCCTGATTGCTGTCAAAGCTTGCACTGAGGATGGCAGATGCCTCTACTATGAGATTCAGGACGAGCGCAGACTTCAGAGAGTGGAGGTGGAGTCGCCGTTGGTTGCAGAGTGCACCTTTCAGAGGATACGGGTAGTGGCCGCCGCTTCTCGGAAGTGGCATATTGACCCAGACCCTGCAGATGTGCTCCCGGATTGGCACATATGGGCATATGCAGCGCGCCCCTTGGTCCGACTACAGTGGGACCCTGGGGAGTACGAGTGGCATGATCCTTATGCATCCCTTGAGGCCACAGAGATCACCTTTTTCCAGTATACTATTCGGCTGGGGCGGCATATTTTGACGGCAAGGAGGATGGTCTCTCCAGCGGCAGCAGGGCACTGGCGACTACAGGGACTCTCACAGGAGTTCCTGGAGGATTTTTGGGCCCGGCTCTGGGCTAGTCGACAGGCCCGCAGGATCTCGACTTTCCAGTGGCTGGTCGCCCCCAAGGGCTCAGCCGTTGGCACCTGGCTTGTTTTCAGCGGTCTTCCGGCGACCTGCGTCCGATGCGGCCACCCTATGGAGACACAGAGACATTGCCTTTGGGATTGCCCTTAGGCGCAACAGATTTGGCTGCGTATTCTGGCCCCCCTCTCTCCAGAGGGTATGTTTACGTGGGGTGCCGCTGCTTGGTCGACTTCGTCAGGGCCTGCTATGGGCTATGAGATGGAGCAGGACAGTCAGGCCATCAGATTCATTAGGGGCCAGCCTCGCCTTGTTCCGTCACCGGATTTCTCGTCTGCCAGCTGGACACAGGAGAGGGATTTATGATGGGAGCTCCTCAGCAGCCTCACCATCTGGTTCACCTGGAGGGCCCGGTGTTTCACGGCCTTTGAGGGGAGACTGGAGCCTCCAACAGAGACTGTACGGGGGATTTGGCAGGAGTTGATCCACACCCTGCGAGGACAGTATGACCGCATCCGGGGCGACTCGGATGAGGTGATCTTGCGGCGCCAGGCCTTTCACACCACCTGGCGCAGCGGCCCCTTCTATACTCTACACGCGGGATCCCCCCGTTGGCATTACAGGCCACCTGTTTGGCTTTTTCCCCCTCCTATTGTATGATTTAGCGCCTGAGTTCTTTGTACTGATGCTTCTATTTTGCAGCACCTAGGGAGAGTCTCCCAGGCTGCCTTGCTTTTTCACTGCTCTGTTTTTCTTATGAGCAGGAGAGGATCTTTTGTAGCCCTATGGGCGTTTTTATATAACTAATGAAAGGATCTTTTCTCGGAAAAAAAAAAGAAGTTCCTTCCCGCAACCTTCGAGGCAGATGTTCAAAAGAAATGGGACGAGGTAAAACAAAAAGCGGGAGAAAGTGTGGCAACATATCTTAATAACGTTTCAGCCGTCTCATTGAAGTTTACTTCATATACTCCTATCGCACCATTGATGGAAATGCGAAAGTTTGTCAATGGATTGCAACCAAAGCTTTATCAAGCAGTCTATATGCTGGGACCTAAAACCTCGGAAGAAGCCCAAGACAAAGCCTTGCAAGCCGAAGATCTATATATGCCTTGGATGGTGGGAAAATCAAAGAATGAGAATCAAGACTCATCTCAAAGGAAGAAGTTTAGAGATCGATCCCCATCAAAAACCGAGTCACAAGAAAAGAACAATAGGAGTGAGGACAAACCCCCATTCTTTAGAAGAAAATTGTCTCTCAAGCAACTCGAAGAATATACCAAAGAAGGAAAGTGTTTCCAATGTGGAAAGAAGGGACACTTGGCTGCAAATTGTCCCAACCTGACAGATCAAGAAACTAAAGAGACTAGAAAATCATCAGATTGACATCTTGCCATGAAGTTTTCGGAGCAATTTTGTATCATGAGGACTATGTAATGGCTTATGACAATTTTAGATGAGGATCTCTAGAACTATAATGGAACATATTTTTGTGACTTTTTGTTATCAAGAAAGATTTAAGAGGGAGGGATTGTATCTCTAAGCCCTCTTCATTGTGTGTGTGTGTGTGTGTGTGTGCGTGTGTGTGTGTGTGTGTGTGTGTGTGTGTGTGTGTTGAACTGGAATTGATCATTATTCTGCTTATAATGGTTATTTGGACATGCTCTAGTTTGGATGGCAACGATGCCAAAAAGCCCAAGGAGCAAGATTTGTATATGGACGGCAACGATGCCAAAACAAAATTTCTATATGGACGGCAACAATGCCAGAATGAGATTTGTATATGGAAGGTAACGATGCCAAATGACCCATTGGACGGCAACGATGCCAAATATATTGGACTTCGCAATCGGGCGGTCATTGGGACCAGATCGCCTAGATGACTGTATTGGATTTCACAGTCAGGCGGTCATTGTGACCACATGGCCAGACGACTGTATTGGATTTCGCAGTCGGGCAGTCATTGCGACTAGATGGCCCAGATGACTATTGATGAACTCTCGGGCGGTCCCAGTGACCAGATGGCCTTGAGGAAAAGTCTGAACGGTCCTGGTGACCATATGGCTCAGCACGGTTTCGATGAAACCAAACAGGACAATCCATGAATAGGAGGATCATTATTTGTGCATTGCATACTAATGTATGTTTGAATTTCTTTGACTTTGTGTGTTGTTTTTGATGCGCAGACAATGCTTGGATTTATGGCATGTGATAGTCCACTGGGTTCCAGACTACCTGGAATACCCAGTAGACGCGAATGATGCATACTTGTTTGTTGACTAGCTTGTGTCTAGTTTTTGCAGAAGGTGAGTATTTATTATCTAACCCTTGCTACTGGCTATGAAGAACATGTACCATCAAGAGCGAGAACATTGGCCAAAGAAAAGCATAAAGATGTTGCCAGAGGAGCAGAAGGCACCACATATATGAGGAAAGACCAGATGCACAAGAGCACCAGATGGGGCTAACACCATATCTATTGTCACAAAATTCCTTACAGCTTCTATTTTTCTACTGCTCATGGGTGGCATGTGAAGCCTGACATGACATACATGTATGGCTGGTGTAGCCTGACATGGTGTGTTTGTGTGGCATATGGAGCCTGACATGACAATACATGTATGGCTGGTGTAGCCTGACATGATAGTACATGTGTGGCTTGCGGGGCCTGACATGATAGTACATGTGTGGCTTGTGGCCTGACATGATGAAATTCTATGGGACTAGCTATCTTGGAGATCTTTTGTATTTATGTTCTGGGAAGGTTCTAGAAGGATCATGAGCCCTGGACATTTTATCGGATACAATTGAGCAAATGGGTGTTTCTTCCAATCTAGCTGCACTCATGTGTGTGCATGACTTTGATTTTATCTTTGGATGACTTGTCTTGTTTGCCTAGACAATGCTTGAGATTTCTACCTGTGTTGTCCATAGGGCCGGGAACGCCTGGGCACCCTCTGGACGTGTCACGTGCACACTCATCAGGTGTACAAGTGGCATGGCATCATCAAGCATTAAGCAGGACATTTAAGTATTATTCAAGCATATATCAGCATAAGCATGTATATGGGGGTGTTTCAGCACCAACATCAGTACCTTAGCCTTCATATGCATATAAGGCATTTAGCTGCATCAGGTCGGGGTTGTTAGCACCACTTTATGACCAGCCGACAGCATGTTGTGACCAGCCGACAGCAGATATGCATTTATGGCAGGTCCTGAGCATCCAAGAGCTGGCCGACAGCAGCAAGGCTGGCCGACCAACATTATTCCCACATATATATAAGAAGCGCATCCATTCAGTCCTTCATCTCAGTTCAGTTCATAGATCTCAGATCAGCAACGCATTGATCATCCTCTCCTCAGCGTTTCCTTCTTAGGCAACAAGGAGAGCATCAGTTCGTCATCAGTACAGCATCAGTACATCAGCGTTTCAGCATACAAACAGCATCGCATTAGTTCCAAGCGTTCCCTTCAGCGTTTCCTTCCCAGGAGACAAGGGAAAGTCAGTGGGACAGCAGCTCATCCAGCAGATAGTCATCAAATCAGCATATTCAGCATATAAGTCATCATTCCTACCTCCTACATAGAGGGAAGCCGGCATCGAAGGGTGGACCTCAGCATTGGAGCAAGGAATAGTCCTCATCTTCAGCATTCAGCTCATCCATCTCATCCCGAGAAGGATCTTCATCTAGGACAGCATCATAGATCTATTTAGATCTCATTGTAAACCCATTCATTTAATATAGCTGCATTGCATTGCATTGACACTATCTATCTATTTCTTAAGCATCATTGAGTGAAGTTTAGTCAGCCTACGGTTGTGTTTACGACGGTCAATCTGTCACGATTGTGACGTATGTATGTATCAGATCCTCTCTTCATTGATGATTCCTGTTGCAAATGCAAAGAGTAACCAGCCAAGGGAACCCCTACCCTCGACTGGTTGCAACTCTTTGCCAAAGGATGTACCTCTTCATCGAATAGCCACATCCCTTCGACGAATGGTTGTATCCCTTGATGAATGGTTGTGCCTCTACATCGAATAGACACATCCCTTAGCCTAAAGTTGTATCCTTTCGTCTATGGTCATGTCCTTTCGTCAAAGGACATGCCTCTTCAAATGTGTCTCTTCATCTCCTATATAAGAGACCTATTGTACTCAGTTTAATCAATTCAATTCAATCTTCTCTCAAGTGTTCTCCTAAAGTCTCTTGTTCTCTAAGTTAAGTACTTAAGTAGTAATTAGTACACAATATGAGGGATTAACAACATAATCCTCACAGTGGTATCAGAGCTAAAACCTTTCCTACCCGTGGGTTGTGAAGCCCTCACCCTCTCCGCAGCACTCCCTTGTCCACCCCTCTTCTCAGTGTTGTATGGAAGCAGCGGAGCGATGGTGGACTTGGCGTAAAGCTTTGCCCATGGTGATGTTAAAAAAAAAAATCCTCCCTCGTGGGTTATGCGGGCCACTTAGCCTCTTCACTCAACATTCTCCCCCCTCGACAACCCACACGTGTGTTGTATAGAAGTTATGGAGCGATGGCGGACCTGCGCACAACCCCCCTCCTCGCTTCGTTCGCTACAGGCCATGAGCCCCCTCCTCGCTTTGTGCAACTGCTGGCCCTGAGCGCCCCTCGCTGCTGAGTATCAACCGCCCTCCCTCTTCGCATCGTGCAGATGCAGTAGGCGGCGCCTTTTCGAAACGGCGCACCCCCTCTTCCGGTCAGGTACGTGAATCGTCACCGTCACCCTTAAACCATCAACAAAAATAAAAATAAAAATAAAATCTTGGGCACGCTACGTGGCATTTGGGCCTCTAATCAATTTTTTTTAAAAAGGTGTGCGCGAGTGTGAAGCGCCCCCCCCCCCCCCCCCCCCCCCCCCCCCCCCCTGGCGGCTGTCAAGATGCCGCCGGCTACACTTTCACCTTCACCCTCTCTCCCGGCTCTGCCCACGTCACACTGTGTGTGCGCCCTTGCCATCCACATGCATGCTTCATGGACAATTTTCCGGAGGAGCCCTACATGCACATCCCCTACCTGAGTTACATTGACGAGATCCCCGAGGCTCTCCTTCCCGAACACAGCCCTCTTCGTGCCCCCACTCCGGAACTGGTGCCACTTTCCGCCGATGCTGGGTGGATTCCAAGTCTCCCGGACTCTCCTATCCCAGTAGCCCCGGCCTCACAGGTGTACCGAATACATGTCAGCAGCCCGCATGTAACCGAACCCGACACTTGGGCGATCTGGACTATTTTCCTCACCTGCGAGCCACTGCACCTTGCTCATTTCGAGTACTTTCTATCACGGTACCCTCAGTTGGCACACTTTCTTCCAGAGTGCAGTGTGGATGGCCTCCGCAATATCTCCTCTACGCGCCCTCCTGTGACATTCTACTGCGAGATCTTCATCCCCGATTATACTCCATTATCTCGGTAAGTGGAGAACCCCGACTTCGAGTACAAGGATCCCGTTACTGCCTCTCCAGCAGCTGTTCCTTCCAATCCTACATCTCGGGTGGACCTTTCCTGCTTCACCTCAGTACTCTCTCTGAGTTCTCCAGATATCGACTTCGCACGACAACGTGCCACCCGCCGATCCTCAGATGGAGGCCTTGCGAATGACCACTCTTCAACAACAGATGGAGGACTTGCAAAGGGCCCTTTTCGACGGTATGGCATCAATGCGATCACAAATGGAAGACATGCAACAACGGCACCAACACCAGCGCGAGGGATCCAGGAAGTCACAGCGAGCGCATCGATCGCGTTCACCGACTTCATCATCATCCTCGGTGGGCCAGCAGGACGATCCCTCAACTCCTCCCGATCCGACCGTCGAGGTAGACAATGTTGAACTCAAACTTTTGTATAAATTAATGACCACAGCACAGACAAGAAAGATGGATATCAAGTTACCTAAGCCCTACAATGGCTACCACGATAAGCGGTTAATCGATCACTGGCTCTACAAGATGGAGGTTTATTT